>NW_022196905.1:222512314-222515936 GCF_008632895.1 Mastomys coucha
AGGGGAAGGGGAAGGGGAAGAAGGGGAAGGGGAAGGAGAAGGAGAAAGAGAAGGAGAAGGAAGAGAAAGAAAGAAAGAAAGAAAGAAAGAAAGAAAGAAAGAAAGAAAGAAAAAAAGAAAGAAAGGGGGCTCGAGAGATGGCTCAACTGTTAAAACCACTGACTGCTCTCCCAGAGGTCCTGAGTTCAATTCCCAGCAACCACATGGTGGCTCACAACCATCTGTAATGGGATTTGATGCCCTCTTCTGGTGTGTCTGAAGATAGCTAGAGTGTGCTTATATAAATGAAATAAATAAATATATAAAAAAAAGAAAGAAAGGAAAGAAAAAAGGAAAGGAAGGGAAAGGAAAGAAAAGAAAAGAGAAAAAGAAAGGAAAGGAAAGCATTCAACCTCTGGAATCCACATGGTAAGAACTGACTCCTACAAGCTTCGCAGGTTCACCGTGGCACACATGTGTAACACAGGTGTACACACACCTGTAACACACATGTACACACACATACTATATTGCATTCACATATATATGTAATAAAAGAAAAACAACCCAGAGGTTGGATTAACTGGCAGCTCTGGCATCCAAAGGCATCTGGCTATGGCCTTTGTATAAGTAAGTTTACTAAATCATAGTGAAATAATAAATGGTGTTAGTCTGATAATAGATACACAATGCTAGGTAAGTAGGTGGGTGGATGGATGGATGGATGGATGGATGGATGGATGAAGGGATGAAGGGATGAAGGAATGGTTTGGTGGGTCAGGGGATGGGTGGATGGATGTAGTGTGGGAGTCTTTCTGAAACAAGCATCCTGATATCAGTGAGAGTGGAAGAGAAAAGATGCCACTGGTGGACCAAAGTCAGGGTCATCCCTGAGAGGCCTCATCCTGGGTTCAATTGGCAATCTCAATTTATACTCTAAACCCACAAGTTGGAGTGAGCAGCAAGATTTTACGGAATTATGTGTAGCAGTCAGCTTTTTGCCTTTAAAGGCATTTGTTATATGCTTTTTATGTAAGCTTTTAAGATGTAAACTTTGGAGGCAGGTGTCTAAGGGCCAGTGTCCATTGTCTCAGCTATTTCTCTGGTCGTTCTGTTTCAGGTAACAGTGATGTCATGCTGGAAAATGAGGGGTTTGAACAGGGTTCTAGGGAAATTTAATGGCACTGTTTACCTTAGGTTCATTCAGGGGGTGGATGGGGTTTCCCCTCAAGCTTTCTCTCCACGGTTGAGCTTGCAGTTCCTTCCCCCCGCCCCCAGGCACTTTTATATAGTGGCTGCTGCTGGACATGGCTCACCTTCCCACAGTGCTTCCACTCTTGGCTTATCTTGGTGTTCTCTCCCTGCAGGCAGAGAGTTGGGGGAGAGGGCAGCCTGTTCCCAGACAAGAGGTCTTTGAGGGTGCTTAACACAGAAATGTTTGGGTCTGAGTTAAGAGTGGCAGTCTGGAGAACAGAGGCGGTGTCTCCGTGAGCTCAAATAGCACATGACAGTTTACTGATATAACAATAACACACACTGCAGCTGGAATGCTAGAGAGGCTGGCTTCGTTTCGCTTTGCTTCTTCTCCTCTCTCTCTCTCTCTCTCTCTCTCTCTCTCTCTCTCTCTCTCTCTCTCTCTCTCTCTCTCAAGACAGGGTTTCTCTGTGTAGCCCTGGCTGTCCCAGAACTCACTCCGTAGACCAGGCTGACCTGGAACTCACAGAGATCACCTCCCTCTGCCTCCCGAGTGCTGGAATTAGAGGTGTGTGCTACCACCACTTGACTAACATTTAAGAAAAGACAATTTAGCACATGAGATCTTAAAGTATAAATTCTAGCTGTATCCCCTGCAGAGCGCACACTAAGCTATTAGGTCCCTTATAATTCAAGTTCACATCTGCAACCTACTTAGAACCCAATCTGCCTGGAGTCCGCACCAGATCCTACCAGCTCAGGACTTAGTCACACAAGACTGCTGGAGTGCTCAATGCTAGCTTCAAGTGCACACTGCTACATGTATTCCTCATCGGTCATTGTCTTCAGTTTTCTTTTGCTATGATAAACACGATGACCAAAAGCAACTTAGGGAGCAAAGGGTTTTTATTTCATCTTACAGCTGTGAGGTCACTGCTATCGCTGAGGGAAGTCAGAGCAGGAGCTTAAGGCAGGGAGGGAGGAACTGATACAGAAGCTGCTCCTTGGCTGGCTCAGCCTGCTTTTTTATATGCTCTAGGACCATGGGTATATAATAACCCAAATACAGTGTAAAACAGCCACATTGGGCTAAGACGTATCTAAGGTGGAAACTTAAAGGTTTTTTTTGTTGTTTTTTTTGTTTGTTTGTTTGTTTTAAGTAAGCTATGTTAGATGGTGTTTTGCTAAAGCAGACATGTGAAGCAGACACAGGTGAAAGGATGTTCTGCTAAAGCAAGCACATGAAAAGACATGTGAGGGAGCATTCTTCGCTAACAGTACTCACATATTTGGTCTGTCTTACGTTGTGCAGTTGAACTCCTTTTATCAGGACTCCATAGAGAAAAGTGTACCATAAAGTTCTGGTGGTGTACTAGCGGCTTCTTGCTGCATCCAAGGACTCCGGGCAATTGGCAGAGTGATGTCAGCCGAGACAGCAAGACCTGTGGTAAGACAAGACCCACAGAAGACATGTGATGTTTAGAGAAAGTATCGAAAAGACTCAACAGACTGCAAGAAGGCCTTGCATATAGAGCTAACTGTCCAACGCTGAAAGAGGCTGAACAGAAAACTTCTCCTGAAATCCCTGACGGTCCTGGTCACTCCTGCTGACTTGTGATGAGGCCAGGCTGTTCCTACTGGGTCATTCCACCACTGGTAATCCACGTTACTATCCCATCTCTACCAAACTAGACTGCTGGTATATTCGTAAAGTGTTTACCAATGGATGGAGTTGTCACTGCTGACCTATAAGCTAAACTACTGATTTCCTGAGAATGCAAATGGGATTTACTCCAAAAAACAATTTCTAAACAGATCCATTTACCCCATATCCTTTCCTTTCCACTACCTCTGGTGGATGTTGGACTAAAAGAAAGATTAAAGCATTTAAAACTCATCATTTAAAATAGATTTTTAGCCGGGCGGTGGTGGCGCACGCCTTTAATCCTAGCACTTGGGAGGCAGAGGCAGGTGGATTTCTGAGTTCGAGGCCAGCCTGGTCTACAGAGTGAGTTCCAGGACAGCCAGAGCTAAACAGAGAAACCTTGTCTCGAAAAACCAAAAAATAAATAATATATAGAGATTTTTAAAAAATTAAAATTACATGTATCTCAGTGGTAGAGCACTTGCCTGGTGTGCATCATACTGGAGGGCTCTCCAGAACCAACACACACACACACACACACACACACACACACACACACACACACACACACACACGAACACGAACACACGGATGCCTGCAACATGCATGCACTTGCACACACAGTCACCTGAGTGGTTTGTCTTCCTTTAGGATTGTGTCCAGACAAATCTATCATAAATTGAAGCTAATTGAGTTGTCAGAGTATTGACCACATCTCATCCATTGAGTATCAGGTCATGGGGCTGGCGAGATGGCTCAGTGGATTAAGAGCACCAACTGCTCTTCCAAAGGTCCAGAGTTCAA
>NW_022196905.1:222515964-222516801 GCF_008632895.1 Mastomys coucha
AAAAAAAAAAAAAAAAAAAAAAAGAGTATCAGGTCATGATCTACCCATACAGTGCCCTGGAATGGAGCCCTGCTGTGCACTCCAGGGGCCGCACAAACCCATGCACCTTGTGACAGCCAGCGTTGCTTGATTTTTGGAGATGCACCACCTCCTCACTGATGCGTCATATGATCAGCCTTCCCTCAGGTGTGGTCCCTGCCAGTCAGAAGCACAGTAGCGTCTGCTGAGAATAGCAAATTAAAAGTGTGTCCTAATACCCGAAAGGATGCACCCTCAGTGTCTCCTTAAGGATGTGCTGCAGTATCGGGAGACTGGGGGTGTATCCAATGTGTCCTGACTTCTTCACACATGAACCCCAAACCCTCTGGTTTTGTTTTTGTGGGTCAGTGACTGGGAGTGACTCAATAGTCAAAACCCATGCAACACAAACACAAAGACCTGAGTTCAGTCTTCAAACCATGGAAAAAGCCGGGTGTGAGGGTTCAAATCTATCAGCCTAGCATGGGGGAAGCAGATAGATCCCTGGTGCTCACTGGTTGACTAGCCTAGCTTAATCAGTAAGCTCCAGGCCAATGATAAGACCTTGACTCCTGAGAAATGACAGTCGAGGTCGCCATTTAGCCTCCACATGCATGTGGGCACAATGCATACTCCTCATGCATTCCCATACACATTCATACATACCACATGCACACATGCATGCATGTTCATATGTGCATACATACCCCAACACATACATACATAACCATACACATACATACTCACATGCATATATGTAGGATGCCGTCCCGCAGCTCCTACTTGCGTGGGGTTCCACGAACCGAGGATTTGGAAACC
>NW_022196905.1:222526483-222563494 GCF_008632895.1 Mastomys coucha
CCCAGCGAGCTAAGTCTCTGGTTTCGGTTTTGAGTTCTTCCATGAACACAGCAGGGCCACCACACATATACAGATATGCATATGTATGTGCACACACACACACACATACATGTCATGTCTTGGGTGGCTCTCAGATGGAGAAGCTGTAATCCTTGGAGGCTCAGCGTGTTTATTGCATACAGGTAAATAAGGAGATGGGGTTCTAATACACGGCTGAACAAGGAGGCAGATTTAGCTACTCTGGGTAGGAGCAGGCCCTATAGGAGAACAGTCTTCAGGGGACATTGGGGGAGAAAATCACAGTGGGCATTTTCTGCACACACTGGTGACATTTGCACTCAGACTGGAAAAAGGCTTTGCCATTCCCATGGCTCCGAGACAATGGGGTATTTGACATGGCTGTACCCCTTTCCAAACAATATACATTCACTCACTGCTTCACTGGATTCCTAACCCCCACTCTTGCACACTCCTATACACACACACACACACACACACACACACACACACACACACACACACACGCGCGCGCGCACACACACAGGCTTACAACCACACATATGCATTTCCACAACTATGGATACACACATGAATACACACATATTCCACACACACATGCATTCCTACACACAAGCATATTATCTCAGTTTCTCTTCTATTGCTGAGATAAGACACTATGACTAAGGCAACTCACAAAACAGCTCATTTGTGCTTTTGGTGTCAGTGTGTTAGAGTCTATGATGGCAGAGCAAAGACATGGTGGCAGGCACTGGAGCAGCAGCTGAGAGTTTGCATCTTGATACACCAACAGGAGGCAGAGAGCACTGAGTATTTTGGAATCTCAAAGCCCACCCCAGTGACACACCTTCTCCAACAAAGTCACACCTCCTAATCTTTCCCAAAGAGTTCCACCAACTGGGGACCAAGTGTTCAAAAATATGAGCCTGTGGGAACCATTCTCATTCAAACTACAAACATACCCACACACATGTATACACACATGTGTGCACACATGCATATTTGGTCTTCAGGAGCAGCATTGAGAGTTGTCAGGAAAGCTGGGCAGTGGTGGCACATACCTTTAATCCTAGCACTTGGGAGGCAAAGGCAGGCAGATTTCTGAGTTTGAGGCCAGCCTGGTCTACAGAGTGAGTTCCAGGACAGCCAGGGCTACACAGAGAAACCTTGTCTGGAAAAACCAAAAAAAAAAAAAAAAAAGAACTGTCTCTAAACAGGTGCACTTCCCCCCTTTCTGGTTGGTGGTGGCTAAAAGGGAGGTTTAAACATTTAAGAACCATCATTAAAAATAGGCATTGAGGGCTGGGAGAGATGGCTCAGTGGTTAAGAGCACTGACTGCTCTTCCAGAGGTCCAGAGTTCAATTCCCAGAAACCACATGGTGGCTCACAACCATCTGTAATGGGATCTGACTCCCTCTTCTGGTGTGTCTGAAGACAGCTACAATGTACTCACATAAAATAAATAAATAAATCTTAAAAAGAAACAAAAGTAGGCATTGAAACTTTTAAGCTTTCATAGGATTATTTTTCCTGATTGCCATGAGTGTTTTACTCACAAGAACTAATGAGCCACCATGGGTAGCCAGCCTCTCTTTCTCTTGCTGCCCTTCTGCCAGCCACTAGAACTCAATGTGGCACATGGCCCTCACTCAAAGCTTAGCAGATGAACTGCCTGATCTTAGAATTTCAGCGTCCAGAACCTCTTATCTCAGGACATGACCCAGCCTCTGGTGTTCTGTGATAGCAGTGATGTTGGGGATGGGTTCTGGTGCTTTGAACTACTCCTGCCCCCAAATCAGGAATCTGCCTGTCCAAACGCTGAAGATCCTGTCCCCAGTTGGTTTTTGATCGATCAATAAGGAGCCAATGGCCAATGGCTCGGTGGGTAGACTGAGGGGGACCTTTAAATTTGTGTGGGCTAGGAACAGGGAGAAAGGAAGAAGAGACAGAGATCACCATGTCTCAGAGGGAGACAGATCAGATTTAGAGCTGAAGAAAATACATCTAAAATGTAGGTGGAAAGGGCTAGCGGTGCTATGGGAGGGGCTGCCCAGAAGGTAACAGGGCAGCAAAGATAAAACAGACGTAGAAGGTGTTGGCCAGGAGTACTGGAGAACGTGCTAGTATGCTAGTAGGGTGGAGGATTAGAACTGCCCAGCTTTTTTTTTTTTTCGAGACAGGGTTTCTCTGTGTAGCCCTGGCTGTCCTGGAACTCACTCTGTAGACCAGGCTGGCCTCAAACTCAGAAATCTGCCTGCCTCTGCCTCCCAAGTGCTGGGATTAAAGGCATGTGCTACCACTGCCCGGCTTCGGCCCAAGGCATATTAAAATTAACTGGTGTGTCTGTGTGTCTGTGTGTGTCTTTCATTCTCAAATCCAGATTGTTTTTGGGTGTGTGTGTGATTGCAACCTGCTGGGAGCCAAAGCAGTTAGCTAAAATTCATAGCTACACAATGAAATGGATTTAAGACAGTTCCTGTATAAACGGAACCCTGAGGAATTCATTTAACCTCTCTGGCACAATAAATAGGATGTTACCATCTGTGAGCCTGGAGGTGGGTCCTCACTATGCTCACTCTGCCTGGAATCCAGTTCTCCCAGGCTCTCAGTTTTCCTCACTGAAAAACAGTACTTAAAAGTCAGCAAGACTCTGCCAGGCGGTGGTGGTGTGACCTTTAATCCCAGCACTTGGGAGGCAGAGGCAGGTGGATTTCTGAGTTCGAGGTCAGCCTGGTCTACAGAGTGAGTTCCAGGACAGCCAGGGCTACACAGAGAAACCCTGTCTTGGGAGTTGTCAGTGGGTAAGAGCACTGACTGTTCTTCCGAAGGTCCGGAGTTCAAATCCCAGCAACCACGTGGTAGCTCACAACCATCTGTAATGAGATCTGACACCTACTTCTGGTGTGTCTGAAGACAGCTACAGTGTACTTATGTATAATAATAAATAAATCTTTTTTAAAAAAAAAAAAGAGAAAAGAATATACAAAAAAACAAACAAACAAAAAAAAAAAACAGCAAGACTCTATTGTGGTGGCTTATACCTGTTTCATCCATCCTCAGTAGATTGGGGCAAGAGAATCAGGAGTTCCATGCCAGAATGGACTACATAGTGAGACTCTGTCTCAATCAACCAGGCAATCAATCCACTAATTGATCAACAAACCCAAAGCACAGTGTTAGGTGTGTTCAATGCTATGGCATGTCATAGAGAGTATACTTCATAAGGGTGGGACTGGGGGGAGGGGAGGGAGGAGGGTTGCCCTGGGGATGTAAAGTGAATAAAAACAAATTATTGAAAAAAAGTATACTTTATTCTGTGGTTCAGGGGATGGATCACATCCACACGCATGCTGAACGTGCTCTTTGCTGAACCCTACCCAGACCTATGATAGAACAAACTTTTAGAAACTTTTTAGGATTTCTTTATTTCAAGTCAAATGTGGTGGCACACACTTTAAGTTTTAGCACTCAGGAGGCAGAGGCAGAGGATCTTTGAGTTCGAGGCCAGCCTGGTCTACAGAGCAAGTTCCAGTACAGCCAGGACCATACAGAGGAACCTTGTCTTGAAAAATAACCACCACCACCACCAACAAGATTTATTTATTTTTGTGTATGAGTGCTTTGTGTGCATGTGTACGTACCTTGTACTTGTGGAGGTCAGAAGATATTAAACCCTGGAGAGTTGGAATATTAGATAGCTGTGAGCTACTGCATGGACGTCCGGAAGAGTGGCAAGTGCTCTAAACTGCTGAGCCACCTCTCCTGTCTCCTAGAATACATTCAAGAAAAATGTTTTATTACACTTTTTTGGTGTTTGTATAAGTGTACATGTGCTCCAGGCAGTGGTGGCACATGCCTTTAATCCCAGCACTTGGGAGGCAAACGTAGGCTGATTTCTGAGTTCGAGGCCAGCCTGATCTACAGCCAGGCTATACAGCCAGGGCTATACAAGAAACCCTGTCTCGGAAAAAAGAAAAGAAAAGAAAAGAAAAGAAAAGAAAGAAAGAAAGAAAGAAAGAAAGAAAGAAAATTTTAAAAAAGTGTACATGTGCCAGGCATGTGTGTGGTCAGAATACAATTTGTAAGCCACTTCTCTCCTTCTGTCATGTGGACCCCAAAGACTGAACTCTGGTCCTCAGGCTTTGGGTCATGGTCTTGAGTCATTTTGCCAATCCAGAATATGTTCTACTTACTGTCTGTGTGCTCTGGAACATTTCCCTTCTGATCTTTCCCAGGAGTCTGTCCTCTGAGACACCAGAGGTGGGGCTGCACCCACCTCTGTAGCCACCATCCTCACACCTGCCTTCTGCAGCCAGAGGACCCTCTCTCGCCCTTGGCCAAAGTTCACCCATCTTCCCCAGAGCCTTCTCCTCCCTTTCCTGTGTAAACCACAAAACACAGGGAGCGGGAGAGGTGGCTCAGTGGTTAGCATCATGAATTGCTCCCCCAAAAGACGGCAGTTTGATCACCAACAACCATGTCAGGTGGCTCAGAACCGCCTGTAACTCAAACTCTGGGCCAGAGCCTCTGTGAGCACTTGGACATGTGCACATTATTTGCATAATTAAAGACAATAAAATATAAATCTCAAGAAATCCACAGAGCACAGGTTTTTTTGTTCTTGTTATTTGTATATAAGTATGGGTATATATGTTCCGTGTGCTCACGTAGAGGCCTGAGGCCAATGTGCAGGAATTGGGTGTTTTCTTTACCATTAGGGGCCCAGGGATTGAACTCAAATTGTCAGGCTTGACAATAAATGTCTTTACCTACTAAAGCCCCGTGCCAACCTGTGTTTTGTTTATTTGTTTGTTTTTGTTTTTGTTTCTTTTTCTTTTTAGTTTTTTGGGACGGGGTTTCTCTGTGTAGTCCTGGCTGTCCTGGAACTCTGTACTCTGTACTCTGGAACTCACTCTGTAGACCAGGATGGCCTCAAACTCAGAAATCTGCCTGCCTCTGCCTCTGGAGTGCTAGGATTAAAGGCATGCGCCACTGCTGCCCAGCTCTGATTTGTTCTTTGTATGTTTGTTTGCTTTTTGGGTTTTTTTGAGATAGGGTCTCATGTAGCTTACACTAGCAGATGTACAAGCCCCTCCTTCCCCAAGGCTGTATACAAGCAGTTAAGTACTGATCAGGAGACTTAGAACGGCCACCCTGACTGAAAACAAAAAAACCTGCTTTGATGGCAAGCTACCTGCAAGTTGTGCAAAGAAAACACTCATATGCATTAAAATAAAATCTAAGGCAGAAGGACTAAAGTCCTGGCCCGGATGCCTAGCATGGGCACTGGGGTCCATTTTCAGCACTAAGGAAGCCAGGTATGATAGTGTACACCTAGAATCCCAGCATTCCACCCTGAGCTGCATACTGAGTTCCAGACCAGCCTGGGTGCGCTGCCTAGTTTTATGACATAAGCTAGAGTTAATTAAGAAGTAGCACTCTCAATTGATAATACACCTCTATGAGATTGGTCTGGAGGGCTTAGACAGTTTCAATGCTAAGCAATTGGTTGTGGGTTATATAAGAAAACAGACTAAGCAAGCCATGAGGGTTAAGCCAGGATGTAGCACTCCGCACTCTCCATGGATCCTCCATTGCTTCTTGCCGCCAGGTTTGTGCCTTGAGTCCCTGCCCTGAACTCCTTCAGTGATGGACTATAATCTGAGAGTTGTGAGGTAAAGGAAACCCTTTCCTCCCCAGGTTGCTTTTGATCATGGTGTTTTATCACCACAATAGAAATCTTAACTAAGACATTGGACTACCCCAGACCCTCTCTCAAAATAACAAAACAACAACAACAAAAACCAAAAACCAAAACCAAAACCAAAACAAAAAACAATAAAAAAGCTAGTAGTATGCAAACTGGGTGTGGAGGGGAATTAATGTTCCCTTCTCCTGTGCCTTGTGTCTGTTTTCTGTGTCTGGTTAGTGATTCAGAGGACAGAAAGTGTGGTCTGCCAAGCTGCACAGTACTGTGATCGCTGACTGGATCCACACGGATTTGGGCCAGGCTGACAACTCTCCTCTGGAATGTGTCTTATGATCAGCAATGTGGGGAGCCTTCTATAATGATACCTGTGAGCCCAGCACAAGAAGGGGGAGGCAGAGGGACCCTGCCTACCCCAGCACAAGATGGTGGAGGCAGGAAACCATACGTTTTGTTTGTTTTCATGTGCATTGGTAATTTGCCTGCATGTATGTCTATGTGAGGGTGTAGGAGCCTCAAGAATGGAGTAATGCCGGGCGGTGGTGGCGCACGCCTTTAATCCCAGCACTTGGGAGGCAGAGGCAGGTGGATTTCTGAGTTCGAGGCCAGCCTGGTCTACAGAGTGAGTTCCAGGACAGCCAGGGCTACACAGAGAAACCCTGTCTTGAAAAAACAAAACCAAAAACAACAAAAAAAGGAAGGCTGCCTGTTAGCCTACTGTCTGACGGGCTCCTGCTCCAGCTTGGCTATCTTTCCTCTAGGCCAGGATTACCTGCCTGTATCCCCAGGAGCCCCAGTTCCATAAGCACTGGGAACTGAACTCATATCCTCTGAGAGAGCAGTCAGTACTCTTAACCTCTGAACCACCTCTTCTGCCCCAGGTGTATTAGTTGACAATCCTTTGAGGAAGAGGCCTCTTTCATATACATTTGGGGTCTGACACATTGCTTATTATTATTATTATTATTATTATTATTATTATTATTATTATTATTATTATTTGGTTTTTCAAGACAAGGGTTCTCTGTATAGCCCTGGCTGTCCTGGAACTCACTCTGTAGACCAGGCTAGCCTCGAACTCAGAAATCAGCCTGCCTCTGCCTCCCAAGTGCTGGGATTAAAGGTGTGCGCCACCACTGCCCGGCCACATTGCTTATTTTTGAGACAGGCTCTTATGCATCTAGAACTGTCGTCATTAGTATCTTCATGCTTTAGTCTCCCTAAGCTCTGGGACAGTAGGCCTGCATCTACAATATGCTGTCCACTTAGCTGCATTAGCTTATCGAACTCTACAATGTTCCTGGAAGGTGAGACAACCATGACCAGTTACAAAAAGAGAAGCTGAGGCATATAGCCCAGGTCAGACAGGTAGGCCAGCACCCAGCTCACATAGATAGCCACCAGCCTCTGCCTCCCTTACATTAATTTCCTTCCAAGAGCTATGACTGTTTGGGGAGTGGGCAGTGGCTGCCAGCCAGGCATGAGAGCAGAAGCCCAATCCTCCCTTGAGCCCTTCTGGCTGGCCTCATCTCCTTGGGGACGCCTGCCCTGCCACTGGCACCCCATTCCTGTCTGTGGTCAGACCAAATGCCAGATAGGGTGATTCTCAGCTTTTCCTCCAGCATTCCTCACGGCTGCGGCTCAGCTCAGGCTGGCGGAGGTTATGAAAGTGGAGCTGGGGAGACTGGAGCAGGCAGGGAAAGGGACAGTCATCTTCTCAGGCCCTGTGGGATAGCTGTGTGTGTGTGTGTGTGTGTGTGTGTGCGCGCGCGCGTGTGTGTCTGGTCTGCTCTATGCCAAGAGATGGAGGGCAGTTGTCGTCACAGCAGACATTGGAGGAAGTGAGTGCTGGACAGAAGCTTGGAGAGAGGCACAGCAGGGCTGACTATGGTAAGGAAGGCAGGGAGGGTCCGAGGGCGGGTCTGCCCATCCCTGCTTGATTCTGCCCACTGGCTAAGTGGCTAAGCCTGCCCTGCAGAAGGGAATCCCTCACCAGGTGGCTTTCTGATCCCTTGCTTTACTCCAGAGGCCTCAAGAGCTGCTACTACTTCTGCTCCTGATGCTGAGGTGGCCGGCAGCACACATGGAGGACCCTGCCTTCCCACACTTGGGTGACAGCTCACAGCCCCTCCCGAGGCCCTGTCCCTGGCGCTGCTCCTGTCCCCGAGATGACACAGTGGACTGTGCTGGCCTGGACCTGAGGGTATTTCCAGACAATATCACCAGAGCTGCTAGGCACCTCTCCTTGCAGGTAAGGGCTGAGGATCTGAAAGGGAGGCATAGGGCTCAGACAAGGTTCATGTGGGAGATCCACATGGCAGAGCTGAACTTGGCCTGGCTCTGGTTCTGCCAGGCCAATGTCAGAGGTAGAAGCGGTGTGTGTCCTGAAAGTAGAGTTTGGGGTCAGAATCTTAGAAATAAAGTTGTTTTGGTCAAAACAGTGAGTTCACCTGCATGGTGGTGGCACTCAACTTTAATCCCAGCACTTGGGAGGCAGAGGAAGGCAGATCTCTTGTGAGTTCAAGGCCAGCCTGGTCTACAGAGCTACAGCCAGGGTTACAAAATTCTGTGTCAATAGTTGTGATGTTGGAGGTCACAGGAGTACTTTGGGATGATTTTGGGCAAAAGGATGTTGGGGGCTGAGATCAGAGTCTGTTGTGGTGGCCCCAGCACTAAGGTCACAAGTAGGAGGCCATCCTTCATTGCATAGTGAGGCCTGTGTTGGGTTATGGGGTCGTGGGGAAGGCTAGAGAAGTGTCAGAGTCCAGGTTCAAAATCAGCAGCCTGTGTGGTAGGTGCAGGGGAACCGTGTGGTTTGCTGGGTGGTGCAGTAAAGGGCCCAGTGCCTTGCAAGCCTCAAGGTTGTTTGGGGTCACAGAATGGGATGTTTTCTCTTCTCCTCCTCTTCCTCTTCTCTCTGGGGATGTTAGGGATAAATCCAGAGCCTGCTTCTTGGGTGCTAAGCAAG
Organism: Mastomys coucha; assembly: GCF_008632895.1. Taxonomy (NCBI): domain Eukaryota; kingdom Metazoa; phylum Chordata; class Mammalia; order Rodentia; family Muridae; genus Mastomys; species Mastomys coucha. The sequence continues at coordinate 222,535,178 of NW_022196905.1, forward strand.
TGCTCTGCCACTGGGCTACACCTGATGAGCAAGAGATGGGCCCTGGTGTGAATGTCTCTCCTCCACAGAACAACCGGCTTCAGGAGCTCCCCTACAATGAGCTATCTCGCCTCAGTGGCTTGCACACCCTGGACCTGCATAGCAACCTCATCTCTTCAGAGGGTGAGGGCCTCAAGCTGGGAACAGCCAGGTCCCAACCCCTCTCCACATCCGCTGTTTGCCAGTTGTGGCCAGCTCTTGGGGGTTTCCACAACTGCTGAGCACGGTGGAATTTCGAGGGTTGGGGGATGGTGGTGACTGTGGCTTTTGCTAAAGGACAGGATGTGGGGGGTTGGGGGGACGCCTAGGAGTCTATGTTTGTCCCTAGCCTTCAGAGCAGGGCTGCTAGACTGCTGCTCCCCTCATCCATTGCCCACTGTGTTCCCACCCAGGCCTGCCAGATGAGGCCTTTGAATCTCTCAACCAGCTAGAGAACTTCTATGTCGCCCACAACAAGGTGAGCCTGTATCCATGAGAGGTCACAGCCTGGCTGTGGTGACCCGGCGGTGTGTGTGACCTAGGGGTGGGGGTTGGGGAGGCAGGAAACCGGGCACCAGGATGAGACGCTGTTGCCCTTGCAGCTTTCTGTAGCACCCCAGTTCCTGCCACGCTCCCTGCGTGTCGCCGATCTGGCTGCCAATGAAGTGTTGGAGATCTTTCCTCTCACCTTTGGGGAGAAGCCAGCACTCCGGTAGCCTTAGCCCTGGCTCCGCCCCCAGCCTTTGATTCCAGGATCCTGCTCCCAGAGGCCACGGGAAACAGGCCTGTCCCTGGGATCATGTACATGGCCCTGCAAAGGGAGAACCAGAGTGCAGCCTGATTTTGGAGGGTCTGAGGCATAGCTGTGCAGTGTGGGGGAGGAGAGTGAGAAAAGGCTGACCTCTGTTCTGGGGATCCTGGGGCTTGCCCTGTGCTGGGAGGCGTGGGGTCAGAGAGGGCTCAGATCAGTTTTGGAGGGTCTGAGACATTAGCTCAGTTTGGGGGGCTATGTCCCTAAAATGGGGTCAAAGGGGTTTTAGCTCTGCATGGGGAGTTTAGAGTTATGGCTGTGTACTGGGCTGGGGGTGGGGGGAGGAACCTGAGTGGTGAGGAGGAGCCTCTTATCAAAAGTCAGGATGAGGACAGGTGCCACCTACATGTATGTATGCACTCACACACGCACATACATGCACAAATACACCCACACGTCTTTTACTCTCAAACAGGAGCTGTTGGTGACCCCAGCTGGAGTTGAGGGGCAACAGCATGGGGGAGGGTGGTGTGCACATGCCTAGGCTGGCAGCTGCAGCCCAGCTCTCCTCAGGTCGGTGTACCTCCACAACAACAGACTGAGGAATACTGGGTTGCCACCTAACACCTTCCACGGGTCGGAGGCTATTACCACCTTAAGTCTTTCCAGCAACCAGCTCAGCTACCTACCACCCAGCCTGCCAGCCTCCCTGGAGCGGCTTCACTTACAGGTAGGTTCCCGACCTGTTACACACACATGCCTGGCCTTAGGTCTCTTACCTGTGGCCTGTGGGACTTCACCTGCTCCTCTGCCTTCCTTCCTTTCTAAAGATTTGTTATTTTATGTATGAGTGCTCTCTCTGCATGTACACTTGCTTGTCAGAAGAGGGCAGCAGATCACATTGTAAATGGTTGTGAGCCACCACGTGGTTGCTGGGGATTGAACTCAGGCCCTCTGGAAGAGAAGCCAGTACTCTTAACCACTGAGCCATCTCTCAGCCCCCTTTCCATCCTTTCAACTGCTCCCCAGAATTCCAGATGTTAGAGGAATCATAAAACAAACAAACACTTCCACCCCTTTGCACAGGGAAGGCAAGCTCCCAGCCACACTTACTCCAGAGCCTTCTGTGGCTTCCCTGGCCATCCATGCCAGATCCTCTATCTCTTTCTCTTCTCCCTTCTGCAGAACAATCTTATCTCCAAGGTGCCCAGAGGAGCGCTGAGCCTCCAGACCCACCTCCGAGAACTGTATCTCCAGCATAATCAGTTGACAGACAGTGGTCTGGATGCAACTACTTTCAGGTAGGTACACTGCAGTTCTGTGCGCGGTAGCCCCTCCTATAGGATTCCTAATCCAGGACTTCATTTAATGAGCGCCTAGTGCAGACCTAGCTGCCCTGCCTGGCATAAAAGGTGTTACTGTATGCTGCAATGAGTGACAGGTGTCCCCTGCTACCCTTGCTTGAGTGTCTATTACTCAATAGTCAGGGGTTTTGTGGTAGAGAGATAAAGTCAAGGTTCACACATATGCCAGGAAACAAAACACGTTTACTATCTGGCCAATCCTCAGTACCTCCCTACAACATTCTAGACAGGTAAACAGGAGCTCTGGGCTGCACCTCAGCGCTTCTGAGTTTTGTTTTGTTTGTTTGTTATACTTTATCAAGAAAAGATTTCTCTGTGTAGTCTTGGCTGTCCTAGAACTCACCCTGTAGACCAGGCTGGCTTCAAACTCAGAGATCTGCCTGCCCCTGCCTCCGTCCAGAGTGATGGGATTAAAATGTGCACCTCCACCCCAGCTTTTTTTGTTTTGTTTTTAAGACAGGGTCTCTCTACGTAGCCATGAGTACCCTGGAGTTTATGTAGACCAGACCAGAAGAGGCTCCAACTCATTTAGCTCTGCTTACCTCTGCCTCTTGATTGCTGGGACCGAGGATGTATGCCACAACTCCCAGCCTAATTCATTTGTATCTATGAATGGTTTTACCTGAAGGAAGAGGAAGGCTGTAAGAGGACAGCGATCTCCTGGGACTGGAATTCAGGCAGTTGAGAGCAGCTGTGTGTGGGTCCTGGGAAGTGAGCACTGGGCCTCTGGAGGAGTAGCCAGTGCTCTTTAACTGCGGAGCCATCTCTCCAGCCCAGCACTTTTTTTTTTTTTTTAAAGATTCTAGCTGTATGTAGTTCGGGCTGGCATGGAACTCACAATTCTCTTAGCTCCCCCTCATGAATTCCATACCTGTATCTATGGCCATTCTGGGCTGCCATATAGATTTCTTCTGTATCATATCAACCTAGCTCTGTTGCTACATCACTTTCAGCGTGAAATCTCCAATTTAAAGGAGTCCTAAAACCATTTCTTTTCCTTTCTGGTAAGATCTGTGGGATCTCTTTCTTGAAGTGACCATTCCATCACCCTCTCTCCCAGCAGCAAGCTGAGCAGCCTTGAGTACCTGGACCTGTCCCACAACCAGCTAGCCACAGTACCCGAGGGTCTGCCGGAAACCCTGACCATATTGCACCTGGGTCGCAACTGCATCCGACACGTGGAAGCTGTAAGGCTGCACAGAGCAAGGGGTCTGCGCTACCTGCTGCTGCAGCACAATAAGCTGGGGGCCTCGGCGCTGCCCGCGGGGACGCTGAAGCCTCTGCAAGCCCTGCACACGTTGCACCTCTATGGCAACAGGCTGGAGCGTGTACCTCCCGCACTGCCCCGCCACTTGCAGGCCCTGGTGATGCCCCACAACCGTGTGGCCACACTGGGTGCTCGGGATCTGGCCTCCGCTCGAGCCTTGGCAGAACTCAATCTGGCCTACAACCGTCTGGCCAGCGCACGTGTTCATCCCCGAGCCTTCCGCCGCCTGCGCGCCCTGCGCACCTTGGACCTGGCAGGTAACCAGTTGAGCCGGCTGCCTGAGGATCTGCCCGCCAGTTTGCGCTCGCTGAGACTGCAACGCAACCAACTGCGGACTCTGGAGCCAGAGCAGCTTGCCGGCCTGAATAAGCTACGAGAACTGAGCTTGGCACACAATCGGCTCCGCGTGGGCGACATTGGGCCTGGCACCTGGCACGAGCTGCAGGCACTTCAGGTCAGGAGTTTAACTACTATGTGGTCATCTCCATCCCATCGTTGGCCCAGCTCTGAGCCAAGGCATGCCACAGAGTGCTATGTGTGCAGCCTGAGATGGTTGAAACAGACCCTGTTTGTGCAGTTGCTGTTAGTCCCTATTGGACTTCTGAGCACTCCTCCATTCTACCCAATGACTGTGGCCTCTAGGTTCTGGCAACCCAGCTGGGCAAGAGCTCTTACCCCTCTTTGACCCCAAACATCCTAGTTAGAGGCCATCTGGGTGATCACAGAAGGTAACTGGGTGGTAGATGGTAAGGACCAGGCCAGGTGTGGGACAGGGCCCGGCTGCACAGCATAGGAGAGGCTGAGGTAGAATTGAATTTGAAGCCAGTTGAGGCTATTGAAAGAAAAAAGAGAAGGGGAGATGTGGGGAGAGAATGGAAGGAAAGAAAAAGCAAAGGGAGTAAGGGAGGAGGATGTGAGGGACCACCATCTTCACATCCTTGTCTTGCTGAATCAGGCAGACTCCAACCTATATGCCCCCACCCATGGGTAAAAGAAATAGATAAGGCTCTGTCACTCTCTACAGAGTAAGAATTTGGTGGTAATCACCATTACTGAGCAAGGATCTGGAGGTCTGCACTAGGCAGGGAAGAGGCAGTCCTGGAGAGGAGAGGGGCTGGAAGCTCTTGGTGTGCAAGGCTTCTGAGCCTGCCATCTCGCTGTGTGCCTGTCAGGTGCTGGACCTGAGCCACAATGAGCTATCTTTTGTGCCCCCCGATCTGCCTGAGGCCCTGGAGGAGCTACACCTGCAGGCTAACCGCATCAGTCATGTGGGCCCAGAGGCCTTTCTCAGCACCCCCCACTTGCGTGCCCTCTTTCTCAGGTGAGGGGCAGGGGAGTCGGGATGATGTCAGTAGCTCTCCTGTCAACGCCCTAACATCACCACCTCTCTGCACAGGGCTAACAGGCTTCATGTGACAAGCATTGCAGCAGAGGCCTTCCAGGGGCTTGCACACCTACGTGTGGTAGACACTGCAGAAAACCCGGAAGAGGTCCTGGTCCAGCTGCCACGAAAGGGCAAGGAGCCTGAGCCCCGGGGGTGAAGGGGTGCCCAGTAGCCCTGGCCTGAGCTAAGAAGGTTCTCAGCTGGGGACTTAGAGGCTGTGCCTGTTCTGCCTAGAGCTGGCCAAAGTACTAGGAGCAGGTGTCTCCTACGGGAGGGGGTTTGGGGCTGAAGCAGGAAGCATGCTGACGTGAACATTCAAGGTGCAGACTACACCCTCCACCACAGACGGTGATGGGGAAATAAAGCAGATGCCCTCTCATGTTCTTAGGGGACTCAGTGCCCAGTGGAACGGATCCATCTCTTCCCCACATCTCAAAGGAGCGTTTCTTCCACCCCTAAGTGGGGAGATAAAGCTCCAGGATACAAAGTCAGTTTGGTCCCATGGCCTTTGAATGATGTGGATGACCTGAGGCAGACACATGGGTCACCAAATAGTGTCCTGTAGGGCCCAGCTTTACTGGTACACCCAAAAGGCCCAAGCCATGGGCTTACCCAGGCCTTTCCAGGGAACTGGATTGAGTGGGGAGGCCCAAGCCAGCCACTGGGGTGGGGGTTGGGGGTACATCAAGGACAAAAAGACAAAGCTGACGCTGTATGGCCTTGGCTGTTCATTCTGTGTTGGCCCTGGGGTGAGGGCAGCTAGGTCAGCACAGTCCCTAGGGAGTCGGCTGAGCTTGACAGCCTCAGAGGTATCTTTGGAGAGGGCTGCGGGGGTTAACAATGGGAGGGGCAGGAAGTAAAGTGCTTGCAGGGCCCTCTGGGCTCACATCCCAGCTACCCTCCTTGCTCCAGATGCTTCTGGATGTGCAAACAGGACTCTCCAAGGCCCAACCAGCCAGGCTGGGGTGACTGTGCTGTTCTGATGCCTCTGGGGCCAGGGGCCTGGACAGGGTGAGTCCAGAACCAACTGTCCGCTGATTGTCTGTTTGGTGGCCCTGGAGCTCTGCCTGGCATTGGGCTTTGGGGCCTGTAGTTCAGGACGGTCTTCACCTGCGGAGTCGCTGCAGCTGGGGGGAGACACCAGGGGTCAGGGGACCAACACCACATGAGCCCTACCCCTTCCGTGGCCACTTACCTCGCTCTCCACCAGGTTCCGCCGGTACAATGCCTCCTTCGCAGCCTCCTGGGGAAGGGGCAATTGATTGGCAGTCTAGGATGGCCCTGCCCCCCTAACTTGGTACCCAACACATAGGTCCAGCTTACCCTGCTTCCATCGTAGCCCAGGCGCCGGGCAGCCTCTGTATAGAAGTGCAGCTGGCGCTCCAGATGGCTTGCATACTCTTGAGAAGTGAAAGTGGGGGTCAGGGCCAGACAGCTGCTTCTTTCACTTTTGTCTCTCCCCCAATACAATGGGGATTCTCGGTTCCCTACCCACTGCACACACCTCTCTTATCAGACAGATATCTTTCTAGCCCCCTTCTTGACCCTCCTTCTCCAGACACACCCTTCTACAGTCCCTCTCTCACCAGATACAGCCCCCCTCCCCAGCCCCATTTCTGCCCCTACCCCTGCGGAGGGCAGCACCCCCTTGCTCCAGCTGTGCCCTCTGCCATTGGCTACGCTGTACTACGTCCTGGTATTGCTGGGCCACTTCTGGAGGCACAGGCCGGCGTGCCTGCCTCAGGGCCAGGATCTAGAAGGTACAAAGGGGGCTGTGAGCCAATCTGAAGCCCAGCCCTATAGTCCACCCTACCAAGCCCAGAAGAGCAAGCACCTACCTTCCTTTCTAGCCGCTCTTGGTCAAAGGCCAGCACACTAAGGCTATGCAAGGGCCGTGCTGATCTGCAGGGTAGAGAGGGGGATGAGGGCTACAGAGCAAGTGGTAGGATCTACAGGAGTCAGGGGCAGAGCTCTGCACAGGATGGTGCTAGGGGGATCTCAGAAGGATATCCAAGAGACCAGGAAGGGAGACCTGATGCTGGAAGTTCTGCAGTCTGCCTGTCATCCCGGCACTCAGGAAAGGGAAGCACGGGACATGAGTGAGGGAGAGAGATGGAAACAGAAGAAAGTACAAGACTGAAGACAAGGAAGCTGGATATGTTGACAATGGTCAGATCACAAAGGGTCTTAAAGATCAAGTCAAGGCTTGTAAACTGAATTCCCCAAGAGAAGAGTGTCAAGCACAGCTCTGCAGACAGTTGAGATATGGTCTGATGTGCCTGATGGAAACTACATGAGGAACTGGGACAGGAGAGGACTCTGTTGAGTGTGACCCAGCCCAGACTTACCTGCTGCCTGCGTCCCTTGAGGATGCGGGTATGAGAGGAGCCTTCGCTTTGGGCCCGGTGACCTGTTTTGGTAGAGAGCCAGTCCAGTGAGTACTTAGTTCCTGAGCCTAGCCCTGCTCCCAGAGATGACTGAGAGGCAGGGACTCACAGTGGGCACAGCTGCTGGGATGTGGTCAATGACCAGCCACCTCTCAGTCGTCGTCTCCAACTGCTGGGCTGTCAGTGGCTCCCGGATGCGGACCATCACTTCAAGCCGCCCCCCTGTGGGCCGGCGTCCATCCAAAACCTAGGGAGGAATAAGTGCAGGTGTGGGCAAGAGCAGCATCCTCAACAGGAAGGAGCCCTGAGGATGCTCAAAGTTTGCAAGCACCAACTTACCTCTAGGATCTCATGGACTTCGCAAGCTGTTTCCAACATATCCAGCTTCAGCTGGGCTGTGCCTAGCACCCTGTCCGTCTTGAATAGCCCCCTGTGTGGAGGAAGCTGTGATGGTTAGCATGCTGCTCCACTCCCCTGGAGCCCAGAACCTGAGATCACTGGCTCACCCTTTGTGCACCACTTCGAACTTGATGCCCTTGGTTTGTATGGCCCTTCGGAAGCCACGGTGGCCACGGTTGATGCAGAGTTTGAACTGCTCCTTGAATTCTATGCAGGGAAGGAGGGAAGAACGAGAAGCAGCTGGGAGTGGGAGTGTGCACTGGCTTCTCTTTGAGTGCGCGTGTGCTGTATGTGTTCATGTGGGGGTTACAGCACAACCTCGGGGTCAGTCTCCACCTTCCACTGTGTTTGAGACAAGGTGTCACTGGTTGCCATGCACCCCACATGACCCATAAGCTTTCCCATCTTCTCCTTACTGCAAGAGTGTGGGACTGTGGAGGCATGTTGCTGTGCAAATTTTAAGTCAGATTTGGGGATTCAAATTTATGCCCTTTTGCTTGCCCTTCAAATGCTTCACCCACTGAACCATCTCTCTCAGGCCTTGTCTTTTTATTTTTTTTGAGGGGCTGGGGTAGGAGCCCAGGCTTGTGCATGCCAGGGAATACCTCTGGGGTATTCCACTGTGGCCCTAGTTTTAGGTTATCTTCTTTAGAAGACAAGGTGACTCACCAGGGGAGTCTGTGTTTTTGATCACACTGGTCTTGTCTTTCTGAGCTTCTTCCTGTATCAGGGAAGAGGCAGGACTGATCAGGCACAGGCCGGGTGTGGACTTCCTGCTTGCCTCGCTTCTTGGTCCACACCCATTTAAAGATTGTACCTACCACATTGGGATAAGGGAAGTCGAAGCGGACAAAGGCATCCAGGTCACTGGGGGCCAGCCCTGTGGGTAGACAAGGATCAGACCTAGGGAGAGAGACCAGGCCACCCTTGCTTCAGGTGTGCCTCCTCACCTGTGGGTGTGGGCAAGTTGATACCCTTCAGGATAAACAGGAGCATGTCGCTGTTGCTCAAGTCCGGAAAGATCCTTTCAAAAGGCAGGGAAACAGAGGTCGGCACCTCAGCCAACCTGAGCTCTCACTTCCTTCAGTGGGGCCACGGACCCTCCAGCTTTCACCATCAGGCTGCAGGGTTAGGTGTTCCCTTGCTGACTGCTGGGCCCCCCGTTCAGTGCTCACATATTTATCTGGTACCTGCTTCAGTTTCTGTATGTACTGTGCGTGCATAAATGCACATACCCCTTTCCTTGCTGACCAATCTCCCTGGCCCTTACTTGCCTGTTTGATTTGAGAATGTACTATGTAGTTGGCAGCATCTTAGCTGTGCTCTTTACATTCCTGGAGTCCTACTAAGTGTTAGCCAGGACTCTAGTTGCTGAAAGATCTTTCATTTTTGAGGCAAAGTCCCATGTAGCACAGGTTGGCTTCAAACTCATCATGTAGCCAAGGCTAGCCTTGAATTTCTGGTCCTCTGCCTCTGCTTGCTCAGAGCTGGGATCTGGTTTATTAAATCCTGGAATCGAGGATCTCATCCATTGCTGGGCATGCATTCTACCAACTGAGCCACACATCCAGCTCCTCCTTCCATCAGCAAGGGTCCTAGCCAATACAGCAGCTCGTACTGCCCAGAGCTCTTGGATGCCAGTGTTCCCACCATCTCTTCACTCCTGAGCAGCATCACCTCCTGCTACAGCTTTCACAGGGGCAGCCCCCTCCCAGCAACCCCCAGCCAGGGGCTTTGGACCCTACTTGATGACACTGAAGGTTCTCTGCTCAAAGCGGGCTGCAGGTGTGGGCAGACTGTGGGCGAAGGCTTGTTTTAAGGTGTCCATGCTCCGCTTACAGTCTTCTGCCAGTTTCTCGAACCTGTTGAGAAGGCATTGCTCAGGCCCTGGCCAGCAGGACTGCCAGTGCAGGTCCCAGTGAGGTGGGCACTTACTTAATGGTTTCAGCAATGTTGCCCAGGTGGGTGAACTGTGTGGAGTGGTTTAGACACATCTGCAAGGCAGAGAAGTAGTGGGTGAGAGGAAGGCCAGGAGGCCAGCACAGGGGGCAGACACAGGGTCATTGGTGGGAGCCTTACTTCATGTTGCTGTCTCAAGAGCTTGGTAAGTTCCCCGTAGCGACGCACAGACTCCTGAGACATGCCTGGGCCAGGCCGCTGCACCAGTACAAAATCATCCTTGTTGACAGGAGCAGGTGGCACCTGTGGAGGATAAGACTGGTAGGCACGGGTCTACTGGTCTACCAGGAACAGCTCATCTGGGGCTCTGTCATCATTCCTGCCTATTACTCTATCTCCTGTGTGGGGTCTCCCCTCAATTCACACCTCTGGACACAACAAGCCCGTCTCTGCTGCCCTGTACATGTGGCCCTGCTTTGTGGCTGGGGACTGGGGAGGCAGCAGAAGACAGACAGAGCCAAGTACTGAGGCACACAGTGGTGACATCAGCATGTAAGAGACTGGGAGGAGAATTGAAAGTAGGAGGCTTGTCTGTGTACAGATTTAAGAGGGAGAGGGAGTGAGCCCAACGAGTTCCCCGGGGGAGCACTCTAGGGTGAGAAGAGGGTGCAAAGACCCTGCGGCTAGACTGTGGTGGGTGTCTGAGAACAGAGGGAGGCAGGGAGGCAGATCATGTGAAACCATGGGCCACAGTGAAGTTCTGGATTTACCAGCATGTCACTGCGGTCTCCCTAGCTAGAATGTGTGCCCTGTAAGGGTGGGGGTATTTGTCTATTTTATTTTGCTCAACATTATGTCCCCAGGACCCAGCGTGTGCTCCACACAGGTTTTCTGTCATGTTGTTGCTGTCTGTCATGTAAGGGATCCCAGGATCCTGCCTGACTTTGAGGTGAGAATGACTTCAGGTCTCCAAAGACAAAAATAATGCTCAGAGTGAACAGTCCTATCCAAAGTGGCAGAATCTGTTAACTGTTTCCAGAGATTAGTCTCTTCTCTAGTGACGGCACACAGCATTGATCCTGCAAGAAACTACAAGTCCCAGAATACTTTGCAACTAGCCACATGGCTAGCTCTAACCAATGGGAGACAAGCAAAGAATGGGTTCTGGAGACAGGAGTGTTTTGCTGTAGAGGAACAGAGAGAGGTCAGGGTGTTCCCATGGCCTGCAATGACTCCCTGAAGTCACTCTGTCCTTTTTGCCCCACCCTTTTCATGGGTGTGAGGCAATGGGTCAGTGATCCATTTGGATCATGTGGACCAGGACAAGACGCTAGGAAGATGAAAAGCAAACATAAGGAAGGAGCATGGGCTCCACAGGCAGCGTGTTGTAGAGCCCAGTCTGTCCTGACGTGTAAGAAGTACCTGTCTCCTTGCAGCAGCTGTCTTCCAAGGGCCTACTTGTCACAGTAGCTTAGTTTAAATGATAACCAGTGCATTCGAGGTCACATGGCTATGGCAGTATGCATAGGTACAGAGCCTCACCTTGGCAATGTCCACAGGCAGTCCATTGCGAGAGGCCTCTAGCATGGGCTCTAGCCCTTTGGCCTGGCGCAGATGCATCTTGGCGCCCTCTACGTCGTTCTTTTGCTTGGCACGCAGCGCAGCCTGCAGGAGCTGTTTCTTACGGCCCTCCAGGAAGGCCAGCTGCTGCTGGGCTAAAGGTAGGAAAGCCTTAGTGGGGCTGCCCCACCCCCTGGGGTCAGGTTGGCCTGGGTAGCCAGGGCAGGTCGGGTACTTACCCCTGGTAGATGTGCCCTTGGGAGCAGCTCTACCTGCTGGGGCTGGTCCTGATGAAGGTGCCCTGGAGGGTGAGGCCTTCAGCTGAGTTGTGGAAGCAGCTGGGGTGTTCTGTTGCAAAGGAGTAGGGAGGTCACATTGTCCCCTATGCCTGCAATGACTCATTCCCAGGTGCCAGAACCCAAAACCAAAAGTCACAGGGTCTCATGTCTGACTGTCCTCAAACTCAAGATGTAGCTAAAGCTGACTTTTTTTTTTTTTTTTCTAAGACAGGGTTTCTCTGTGTAGCCCTGGCTGTCCTGGAGCTCACTCTGTAGACCAGGCTGTCCTTGAACTCAGAAATCCGCCTGCCTCTGCCTCCCAAGTGCTGGGATTAAAGGCATGCGCCACCACCGCCCGGCTAAAGCTGACTTTGAACTCCTGATCTTCCTGCTTCAGGCCTCCCAGGGCTGAGATCACAGGTATGAGGTATGCCTGGCTCATCCTCAGCACTGAACAATACTTATGGTCCAGTTTCCACCTACTCTCTGCAAGAGCTCTGCACAAAGGAGGCTATGCTGTGCTATGCCCATTCTGGAGATGAAAGGACTAAGGCCCAGGGAGCAACAAGGCTGGCCCTGAGCCCCACAGCCAAGGCAGGCCTACGGTATGAGGCTGGTCACTCCTGCTTTTGCTTCCCAGATCTTTATCCCACTGTCCCTCCCCCTCAGCCCTGACCCCTGCACCTTCTTAGGAGTCTCATCCTCTTCCTCATCTGAGCCTTCGTCATGGTTGGCAAGCTTCATAGCCGTTTCCAGGACTCCTATGAGGCTCTGCTGAGCAGGCTCTGCAGACTCCAGGCCCTGAATTGGGGGGAAGCCTGGGCGGCAGAGTGGCCTGGTCGGTGCCCCCACTGTTGGAGGCCATCGACCCCTCTTCCCAGGAAAGGATTCTAGGGCTTTCTCTTTGTTGGTTTTCTGAAGAGCTTCACTTATGTAGCTCAGGTTGGCTTTGAGTGTGCAGTCCTTTTCTCCCAGCCTCCCAAGTTCTGGGATTACAGGTATGTGTCATGCCAGTCTTATTGCTTTCTGTATACCAAAGATGGAGCCTGGGGCTTTGTGCATGGTAGGAAGTGCCCTACCACTGCTCTGGACCCTCCAGTCCATCCTGAGTCTGACCAGATCTGAGTAGAGGAATCACAGAGTGCCTGTACAACTGACTCCCCTCCCCCAGGCTGCTGCTCATTCCCATTGAGCTTGCTTCTCTTATGTACTTTGGGCTTCGGCAGATCCTGACAGACTGTGAGTGGGCCTCAGCTGGGAGAGGGTAAGTGTTTCTACAGAAGACCTGTGGGCAGCTGAGAACTTCGAGGTTTCTACTTTACGGAGAGCCTGGCGGGAGTGAATGGAATGGAGGAGGGAGGGAGACGGACAGTTGGAAGACAGAACTAGCTCCAAACAACCTCCTGACTGAGAGCTTTCCAGTATCCCTGATGCAAACAGTGCTGCCACGACTCACTCCACTCTGGTTAAGAAGTCTACAGAGTTCCTGAGTGCACAGCCAAGGCTGCATGAAGAACCGCAAGGGGGAACAGACCAGCAAAAGGCCCAGAGACAGGAGGAGGGGGATGGGAAGCCTGCCATAGGACAGACCTTACCTGGGGAAACATACTTGGGGTGGGGCCTGCCTAGAGGTACAGCCTACCTGGGGGCACTGGCAGCTCCGCCACATCCACAGCTCGGCCTGCCTTGTGGGCTCGAATGGCGTCTTGGTATTGCTGCAGGGCACAGAGGTGTTAGGGGGCCTGAGAGAGCTCCTGGGAGCGTTTATCTGGCCCCCTACACACCTTGACAATTCGTTCATGCATGCGTGCCTTCCGTTGGTCACCCTTGGCCTTGGCCTGGGCTGCAGCCACGTGGTACCGCTCCATTCGCTGCTCCAGAGCCTCCAGGAGGTTCCTCGGGGGTTGGGGAACCTCTGGTCCAGAAGAGGTGGGAAGCGGGTTAAGGGGCAAGAGAAATGGGGCACTGGCCCACTCTGCCCACCTCAAGGATCTCAGTAGCCTACCTGGCCTGGTGAGTGTTGAGGCAGGGGTCAAAGGTTGGGCTGCTGGCAAGGGGGACTCTGGGAACAGCTGGTCTGGAGACAGAGTAACGCTCAGTGAGGGGCTGGCTTGGTTATCTTGGGCAGCACCAAAGTGAACAGTAGGAGTAGGAAGGGTATGGGGTAGGGTCCTTACCAGGGGGTGGGGGCAGGCGGGACAGGTCCACCAGTTCCCCACGGCTCAGGGCCTCCAAGACAGGGTCAAAGCTCTGTGAGAAAGAGTGAGAGGGTAGATGGGGGCTCCCGAGACCCCAGGGGCTGTTCCATACCCAGCCCTACAGCAGAGGACTGTTCCCTCTCGGGGCTACCGGGCTACCAAGTCATGCTCTACCATGCCGAGATACTGCTAGCAGGCAGAGGATGGCATCGGAGGCTCTAGCAGGAACAGCTGACTCTCTAGAGGAGCTAGGACAGGAGCCTGCACTCTGCCTCTGCCTCCCGACAGCAGGCCCTGTATGTGGACCCAGACCCACCTTAGCTACTCTCAAGTGCCTGGTGGCTGTAGCAGTGTCATCCTGATGCTTGGCACGGAGAGCAGCCAGTTTGTATTCGTGCTGGAGGCTCTGCAACCGGGCTAGGGGGCTGCAGGGATCTAGAAAGAAGAGCACACAAGAAGCCTAGGCTATGCTCACTACACAAACTGTCCATTTGATTCTCACAACCAAGTTTTGGGTCCATTTTATAGATGGAAAGCTAAGGTTCAAAGACATGCTCTCTGCCAAGATCCAGTGGCACGAGGGACATTTCCCCCTAGACCTGGAGGTTTGGGGGATGCTACAGTATCCCCCCACCCCCCACCAGATTTTTGAAAGCCTAGTGGGGACTTATTCCTGTTTAATCTGTCAATTTTCATCTTAAATTTAAACAGTAGCAAGGCTGCCGCTCACAGCACCTTACAATTATGAGTATCACAGAGATAACTTCAAGCCCTTCCCCTTCACGGCATCTGTAGGGCCAGGGAGCTGATGGTGGACCAGACAGTCTCACACATGCTTGGCAACTGCATGGCCGCCAAACCATACCCCTGGCTTCGTCCTTCTGACCAGAAGGTGCAGCAGGTAAAGGAACCTGCTACCACCTGGTGGCCTGAGCTTGACACCGGGGCCACATAGAAGGTGAGAACTGACTCCCACGGGTTACCCTCCAACCCTCACATACGTGTCATGACACATAAAATGGATATTCAAAAGTTATTGGAAGGGCTGGCGAGATGGTTCAGTGGCTAAGAGCACTGACTGCTCTTCCGAAGGTCCTGAGTTCGGATCCCAGCAACCACCCGTAATGAGATCTGACGCCCTCTTCTGGTGCATCTGAAGACAGCTACAGTGAATTACGCCGGAGCAAGCAGAGCCGGCAGAAGTCCTGAGTTCAATTCCCAGCAGCCACACACATGATGGCTCATGGCCATCAATACAGCTACAGTGTATAAATCTTTAAAAACAAAACAAAACAAAAAAACCCCCAAAAGTTATTTGAAGCCGGGCAGTGGTGGCACACGCCTTTAATCCCAGCACTTGGGAGGCAGAGGAGAGTCGGATTTCTGAGTTCAAGGCCAGCCTGGTCTACACAGTGAGAAGTATGGAGCCCAAGAGCTGCTGAGCGGTTAGGTGCACTGGCCTCTCTCACAGAGGACACAGGTTTTATTTCCATGGCTCAGGTCAGGGTCAAATCCATCTGTAATTCCAGACCAGTGGGATTTGACATTCTCTTCTAGCCTCCTGGGACACTGGGCACACATTGCTGGTATATAGATGCATCTGCAGGCAAATCACTCAGACACATATAAATAGATAAATCTCTTTAGGGATTTAAAAATAAGAAGTAAATGTTGGGGCTAGAGAGTTGGCTCAGCAGTTAAGAGCATTTATTGCTCTTGAAGAGGACCCCAGGTTAGGTTCCCAAGTCCCACATGGTGGCTTAATTCCAGTTTCAAAAGGATCTGACCCTCTCTGGCCTCCAAGGCCACCAAGCATGAAAACACTCATGCACAACAAACCTAGAAATGTTTATTAAAGTACATGCTGATGAGTTTCCAAGCACTTTGTTTTTTGAGACAGGAGTTCTCTGTGTAGCCCTGGCTGTCCTGGAACTCACTCTGTAGACCAGAGTGGCCTTGAAGTCAGAAATCCACCTGCCTCTGCCTCCCAAGTGCTGGGATTAAAGGTGTGTGCCATCACTGCCTGGCTTTTTTTTTTTTTTTTTTTTTTGAGATATGATCTTATTATATAGCTCTGGCTGGCCTGGCTTGCTATATAGACCAGGCTGGTCTGGAAACTCGAAGTGTTCTGCTTTCCAAGTACTGAGATTAAAGGCATATGCCAGCATGCCCAACCCTATTTCTTATTTTGTAATTTACAGTAAAAAACACATAAAACTTAACATTGTTTTTCTTTTCTTTTTCTGTTGCTTTAAGTTGGGTGGGGATGGTGGGACACATCTTTAATCTTAGTGCTCGGAGGCAGACAGAGGCAGGGAGATCTCTATGAGTGCACAGCCAGCCTTGTCTACATAGTGACATCTAGGATAGCCAGACCTGCATAGTGAGATCCTGTCTCAAGAAAGGTTTTAACAATTATTTTATCAATCCTATGCATGTGGAGGTCACATGAGGATGCTGTGCAGCCGACACTCTCTGCCTACCTTTCCTGGGCCTCAGGGATGCACTGAGGCATCAGGCTCCTGGGTCTATGACTTTACCCACTTTGCCCATTTCCTTTTCTCTTTCAGAGGTGGGTCCTCCTGCATAGCACAGGCTGTCCTCCAAATTTTGATTCTCCTGCATCAGGGCCTCAAATGTTGGGCTGACATGTCCGGGCTGGAGTGCCTGACTTGCTGGAACACAGTTTTATGTATGTGTTGTTTTATGTGTGGATGTTGTGTGCACCTGTGGAGGCCAGGGGTCAGCATCAGTGTCTTCCTCAGCTATACTCCACCATGCCAGCTTTTTACTTAAGTGCTGGGCTCTGAACTCATATTCTTAGGCTTCTGGAGCAGGGACCATTCCCGCTAAGCCATCTCCCTAGCTCTTAACTACTTTTTCTTCTCTTTTTTGAGATAAAGTCTCACTGTGTAGCCCTGGCTGTCCTGGCTGGCCTCAGACTCTAAGATCTATCTGCCTATCTCTGTCTCCTGAGAGCCATTAAGTGTACCACTCCTCCTGGCTCTATTAACCACCTTCAGTGCACAGTTCAGCGGTATCACACACATCCTCTCTCACCATTTATAACTTATTTCCCCAGATTAAAACTCCACCTCTAGTAAACGCTCACCTCTTGGCATCTCCCCAGCAGGCCGCCTGCCATTTCACTTCCTATCCTCATGGATCTGACAACCCTGGGCCCTCCTAGGACTGCGATTAGTGTCTCTGTCTTTTACAGCTTCTACACTGAACATCATGTCCTCATAAAAACAAGAAACAAAAGCCAAAAACAAAAAAGCCGGGTGGTGGTGGCACACGCCTTTAATCCCAGCACTCAGGAGGCAGAGGCAGGTGGATCTCTGTGAGTTTGAGGCTAGCCTGATCTACAGAGTGAGTTCCAGGATAATCTGAGCTATTCACAGAGAAACTTTGTCAAAAAACCCAAAAAACAAAAACAAAAAAGCCAAAAAAGCATCATGATCTCGTGGTTCTTTTTTTTTTTTTTTTTTTTAAATTTTTCGAGACTGGGTTTCTCTGTGTAGCCCTGGCTGTCCTGGAACTCACTCTGTAGACCAGGCTGGCCTCGAACTCAGAAATCTGCCTGCCTCTGCCTCCCAAGTGCTAGGATTAAAAGCGTGCACCACAGCTGCCTGGTTTCATGGTTCTTCCATGTTAGAACACATGCTATAAAGAAATTAATTCTTTTTATGGCTAAATAGTATTCCATTGTATGCACAGCCTCTATTTTAAGGTCTCTGAAGACCCCACATAGACCCTGTATCACCCTGGCCCTTCCGACCATTTACCTGGGGGTAGCTGGGGCTTAGCAGAAGTTGGTGTCGTGGTAGATGGGGCCTCCAAGGTGACACTGGACTCTGGGGCCGGCGGGCTTACAGGAGCCAGGTGGGAAGCAGCCTGGGTGTGGCTGTGCCCAGCTGCTGGTCCCTTCCCCGATGCTACAGGTGGTGGAATGTCTGCTTCATTGATGGTGCTGCCCTTCTGTGCAGAGACCAGCAGGTTTTCAAGCGTCTGAAACAGGATGTGAGATGAGTCTGAGATCAAGTGTGCGCTCGGTGCTCCCTGGTCCAGGTAGGGTCCCAACACCCTGCTCTTTTCCTGCTCACCTTGAGTCCCCGGTCATAGCGTCGCATCTTGGCGCTGTCTCCAGCTTGCCTGGCACTCTCCAATGCAGACTGGTAAAGGGCTAGCCTCTCCTTCAGCGTGGCCTCTATTCCTGGGTTGGGGCCTGAAGGCTTCAGCTACAGGAGGATTGGGGGTACAATCTGGGTGTTGACCCCACTTAGGCCACCCTAGCCAACCCTTCAGAGCATGAACACATATTCCCCTTGGACCAATCTTTTCCACCCCAAATGATAGAGATATCACAGTCCAGAGGTAACGTGTCACATGTGGAACGGGGGAAAGGTGGCCCTTGAACTCTGGTTGTGTGTATATCAGTGACTTATGGGAGGTATACCTGGGCCACAGGCATCAGGGGGGAGGTATACCTGGGCCACAGGCATCGGGGGCGGGGGGGAGGTATACCTGGGCCACAGGCATCAGGGGCTCCACAGCCTTCTGTTCTCCAAGGACCTCGTTTAGCTCTGCCTGCAGGGATACATGGCCAGGGCAGGAAGTCGAGGCTGCTGGACAGGCCGCTGGGATGACACAGCCTACCCTGCCCTGTGCTCACCAGCAGGTCCTCATCAGCCTCCACATCATCCTCGTCTGTCCCCTCCTCATCCTCATCCAGGTCTCTCATGCAGAGCCGGGCCATCTTCTCAATGGCTTCCATTGGCAGGGGACCTGGAGGCAGAAAGAAGGGCCAGCTAGAGCAGGATCCTTCCAGACTCCTACCCACCCATCCACATACTCAGGGCCCCAGAGAACAGGAGAACAGATCCCCTTCCCTGAGCACTGTGGCACCCCACCGTCCTGAACCCCTTTTAGCCTGATGCCATCTTCCATCTGCCAACGCCCCCCAGCACTCATTTCTTCCTTAGTCAGTCTCTGCTAGGCTGCCAGACACCCCTAGTTGGAACTTCAGCTCTGTAGCATCCTCACTGTATGACCTTGAGCAAGTTACTTCAGCTCCTTGGCTTCAGGATAAGGATAACTTAACAGTTCCTCCCAGGTAGACTAAAGGTGAATTAAGTTCTTGGAGCAGCAGAATATACAGCTGTCTTGTCCACAGAGAACAGAACCTCCTTCCTCAGGCTCGCACCCCAGCACCTTGTTTGCACCCCAGTACCTTGCTTGCGCCCAGTCCTCACTCTTGTGCCTGGGGCTATAACCAAGTAAAATAAAGGCTACTGTAAAGCTTCATCAGATAAGCTAGACAACCACGGTAACTAACAGGACTCCGAGTGCAGATACAGCACGGATACCCTGGCCAGGAAGATGACTCATGCTATAGAGGGTAGGAGATGTTATCCTGGCACTCAGAACATTGTGTGATTTGGCTTATTGATGATTCTGGACGTTCACCATTTAATTACCTCCACACTGGATGTGAGTAGGTGAAAACAGAAAATAAAAGCATTAATCAAGAGGGGGCTGTATCCATGGCATCTTGTTGGCACAGTACGTGTGTTTAAGGAAATGGTTTTCATATTCTAGAAAGTTCTACAAGAGTTGAATTGTCAAATACTGGGAAATACAACTAAGGCTGTGTTTCTCATTTACTTAGTATTTTGTATGGCTGCACATGCATAGATGTACATTCGTGTGCTACAGCACGTGTGTAGAGGTCAGAGGACAACTTTCAAGGGTCAGTTCTCTCCTTCAACCATGCCGGTCTTGTGGACTGAACCTCAGGGATCGAACCAAGGGTTGTCAGGCTCGGGACAAGGTCCACTAGCCATCTTGCTGGCCCTCTGGTCATGGTTTTATTAACTAATAACCTACAACTTGCCTTCTGTGTGCTCCCATCTAAAGATTTACTGTATGTTTATTAGTGCACAAAGAACTGGTGACCAACAGACCTGTGGCTCCCACCTGTGTGCAACCACCCAACACACGTTAGTTTTCAAAGGCACACTTACCATTTATGCGTTGAAATACCAAGCAATACTTTGCTTAGAGCCACTGTGAATAGTGAAACCACTCACATAAAGCACAAAAACAAGCAGCTGGGAAGATGGCTTGATAGTTAAGAGTACACACTGCTCCTGCAGAGGACCTGAGCTTGGTTCTCAGCACTCACACGGGGTGGTTCACAGCTACTTGTAACTTCAGCTCTGGGGAAGCCGGTATACTCTGCTGGCTTCTATGTGTGTCTCCACACATGTAGTATACACATACAGACATATTACACACACCCCCACACACACCAAATTCTAAACAAAGAAGAAAAATATGGCAGGAAACAGATTGGAAAAGACCCAGCTCCACCCACAGCTGATCCAGAACCTGCACCATATCCAGCCAAGTGCCTGCCCAGCTCCTTCCAAGTACTGCCCACAGCAGAAGTTCCAGAGAGTGTGTTGAGCATCTTTCTTACCTTTGCCTTTCAGTTTCTCTAGGGCCTGGGGCTGACCCCCCACCAAAGCCAGGAATTCAGCCTCCAGTTCCTCATCATTAACCCCATCCTCAGGGATCATCAGGCCGTCTGGAGAGAAGTCAACCAGCAGACCAAGCTATGGGAGCAACCATGGTCCAGTTAAGACTTTCCATAGACTACTCAGCCCCAGGTGGCCAGGACAGATCCAGAGACCTGTCGGAATGCTGGAACCAAATCTCTAAGAGTAAGTAAGCCATTTCTTGGAGAGACCAGGAGGTTGAGAAAGACATACCATACAATAATGTCCTCCACTATGCACACCACTCCACAGCAGCAGAGAACCGGCTGAGGACGCACCAGTGTGGGACTGGAAGGTAGCCCTAACCCTAGCATCCCCAGCATGGCAAGGAAAAAAGTTTAAAAATGAAAGCCACTATGACTACGAGACTACAGCTGTGGCGGCAAAGTTGAAACTGGGTCTTTCCTGTAGACCTGCCCTTCTGTTTTGGCTAATGACCAACAGAATATGATGAGTTACAGGAAATTACCCTTTCTATAGGTCCAAATTGGCCAAATCTTAGCAGTTATACCGAGTGAAGCCATCAGTCACAGAGAGCCCAAGAATCCAGCAGCCATCATCCCACTGTTTTAGCACTTTCCATAAATAATAAGTCTTTACAACTGTCCTTTAAGGACTCTTTCAGGCTTCCATTCCACAGGTGGGAAAACTGAGGCTCAGAGGTACAAATACATTCAGTCAAATGTACCTAGGCCAGGAGGGAACCTGAGCACAAAGCTAGGCCCTGGGTTCCCTGGTTTAAAGATGGGACAAATCAAACTCCCACAGGCTCTGAATCTGGGAGTATGGCACTGGGTCACAGTCCTATGGGGTTTCCTGTACACCTCTGATCTGGCATTAATGTCTGGTCAGGTTGTTCATCCTTATGACCTTGGTTAGATCTCTTCGCCTCCCTGATCCTCAGTGTCCTCATCTGTACAATGGATGTAGACTGTGGCCTGACCCAGTTGATGCAAAGGCCCGAAAAGCCGGTCTGATTGCTTTCCCTTCCCGGTTGGAAGTGCTGCAGCAACAGGTGTTCCCCGAAACCGGGGTGGGAAGCTAGAAGCTGGACGACCCAGACCAGTAGGCCATACGCGTCGGGAGCGAGCCTCACCTCGGGGGCGGGGCGGAGACCAGGTTCACCTGGTGGCGAGGATCAGGCATTTCTGGGGGTGGGGCACTCCCTGCGAGTGTGAGGAAAGGTGGGGAGAGATTCTGAGGAAGGGTGGGCTGGTACCCCTCGGTGGGCAGAGAGGCACACACTCACCTGGCGGGCAGTGACAGCACCTCGGCCCGGGGGTGCCTGGGGTCCATTCCTCTTGTGCATCTTCCCGGCTCGAAGCCCGGACTATCAGCCCCTGCACCTTTGCCTTGCCTTGCCTCTTCACCGAAGTCGAGTCTCAGAGCTCGCGCTGTTCCTGAGCCCCGAGTCCCTCCTCCGTGCCCGGCCCCCGGAATTCTCGAGTTTGGGTAACCCAGCTTCCGCCTTGGCCTTCGGGAGCGCGGCCGCTGGATTCGTGGGCTCTCTAATTAAACTACAATTCCCGGCAGTCAGTGCGCGAGCGCACATGCGCCTAGCACGAAGTGGCGCGGAGAGAAGGCGGAGCATGTGTAAGGCCCGTATTCGGTACTGCGCGTGCGTAGGGCGAGGCCTCGCGGGCGGGAAAGAGAGAGAAAGAGAGAGGGCTGCAGGTGTGAGGACGCGGCAGCGTGGCTTCCTGAAGGCCGTCGCTCCTCATCACCGCACCCCGTTCTCTTAGGCTTTGTGGAGGAGTGGATGCAGGTGTGGGTGTGCGTGTTCCTACTGTCCCGTCTGTGGCGCCAGGTCCCCAGGAGCGGAGACCACAGTGTAAGGCCTCAGGCCTTCCTGTCTCCAGTTTGCCACGCGGTCCCGTGACTGCCTATGCGGACATTTTCTCAGAACGTCACGCCGTGACTTAGGCGACCTATTCCCTAGCAAATCCAAGTTGACTTCGTCCCCACTAAAGACAGAGCAACTTCCATTACTGCTGTGGCCCAGGTTTGTTCTGCCTTACCTTGGGTCCCACAGTCTGACGACAGGCCGGAAGCCACCCCTGACGCGGGGTAGCTATCCTAAAGCCTGTGACTTTGGTGGGTCTCCAGAGACCTCTCAAAAGCCTCCAAGTACCCCATGTCCTTGATAATTAAGCTTTGGGCGTTGGTGGGAGAGAAACATAGTTGTCTCCAATCCAGAGACTAGAGCAGGTTATCTTGAGGAGGTCAAGATTGTTCCTTCACACAGGCAAAGGGTGTGAATGTCTGCCTGACCATGGTCCAAGGTGGCTATGACCTGGCGTCCCACCCAGTGTCCTGCTGGAGACCAGCTGACTCCCCTCATCAGGCTGCCAGATGGGCCCAGTGGAGGAGGGAGACCACCCGGTCCATAAGGGGACATACAGTGCTGGCAACAGCTGGAGAGTTTGTTTGTTGTTTTCAGATTTCCCAGGGAAAGATAAAATGAATAAGAAGAAACAGCGGAACTCAGGTATTGGTTTATTCAAATTGGCTTTTTATTTTATGTATGTATGTATGTATGTATTTATTTATTTATTTCCAGGTAGGGTTTCTTTATATCCTTGGCTGTCCTAGAACTAGCTGTGTAGATCAGGCCTCAAACTCACAGAAATACACCTGCCTCTGCCTCCAGAGTGCTGGGATTAAAGTCATGATTCGCTACCACCTGGCCTCAAATTGGCTTTTTAAATATTTACTTATTTATATTTGAGGTACTGGGCATGGGACATGGGGCTTCCTGCATGAATAAACACTCTACCTTGAAACTACATCACTGAACCAAGTTGACTTTTTTTTTTTTTAATGTATGTTTTTGAGGTGTGAGAGGGGATTCTTGCCGTGTGTGCTAACTAGTTTTATGTCAGTTTGACACAAACTAGAGTCATTGGGAAAAGGGACTCTGAATAGGGAAAATGCCTCCAAAAGATTTGCCTGTAGGCAAGTCTGTAGCACATTTTTTAAATTAATGATTGATGTGGGTGGGTCCAGCTCATTGTGGGCATGCTGCTTGGAGGCAAGTAGTCCTGAATTATATAAGAAAGCAGTGAGCTGTGGGCCAAAAGCCAATAAACAGCATCCCTCCGCAGCCAGTACTATGGGAGTTCCTGACGTTCTCTGATGATAAAAGTGTAAGTGGAATAAACCCTTTTTTCTTTGACTTGCTTTTGTTCATAGTTTTATGGTTTTTTTTTCCAACAATAGAAATCCTAAGACATCATGTAGCCCAGGCTAGTTTTGAACTTATGTATGATCTACCTGCTTCAGCTTTCCAAGTGCTGGGGTGATAGGCCTGTGGCACCAAGCCAAGGTGTTTTGATGTTTTGTAAATAGGATCTCAGTACGGGGCTGCAGAGGTGACTCAGTAAAGTGCTTTACAAACAAGCATGAGGACCTGGCCCCAGTTGCCAGAACCATGTCTAAAAAGCCAGGCATGGTTGGCCCTTGTTTGTAATCCCAATGAGCCCAGACTACTTGGCAAGTTCCAGGTCATTGAGAGACCCTCATAAAACAAGGAGGGGGCTGGGTGAGTTCAGTGCTTGCTATGTGAACAAGAGGACTTGAGTTTGACTCCTAACACTCACATAAAAGCTGGGTGTGGTGGTGCATGTCTGTACCCCTGCACTAGAGATGGGGAGTGGAGACAGTAGTCTAAACACAACAGGGACCTCCAGGTTCGGTGATAGATCTTATATTAAAGACAAATACAAATTTTTTAAAAGATAGAGATAAAGATATCTGCCTAATACAGACCTCTGACTCCACATGTTCACATATGCTCAGGCAAGAGCACTGACATACACATGCAGGTGAATACATACACGTACACACACACCAAGGTGGAAGGCTCCTGAAGGACACGGGGCATCATGCTCAGGCCTGTACACATGTACTCCCTCCCACGCACTCTCTTGCTCAGACTGACCCTGAATTCTTCCTGAGCTCAGGTGACTCTCCTAAGCTGTCTAAGTAGCTGAGGCCACAATACCACTACCACACCCAGGTTTCCATAGCACTTTTGTTTGTTTGTTTGTTTTGTTTTGTTTTGGGTTTTTCGAAACAGGGTTTCTCTATATAGCTCTGGCTGTTCTGGAACTCACTCTGTAGACCAGGCTGGCCTCGAACTCAGAAATCCTCCTGCCTCTGCCTCCCAAGTGCTGGGATTAAAGGCGTGCTCTACCACCGCCCGGCTCCAAAGCACTTCTTAATTGTTGCTTCTCATCAGAGCACTAATATTCCTGGGGCTACAGTCTTTCAAAGTTTCTAGAACAGCACTGACTAACAGATACACTTGCTACTAGCCACCTACAGCTATTTAAAGACAAAATTGTTAATACATGAGGGATGAAAATTCAGTCTCCTGCTAGGCAGTAGTAGAAATCTGTGGATTTCTGAGTTCGAGGCCAGCCTGGTCTACAAAGTGAGTTCCAGGACAGCCAGGGCTACACAGAGAAACCCTGTCTCGAAAAACAAAAACAAAAACAAAAACAAAAAAATAGTAGAAATTATGGAGAAGGCTTATAGTTTAAAAAAAAACTTTTTTTCTAGTATTTCCCCTAGCCTCTGGTCCCAATGCTAGGGGACCAAGAGGTTTTTCCCACTTCAGGTCTTGGGCAGAAATGTAACCACCTCAGAGTTAATTCCTGCAGGAGGAGGCTAATGCCAGATCATCTGGTATGTGACTATTTCTGATCTAGATCCAAACATGTGGGTGGTTGGTCTCTGTTCACTGTAATTATAGGTAACAGTCCCAGTTAAGTAAATGAGTGATAACAAATGCACCTACCTTGGTTTATTTTATGTTCTGCAGTGCTAGGGATGAAGCCAGGGCCTCATGCTCTTAGACAAGTGCTCTACCACTATCATTTACCGCTAGCACAAAAACCAGACCCTGGTGTGTTCATGGGTGCCACTGTAGCTTCCTGCCCATGTGAACTGTGACTGACAGAGTGACTCCAAGGGTTGACAAAATCCACTACTGTCTGTGGGACCCATCTGTCCAAAGTGCCACCAAGCAGCCACTATCTTGCTCCATCATCTGTGCGCGCCCTATCATTCAGAAGAAGTTGCTCCTGGTTCCTCATATCCTAAGCTATTTATCATGTGTGTGTATATGTGGATAAAATTTGTGTGCCCAAGGTTTTGTTTGGCGATATTGTATGTGGTTATGAGAGAAAGATGCATTTTCCCCTTAAAACTAAAAATTTGAGCCAGGCAGTGGTGGTGCACACCTTTAATCCCAGCACTTGGGAGGCAGAAACAGGTAGATTTCTGAGTTCAAGGCCAGTCTGGTCTACAAAGAGAGTTCTAGGACAGCCAGGGCTACACCGAGAAACTCTGTCTCAAAAAAGTAAACAAACAAATAAACTAAACTAAAAACTTAATAGTCTGCCATTTCTTGGTTTTCCTATTGCTAGCCCCTCCCCCACCAGGTCCCTGAATTTACATTACCTCCTCTGTCCCTGTCCCTAGATTCTGAGTGTAGGGAGCTCAGGCTCTTTCTCCTTTCCCCCTCCCATGAGAGGCCACCATTTCTCACACAGGCTGATTTAGCAAAAGTCCAATGGGACCTTGATGCCCGAGTGGCCTAGGACATGGGGATTCTGAGGGCATGCCCTTTCTCGTGTCTTTTAGTATAGTGAATAATTGGCCACACATTAAAAAAAAGTAAACAAATTCACCATAATTAAGTGCCATAACATTTATGGTGGAATATAAAATATTAACATATTTTAAGCCAAACAATAAAACTCACTTTATAGGGAATGAGGCATTGCTCAGTTGATAAAGTAAACTTGTGACCATGAAGACATGAGTTCAGTCCCCACAGCTCATGTAAAAGCTAGGTGTAGTGACATATGCCTGTACTCTCAGCATTGAGGTGGAGAAGCAGAGACAGGTAGATCCTTGGAGCGTGATGGTCAGCCAGCCTAGCTTACTTGGCAAGCTCCAGGTAAGTGGAGAAAGAATCTTAGTTATTGTTCTATTGCTGTGAGGAGTCACCATGACCAAAGTAACTTGAAAGCATGTAATTGGGGGCTTGCTTACAGTTTCAAAGAGTGAGTCCATGGCCATTATGGTGGGGAGCACAGCAGCAGTCAGGCATTGGAGCAGTTGCTGAGAGCTTACATCTTATCCATAGGCAGCAGGCCCAGGGAGGGTGGCAGGGAGGAGGGGAGGACAGAGAGACACAGTGTGAGACCAGGCCTGATGTGGGCTTTTGAAACCTCCGAAAAGGACATACCTCCTAATCCTTCTCAAAACAGTTCTGTCAACTAGGGACCAAGCATTCAAATATATGAGCCAGTGGCAGTGATTCTCATTCAAACCACCACAGCACCTGAGGAAGCCTCTGCCCTCCACACATGTGCACCATACACACTTATTTTTTTTAAACTTTAATTGCAATAACTCAGTGGATCAAAGTGCTTGCCTCTAAGCCAGTTTATCTGTGTTTGATTCTAGGACCCACATGGTAAAAGGACAGAACTGACTCCCACATATGCCTCCCTGATAAACATAAATATAATTTTTTTGAGACAGGGTTTCTCTGTGTAGCCCTGGCTGTCCTGGAACTCACTCTGTAGACCAAGCTTGCCTCAAACTCACAAAGATCTGCCAGCCTCTGCCTCCTGAGTGCTGGGATTAAAGTGCCACCACCACACAACATAAAATAAAATTACTAAATTTATTTAATAATTAAGCTTTTTGTTTCTTAATGCTGGGGATGAACCCAGGCCTGGGCATGCTAGTCAAGGATGCCACCTTTAGTATCAAGGTATCAAGTATCAAGTATCTTGTTTGGCTGGGACGAGGGGGATCTAGCTAGCTCCTTTGTGGATAGTCATTGATGGTTGTAGATATTATTTTCATATTAGGGGAAGGCTATGAGGGAAGAAAATGCTGCTGGCATCTAGTAAGTGGCAGCCAGGGCCACTGCTCCAAATTTACAGTTACCAAGACAGCCCTTATAACACAGTGTCTTAGCCCAGTGTTCCCATGGGAATAGCAGTGCACCACTACTCCTGACTGGGCAGTCCAGCAGATTTACTTTTGGCAGTGCTGGGATGAACACGGTGCTTGGGGCATTGCTCAGCTACAGAATGCTCAAGCACCTTGTTCTTTTAGACTTAAGACACTGTTATGTCAGTTATGCTGGCAGCACTTGAGTGGAAGTCTGAAGCAATTTGAGGCTAGCCTAGATCACATAGTTGAAAAAAGCCAGACTTCATTTTGAAATAATTTGGGGGTTACTAATAAGTCTCAGAAATAGTTTGAGGAATCCTATCTTCTCTAGCTTCCCCAGTGTTAATATCTAACAATATAAGGGCAGTGGTCAGACTATTAAGGACAGGAAACCAACTTCATTATACTACTACTTTAATCTCTGTTGTGTACAGCTGGTCTCACTCAGGATGCCTACTAGTGCCTTATACAGAACACTGGGGTGTGTGCGTAGCATTTACCAGTAGACTCAATCCCTGGATGACTAAGAGTACTGGAGAAGATATAAATGATATGTAAATCACTATATTACTTGGGGAGGTGGCCAGGAAATGTCTCTACATGGTTAATATAGGTACAGTTTTTCTCCATCTGTGGTTGGTTAAACTTGTAAATGAAGAACCTACAGCCACAGAAAACTGCACATTCAAATCCTGGAAGGGTTCTGTCTGTCTGTGTGTCTGTGTGTCTGTGTGTCTGTGTGTCTGTCTGTCTGTCTCTCTCTCTCTCTCTCTGTGTGTGTGTGTGTGTGTGTGTGTGTGTGTGAGAGAGAGAGAGAGAGAGAGAGAGAGAGAGAGAGAGAGAGAGAGAGAAGCTCTCCACTACTTTTGAGACAGGGTCTCTCACTGAACCTTAAGTTCCTCAATTCAGTACAGCTTTTTCCATCTCCACTCACCTCTGAAAACTGGGGTTATAGACATTAACAGAGACGTGACTACTAGCTTGGCTTTTACATGGGTACTGGGGATCCAAACGCAAGTCCTCACTGACAGCCATCTCCCTAACACCCGTGTTTTACTGAATACAACCACCTCATACCACACATGCTAACTTAACAATTCTGGTTTGTTGTTGTTTGGTTGGTTTTTGGTTTGTGATGGCGAGTTTCACTGTATAGTCCTGGCTATCCTGGAACTTGCTTGGTAGATCAGGCTGGCTTAGAACTCACAGAGATCTACCTGCCTCTGCCTCTGCCTCTGCCTCTGCCTCTGCCCTCTGCCCCCTGCCCC
>NW_022196905.1:222563558-222585702 GCF_008632895.1 Mastomys coucha
CCCCTGGCCTCTGGCCTCTGGCCTCTGCCTGCCGAGTACTGGGATTAAAGCCTTGCACCACCACCACCCAGCTTCAGTTTTGTTTTTGAGTTCCCAGTGTATCACAGTGGGCTCTGCTTGCTGACAAACAATGTAAAATTTCTTCCCTTGAGAACCCAAGAGTGTAGCTGAGTGGTGGAACAATTGTCTGGCATATGTAAGAAAGGCCCTGGTATCAGATAATTAAAAAAAAAACTTTTTCTTCATTTGAAAATAATAATAAAACCCAGCTCAGTTAGTAGAATGCTTATGTAACATATGCGAAGCTCTGTGTTCTATCTCCAGTAACACATAAACCAGGAGTAGTGGACAGCTGTAATCTCAGTGCTGGGGACCTGGAGGCAGAAGGGTCAGAAGTTCAAGATCATCCTCAGCTACATAGTGAGTTTCTGGCCAGCTTAGCTACGTAAGTGCCTGTCATTGTTGTCCATTCCCCCAAAAGAAAGAAAACAAAACTTCCCAGGTAAAACCAAAAACTTAAAGCATGCACACACCAAAAGAGGAGAATAAATCGCCTGGAATTGGAATTACAGGCAGCTGCCCCGGGTTCTGGGAACCCAACCCGGGCCCCTCTTGGAAACAGCAGAAGTGCTCTAGCTCCTTACTTACTCCTGTGCTTTTTGTAGGTTGGTTGGTTTGTCTGGATGATGATGATGATGATGTAGATAATGTCCAGTCTAGAAGAGGATTTGTGCTACAATTATAGGCCTGTTGACCATAGTAGCTTTAAAACACCCAGTATTACATGGGGTATTGGAACCTCTCTGTTACTAAGGCTTAAAAGCATTGTCTTTCCTTGGGGGTGGCTGAACTAGTTATGTATGTATGTATGTATGTATGTATGTATGTGACAAGATCTTACTGGGTAGCTTGCTGGTGCTCAATATGCAGACTGCACTAACTTTGCCTACCTCTGGTGGTATTAAAGGTATGTCATCACCCCTGACCATGAGGGAGGATGTCCCCACCCTGGACATGAGGGAGGAATTAAGAATTGTACTCATTTTTCCCTCAGTGAGACAGAAGTGATCAACAGCTCATACTTGTTTTGTGCAGAGTGCCCAGGCCACTTGGAGGCACAGGGATTTCTCTGACTTTCAAGGAGAAAACTGAGGACAGCTGGGACCATGGCATGAGGACCATGGCAGGTTACCTATCTGGCCTTGGCCTTCAAAGCCCTAGGGACTTTTTTCTGTGTCCCCCCATATGGGGTAGACAAGTAGGAAGAAGGTTCTGGCAGGTGATGAAACAGGCCCTTTGCTTCCTGCATCTCCAGTTTTTGGTGTGGAACATTGAGTCAGTCCTGGGAGACTGATCATAGAAAGTACTGTTCACATGTCCATTGAATCAGCCAAGCAAGCTGGTGTTTTGGATCAATCTCAGGCAACCAACCAAGCAAAACTATTTACTTTTGCCTTTTGTGGCAGAGTAAGAGGCAGAAGCATAAACATCTCCAGAATGTCCTGGGCCACAGTGCTGTTTAGAGCAGGCACCTATGGGAGGAGGGCCTGGCAACAGTGTGAGCAGAAGATGGAAGACACCAGTAGCACTGGACACCCACAGGGTCCTAGTGAAGTCAATGTGTGTCATGGAGACTGCTCAGCAAGTGCACAGCAACAGAGGAATAGAAAAGAAAGTACTGGAGGGCTGGGGCATAGCTTAGCAACAGAACACTTTTCTGACATGTCCAGGGTCTTTAGTTCCATCCTAGCACTGTTATATGGTTCTGTGTTCATGTCTGTACATGTAGGTGTGGTATATGTGCTTTTGTAGGTGCCTATGTATACAGAGGCCAGAGGTCAATGTCAGGTGTCTTCCTCAGTCAGTCTCCACTTTATTTTCTGAGTCAGGATCTCCCACTGACCCAGAGCTCACCAGTTGGACAGATTTGTCTTTCTCCAGCCCTCCAGAGCTGGGTCACAGATGGATGCCAGCATTCCTGGCTCTTACATTCATATTGTAGATTGTTTTTCTGTTTTATTCTACTTGCCTAGAAGCCCAATATACAGTAGGTACTCTATGAATGTACAAAGGACTCTTCAATGTGTAAGTGGTGGAGTTGAACCAGATCTTGTTCTTGGTTGCTTGGCCACAGCTTTCTTGCCTGGAAAATGGCACCACAGGTTGAGTGTGATGGTGCCCTTATCATCTTTGCACTGGGAAAACTGAAGTAAGAAGAGCACTAGCTCAGGGCTACAGAGCCAGACCTTGTCTGAGGAAATGAGGAAGGATGGCATCATGGAAGCACTTTGCCTCTAAGTCTCCTCATGACACGCCAGATTTTAGGAGTGTGCATTGTAACTTAGCGAAATGTACACTTGCTGTGTTCACTGAATACAGGCTTATAATGGGGATAGGTCTGAGAGCCCAGCCATGATTGATGGTTTCTGTGTAAGTAAGTATCCTTCCTTCAGAAAATGGATATTCAAGCCAAGGCTGGTGGCAGAGGCCTGCACTCTCTAAATTGGAAGTCTAAAGAAAGAAACTGAGAGCTAAATCTTGCCTGGGTTACAGAGTGAGTGCAAGGTCAGCCTAAGCAACTGCACAAGACCCTACGTGAAGATTTTAAAAAGTAGCTCCTTGGTACACCACTTGCCACCTAGCCTATGTGAGGCCTCCAATGCTCAACTGGTGGCAAGAGGTATGTGTGTGTGTGTGTGTAAAAATATATATGTATGTGTGTATACACACACACACACACATCTAGTCTGTGTGATATCCTATATGTTCATTCTCCAGTACTGGCAGGGAGAATTTTATTTACACATAATACAGGGTGTGGTTGCATATGCCTATAATCATAGCTACTTTGAAAGGAGGAGGCAAGGGGATAACTCCTTAAAGGGAAGGAAGACAATATTTCATAAGTAGTTTAGGCTGCCAAGGACAGTAAAGGACAACCACTGTTGAGAAGAGCATGACAAGACATAAGGGTCCAAAAGGCCTCCTGTACCTGTGGCCCTACTTTTTCCAAGACATATTCTGCAGTTGTCTAGGGCAGCTCGTGGACTCCAGGTTTCACTGTCTATGCCTAATGAGGATATGTCCTAGAAGCTTAGTTCTCTAACAGGGTCTCACATAATCCAGGCTAGCCTCAAACTTGAAATCTTCCCACTTCAGTCTTCCAAGTGCTGGAACTAAAGGCATGAATGTACCACCACACCTCACTTCAGGATGTACTTAGTTATCATTTTGGATTACTGAACATCAGTACTATACTGTACATTCCTCTAGGCAAAACAGAGGGAGAAAGAAAAGAACAAACTCTCTTCACATGTAGCTCAATTGTAGGAAGACAGGAGATGACTGATGCCTCAGAAACTGGCAGAACCACTGTTGTGGGAAAGGAAAGCCATGGTAGGAAGTGGAGGCTCATGGAGACCTCATACATGGCTCCACCATTTGAACTGAGACCTGCCACACTTCTTCCAGGGGAGAGATGGCTTGGTCCCATTTGTCCCATGTGGCTTGGAGCCAAACTGCTTCAAGATTCAATCTCAGGAGCTGGAAGATGCTCTGCTCTTCCAGAGGACCTGGGTTCAACTTTTATCTCCCACATAGTGTTCACAGGTGTCTGTAATTCCAGTGTCAGAGGATCTGATGCTCTCTTCTGGCCCTTGCAGGTTCCACACATGGACACAGACATCCATGTAGATGAAATACCCATTCACATAAAATAAAATTAAAAAACATAAACTAGTCTATCTCTGTCATAGCCAAACTATAGATCACGCCGGGGTACTGGCTCTGTTGAGGAAGCACATGTGAGCTGGCACACTTGTAATCCCAACACTGGGGAGGCAGGGACAGAACATTTCCTGGGGCTTGCTGGCACTCAGCCAGCCTGGCCTTCTTGATGAATTCCAGGGCCCAGTGAGAATCCCTGTCTCAAACAATAAACTGAGTGACCCTCTAAATATACTATATGTTCACACAAAGTCATTGAATCAGCCTCCAAAATGCAGGTCACTGGTTCATTCCTGCATTTTTGGAAGCTGAGGCAGCAGGATAGAAAGTTCATAGTCATAGGGTAAGATCCATCTTAACAGGAAAAAAAAAAAAAAGAATCTAGTGAATCTAATTGTATGGCCACATAAGGAAATGCTCCCTGCATCTTGAAATGGGCTCCCTCCCATCTTCCCATCACTAGGTGAGCATCAGAACTGGCCTTCTTGCCCTCATCACAGGCACACTCACCTAGTCCAGCTGTGGTCCTGTTGTGCTAACCCAATAGCTATGCTAAGCCTGATTGCATCCCTGTCCCTTACTTCCCTCTCTAAACCAGGGGGCAGCCTCCATCCCTCAAAGCCTTCTAAGAACCCACGGCCGAGAGACTCCCATGGAAGCCCCCAGAGCTCCACGATGGTCCATTCACACCACTCCACAGAATTGGAAGACAGCTCAGAACCTGCTCCTTCTGTAGAGCCAGGTGGGGAGAAACCACAACACGAAGCTTCCAGGTAGGTGGCTCAGGACTTTCCAGCAGGTTCCTCCCTCTTCAGTCATTCACAGCAAGCTCATGGGAAAGACAAGTGGTCCAGGATGACCTGCCACCACTGCACCCCTTTCCTGGACCCTGGTGCAGGTCTTGTTTCTCATGGTTCTCCTTACTGGAGAAAGGCCACAGATAACATCAATTCAGTCTCAATCTCAACCACACTACTAGAAGTTGGGAAGATAGCTCAGGTGCTAAGGAACCTGTTTTACAAGCATGAAGACCCGAGTTCCATGTCCAGAACCCATGTGAAAAGTCTCAGCATAGTAGTATGCTCCTATAATCCCAGGGCTGGAGAGCTAGGACACCTGGGTCCATGGGGCTCATTGGCCATCGGTGAGCTCCAGGCCAGTGAGAGACTGTTTCAAAATGTGTTGAGGGTGATATTTAGGTTGTCCTTTGGATTCCACATGCATGCATGTACATGTATGTACACACATGTATAAGAAAAGCAGGCCAGTCAAACCTTTAATCCCCTGGGACGCTGCGGCAGGTAGATTTCTGTTAGTTTGAGGCTATCTGGGTTACATAGGAAGGGAGGAAAGTGGGACTAGGAGAACAAAATGACATATGGCTGACATCTGTGGGAAAGGCCTAGGTGATCACACTCACTGAATTAAAATACCAAGGCATGTGTTCACCCACCACAGCTGCTCTGTGTGTGTGCCTGTCTGATTTCAGGTCACAACAGTCTTGCTAACAGTGGCACTGTAAAGCCACAAATGTTGGTTCCTCAGACTTGTGTGAGCCACATGTCACCTAATCCTTCCTCCCAGAAAGGCACAAAATGGAATCCTCTGGTCACTTCTAGGCCAGTAGGTGTGGCACTGCTGTGTGGCCTCCCAGTCTACAAAGACCAGAGGAGCTGGGGGCAGGATCTACCTATCTTAAGCTATTGTTTTTAAGTATATGTTTCACTAAGAAATACCACATACACAGAAAAAGGTCACAGAAAAGAAAACCAATATAAAACACAAACAACTTAAAATGTGGGGAAAGCTTGCCAGTGTCCAGAAACTACCCAAAAGACTGCAGTGGACAACCTGCAGGACTGCGGTGGGATCCGGCCCCTCACGACAGTGTTCTCCTGGACTACCCCAGCACCTAAAAGATGTTTTATTTACTTTGAGACATGGTCTTACAGCATAACCCTGGCTGGCCTGGAACTTGCTATGTAGACTAGGCAGGCTTTGGACTCACAGAGATCTGCCTGCCTCTGCCTTCTCAGTATTGGGATTATAAGTATATACCAGCATGCCTTTTTTTTTTTTTTTTTTTTTTTTTTTTTTTTTTTGGTGTGTGTGTAGGGGGTTGACATGTATCCTGTCATCTGTATGGATGTCAAAGGGGGTCAGAGACATATCCTAGGCTGTGAGTCCTACTTTTTACTTGATTGAGACACAGTGTTTGCTGTTTTTCTATTATACACAAGCCAGCTGCTCACAAGCTTTCAGTCTCCTGCCTTTTCCATCTCTTATCTCCTCATAGGGGTGCTGGGATTATAATTATAGGTGCCTACACCACTCCTAGTGTTTATATAGGCCTTACACATGTCTGACAAGGGCTTTTACCCACTGAGCTATCTTCTCAGATTCTTTTTTTTAATTGTTAATATTGTGCTTTGTATATCAATCATATACGTCTTTGTAAATCTAACCCTTTCAAGCAGATAATTTGTGCCTAGAGCCTAGTGGTAAAGCACTTGCCTAGCAGGTTCCGGGCCCTGGGTTCTCTCCTCAGCCCTGTGAAAACATAGTATTGATGTAAAAGGACTTCCAGGGGCTCCCTTGAGGATTCAGAATCACTTTTTTTTTTTTATCTAGGTTCTTATCTCCTTTTACCCTGAGAGAGAGAGAGAGAGAGAGAGAGAGAGAGAGAGAGAGAGAGAGAGAGAGAGAGAGTGTGCTGGGGATAGAACTCATAGCCTCACACACTAGGCTGCACTGCTGGAGCTGTACCCCTGACCCCCCTCTGTCTTGGTATGTAAATGACATCTGGAAGGACCTCAGCCCTCCTCTGCCTCTTCCCACCCAGCTGCCCAGTCGAGGACACAGGAGCTGCTTCTGACATCCCAGGATCACCAAAAGAGCTGGTCCCCCTTCCTCTTTCCCAGGTAAACTCCTGTTCACGGCCAGTAGCGCCTCACTGCGCACAAAGCTGCAGGGACATAAAGGGATAGAAGATAACTGTTGTGAGACGACAAGAATTTGAGAAACAGGGGCAGGTGAATCTCTTGGGTTCAAGGCCAGCCTGGATGACATAGTGAGTTCTAGACTAGTCTGGGCTACAAAATAAGACCCCGTCTAAAGAAACAGGGTAAGGAGCTAGGTGGTGGTGGTATATACCTTTATCCCAGACAGAGGCAGGAGAATCTCTCTGAGTTTGAGGACAGCCTGGACTACAGAACTGCTAGTTCTAGGCCAGCCAGGGCTACACAGAGAAACTTTTGTCTTTAAAAAAAACAACAACAACAACAACAACAACAAAAACAAAAAACAAAAAACCTAACTAAATAAATAAGGAAACAGGGTAAGGTTGGAGATAGAGGGTAAGGGAGTATAGCTCAGTTAGTGGAATGCTTACCCTAGCATGCAAAGAAGACCTGGGTTTTATCTCCAAGGCTGCATAAGCCAGGCATGATGCTACCTTACCTGTAATTCTACTACTTCAGAGGTAAGTATAGGAGGACCAGGAATTGAAGGAATTCAAAGTCAACTTAAGCTATATCAAGATCAAGGCCAGCCTAAGCTATATGAAATCTCATCTCAAAACCAGAAATCCACGGATGGGGGAAAACCTTAAAGTAAGGAAGAGCTGGGCATGGTGACACATACCTTTAGTCCCCGTACTCAGGAGGTAGAGGCAGCCTTGTCTACATATGGAGCTCCAAGACAGCCAGAGCTACATAGATAGACCTAGTCTGAAGAAAAAGCAAAACTAAGAGCTGGTCTATACCTGAGTAGGAACTACTTCCAGGCGTGCAGGGAAGCTCCATCCCTAGGGCTGCTCTTTCTGAGACCCAGTCCTTTCACACTGCTGCTCTGCTCTCCTGTCCATTTTACAGAACTCAGCTGGGAGGTTTGTCCCTCAGTTTGCCAAAGCAAGGAAGACAATAATTAGAAAAGCCAAGGCATGGGAAGAGGATCCAGACAGCTACACCACAAGCCAGGTAAGAAAGAGCCTTCCCTAGGCTGGCTGCTCCTGCTGGTCAACCTTGCTCTTCCTTGAGTTCTCCAGCTCTCTGTCTGCTAGGTACTGCTTGCTGAGCATCGCATGAGACCACTGAGTGTGCCATGACATGCAGCTTGCATTGAAATAGTCAAATTCAGAAAGCTAGTATACTTTTCCCGAGAGCCTTCTCTGCTTCTTGGGGCTTCTGTGCAAGTCAGAAGCCTTTTTAAAAAAAATGTTGGGGCTGGAAAGATGGTTCACCAGTTAAAAGCTTTTCCAGAGAATCTAGATTCAATTCCCAGCACCTACCTACATGCCAGCTTACAATGATCTGTAACTCTGATTCCAGAGTATATGATGTCCTCTTCTGACTTCCTAGGGCACCAGTTATGAAAGTGGTACACATACAAGTGGTGCAGGGAAAATACCCATATCATACACATACATATAAAATCAAGTGCGCGCGCGCGCGTGTGTGTGTGTGTGTGTGTGTGTGTGTGTGTGTGTGTGTGTGTGTGAGGGCAGTGCCATCAGAGGCTAGTTGTAGGTAGTCATGAGCTCCCTGAATGGGTGCTGGGAATCAAACTCAGGTCCTCTGCAAGAATAGTATACACTCTTTTTTTTGTTTTGTTTGTTTGTTTGTTTTGTTTTTTTGAGACAGGGTTTCTCCTTGTAGCCCTGGCTGTCCTAGAACTCACTCTGTAGACCAGGCTGGCCTCGAACTCAGAAATCCACCTGCTTCTGCCTCCCAAGTCCTGGGATCAAAGGCGTGCACCACCACTGCCCAGCTAGTATACACTTTTTTTTTAAAAGATTTATTTATTTTATGTATATAAGTACACTGTAGCTGTACAGATGGTTGTGAGCCATCATATGGTTGCTGGGATTTGAACTCAGGACCTTTGGAAGAGCAGTCGGTGCTCTTATCCACTGAGCCATCTCACCAGCCCTAGTATACACTCTTTAACTGCTAGGCTATCTCTCCAGTCCTCGGGAGTCCTGGGATTGCCCTTGCCACCATGAATCCTGGAACTGACAATGTCACTTTTGACAAGGCCCTTGGAGGAAAGTAAGACCTTTGCAGTAGTAGTGCCTAACTGAGAACACACCATGAAACCTTCGGTGGATGGATGTTTGGGCTGGGGAATGACTCAGTGGTTGAGCACTTGCATAGCTAGTACAAAACCCTGGGTTCTGTCTCAGCATACAGAAATAAATTATTGGAGTTGGGGATGTTTAGTAAGGTACTTGCTTAGCATGCAGGAGACCTTGGGTCATCACTCCCAGTGCTGCATAAGCTGAATGATGATGGTGCTTGCCTGAATCCCAGCTGTCAGCTTCCTAAGAAATGGGAAGATCAGAAGTTCAAAGCCATCCAGAGCTACATACCAGCTTCTGATATCAGGTTGGGCTTCATGAGAACTAGTCTTGTGGGAGAGGAGGTTGGGGCTTAAGACTGTAGAGTTAGGGCAGGCTAGTGAGTGATAGGTGTTAAAAGCAGAATGGATAGAGAGAGCATGGGAGAGATGGAGCACAGCTATTTTTAATACTTTATTTCCTATGCATTGGTGTTTTGCCTGCCTGTATGTCTGTGTGAGGGTGTAGGATCTTAAGAGTTACAGGCATTTGTGAGTTGCCATGTGGGTGCTGGGGGCTGAACTGGGGACCTCTGGAAGAGCATTCAGTGCTCTTAACAGCTGAGCCATCTCTCCAGCCTGAACATAGCTATTTAAAAAAAAAAGAAGAAAAAGAAAAAAGAAACCCTGTCTCGAAAACAAACAAACAAACAAAAAAGACAAAACCCAGAACAAACAAACAAATAGCTATAGTTGGGCACAGTGTCATATAATTGTAGCACTTAGGAGTCTGAGGCAGGAAAATCTTGAGTTTAAGGCTATATCCTGTGCTGCATATCTCAGACAGCAAAAAGTCCAGCTTATGGGCTGGCAAGACTCAGCCTGTAACAGTGTTGGCTATATAAGTTTGACAACCTGAGTTCAATCTACAGAATCCACAAAAAGGAAAAAGGTAAGAACCTACTTCATAAAGCTGTCTGTAGTGTGTACTCTGCTGCCATGATCACTGTGGCACCCCTAACAAGACCCCAGTGTGCATGGATCTGTGAAGGATGTGGAGATAAACGTCTGCTTCATTGCACCCCAGCAGCCACTTACACAGTGGAAGCCTATCAACTGCTTGGTTAGCAGGTCACCTTGAACAGTGAGTACTCATACCACAGGGTCTCTGTGTGGAAGGACATTGAAGGGCACGTGGAGGGTGCTAACTTGTCTGCAGGCTAGCTGTTGTCCACTCACACTTTCTCATAATTCAGTGTTTGGACTTTAGGAATGTGGTGTGACCTAGGCATCAGGTCATGCCTGTATTTTCTCCTACACCACTCATACATGTACACCACACACACGCACATGCATACCATGTATATCATGTAACATACATCATACATACCATATATATCACATAATACAGTCATACACATACCACACACACATAATACACAGCATACATCAGATTCATATGTATATTCCCATATACACATAAACAAGTCATACATTAAATGCACATCATTCACACACATTAACAATCATACACATAACAGTAATAAACATTTTAAAAGATATTCTCACTTGGGAGGCAGAGGCATGTATTTTGAGTTTGCACCAGCTCGGTCTCTGTATGAAGCTCCAAGCCAGTTAGGCTGCACAGGGAGATCCAGTTTCAAAAACCAAGATGTATGGTGGCACAGCACTTGGGAGGCAGAGGCAGGAGGATTTCTGAGTTCAAGGCCAGCCTGGTCTACAGAGTGAGTTCCAGGACAGCCAGAGCTATACAGAGAAACCCCGTATAGCTCAAAAAACAAAAATAAAAACAAAAACAAAACAAAACAAAAAGCCAAGGTGTACAAAACAAGAGTAGCTTGGGAGGAAGGTCACTGATGCCAGGGCTGCTTATCTTCCTCATCATGGTAGCAGTTTCTAGAGGGAGAGATTGCTAGATCAAATGCAGCTAAGACTGGCCCTCCTGATTCTCCTACCTCTGCCTCCCAAGTGCTGGATTCTGTATGTGCTACTACAGCTGCAAAGTAGGTCTTCACCAAAGCCTAACCAGGCCTGGATGTCAAGCCTGTGAGGGTATCAACACTGGTAGATGGGTGTAAATGGGAATATCATGTAGCACATGACTATAGTGACCTCACCATCATGGGGTTTTTGAAACAGAATCTCACTTTGTGCCCCAGACCAGCCTCAAACTCTGAATCTCTTCCTCAGCCTCTAAAGGTGATGATAGATGTGTGCCACCAATTCTAGCCCTATGCCAGCTGGGTTTTTTGTGTTTTTTTGTTTGTTTGGTTGTTTTTTTGTTGTTGTTGTTGTTGGTTTTTTGAGACAGGGTTTCTCTGTATAGCCCTGGCTGTCCTGGAACTCATGCTGTAGACCAGGCTGGCCTCGAACTCAGAAATCCATCTGCCTCTGCCTCTCAAGTGCTGGGATTAAAGGCATGCACCACCACTGCCCAGCCCAGCTGTTTTTTTTAATGATGTATTTTATATGTATGTATATGGGGGGGGGGCCTCTGCCACAGTGTGCATGTGAAAGAAAGCAACTCTGTGTAGTCTGTTTTCTTTACCATGTGGATTCCTGGGATCAAACTCAGGCCATTAGGCTTGACCAAAAGTGCCACCTCTACCCATTGAGCCATCTCACTGGCTCTGGTATATCTTATTAAGTTAATAAGGGGCTGGTGAGATTGATTAGCCGGTAAAGGCACATGTCACCAGATCTGACAATCTGAGGACTCTCATTGGAGGAGAGACTCCCACAAGTTGTCCTCTGGCCTCCATATGTACATCATGGCACATTTGAGTATGTACCTGCATGCACGTGTGCACACACTAATAATATAATAAGCTGATGAGTTATACCATTGGGCCAACTGGGAGCAGAGCCTTTAAACCCTTCATTGACTCTCTGGGGTGGGTACAGGACTCAGTGCCTTGTGCAACTAGGCAATTGCTCTATTATGGAGTCACTCCACAGCCTACCACCTAGACTTTTATACCCTGAGATGCTTGGTGATGGCAGTGAAGGACCCAAAAAAAGGAGGGTCATGTGTACTTTTTGTCCTCCTCCTACCTTAGCACAAAGCTCTGCCCAGGGTAGCTTCTAGAGCCCCCTGTGGTACCTAGTGCTGAGTGCAACTATCTGATCTTGAGAACAGGGTCCTCAACTAGAAAACCTCCAACTAGAAAAGTTCTTTAGAGTGTTTGCTTATCTAAGGCCAGGGCTGAATCTTCTATTTCCACAGGAAACAAGGCCAGAGCTGGGTGCCTTGGAAGCTGGCAGCCAGCCACAGAGAGAGTCCCTGAGGTTCCCTCCTCATGATGCCAGAAGACCAGAAGACCAGACACAGCCGGAGAGTACCATCTCACTAGATAATGGAAGCCTGGGGAACAGTGGTTTTGAGATGGCCACAGTTCAAGACAGTAGTAGCCAGGAAAGACCCCAGTCAGATACTGCTGCTGAAGACAGGGAGGCAGATCACAGAGCCCCACAGGAAAGAGGTGCCCAAGGAAGGGAAGCAGGGGCCCAGCATTCTGTGGAACCCCAGGGAGGAGAGGACACCCTCTACACTTCAGCATTAGTCCCTGCCTCAGACCCCACCATACCATGCCTAGAGATCTGGTCTGTGGCTCAAGACCACTCTGACCCCACACATATTTTCAGCAGCATAGCTGCAGCACCCAGCTCCAACAGCCCAGCAGATGCCTCTCTTATGGACAGTGTCATTACAGAAGAGAGCTTAGCTCCCTCTGTGCTGCAACAGAGTGCTCCAGAGGTGGCCGGGCTACTGGGCTCTCCGCATGGGCAGATCCCTGATGGAGGCTGCAGTGGGGCTCTGCTGAGCTACACATCTCTTGCTGAGGAGACCACAGCAGGCAGAGAGGAGGTCACATGGAACACGAGGTCTCCTGGTGACACCCTGGTAAGCTTCACTGAGGCTGCAGTACCTGTCAAACAAGAGCCTATGGTGGAAGCTGGAGATTCGGGCCATATAGCCCAGGACATGGGTCCAGTGGTCCAGACCAAGGACTCTGGCTCTGATGGACAGTTACCAGGAAGTATAGGAATGCCCCCTCTACCAGCACATCCCATGAATCAAGAGGTGCTAGAGTTAAGGGGCCTAGCTTGCGATCAAGACTTAGAGGGCCTCAGTCTGTACCCTCATAAATCCTCTCAGCTAGAGCACATTTATGCAGCTAGTGACCCTCCCCAGAGCACCAAGGACTGTCACAGCAGCCCAGGCATTCCTGTCCACCTAGCAGGGCAGCAGCAGCAGCCAGCTCCCAGTCCCAGAGATCAGGCCGTATGGCAGGAGTCCTCAGCAATGGAACTAGACTTCCTGCCTGACAGCCAGATACAAGATGCCCTGGATGCCACCAGCATAGAGCAGGTAAGAGCTTTCCTGAACTCAGTGGACACCCGTCACCTTTGGGTGACAAGATGGGGCTAATGTGTCTGACAATTTATTTATACAACATAGGTGTCTGAAGGTGGGAAATCACAGCTGCTTTGGGCATGGTGAGCCTGGTTTTCCTCAAAGGCATATCTGATGGCTATCTGTGGGCCTGGCCTATGTGGCTGCTAAGGAGCTACACACGATAGGGATAGACAGGAAACTTGCCAGTCTGGGGCCTCCCTGCCACAACTAGAGCCCTCATATGTGTTACCCATACCCAGCATCTGCCCCTGGCTTGTAAGGCTTGCAAGACCATTATCATCAACACACCTGAAGAAGCCAGTGTCCTCACATCAGACGGGAGAATGGAAACTCACTGCTGAACTGATAGGATCCTATCTTGACTGATTTTCCTGCAGGCACATGAGTAATTGTGCTTTGTGTTGTAGTTCCTAAGGATCTTGTCCACCCACAACTGCCCAGATGTGACCTTCCTGGCTCTGAGCCTAGGTCAGCCTTCAAGGTTACCTGTCAGTCCCACCCCTGGGAGAAAGCTGCCCTGCTCTCTGTTGCTGCACTTGATCTGACAAAGGGCTGTACTGCCAGACCCTGAAACTAGGCAGCGCTCTCCTACATGGTGTGTAGTAGTACAGGGGCTGAAGGAGGCTAGGCACCTGCTGGAGAGAAGGAGCCTGTGGTGTACCTATGTCTCCTGGAGTCTAAAGCTCTCCTCTGCCTTGGAATAGGGAGCTGGGTGGCTTCCAGCAAGCTATGACAATACTCTCCCAAAGAGCCAATATTTCACACTGCACCACAACCTTCTGTTGAGATGCTTATTGGCCCATTTTGCCACGTTGAGGGAAGCTTTTCATAAGACACACCCCTCAAAGAATTTTACCTAGTGTTCAATCCAAAAAATAGGCAACCATGCTTCAAGACCATGGGTTCCATCCTGGCACTATACTTTTCCATACTTTGGGGAACTTGCTGGACTATACTTCTCAGGAAATTGGACCTGAGGTGTAGCCCAGTCACTGTGAGAGGCCTGGGTTCCATCCCATCTTTGTAAATAAAATCTATCAGGACCACAGGAACCTAGCACAGTTTATGTCATACTCAACAGACAGCACCAGTGTGGGAGCCGTTAGCTTTGAAACCAGGCATTCCTGAACAAGTCAGGGAGACCTAGCCACTGAGCAAGTTCCATGGGAAGGCAATTTAGGAAGACCATCCAGCTAGATGACAGAGGCTCTAGCTCCCAGCATAGGGATACCTATGATCAGAACAGGGTCCACTGCTGACCTCACATCCATCCACATAGCCATCTCAGGAAGACATGCCTGTAGGTTGCCCTGCAGTGATGGTCTGACTTGTACAGTGCTCTCCTACAAGAATTTGGTGTTTTTTTCCCTCATGCTTCAGTGTGTTGGTCTGAGGCTGGTGCAGCTGGCATGGCTGAGTAGCATGACTGGGACCCTAGCTGGGCTCTATCCCTAGGACTTGGGGAAAAACAGATTCTTTGGTCCCTCCTAGGGTTTTGGTTGAGGTTTTCAGGGCTTCCAGTGCCATAGCTCCTCTGTCAAAGGCAGTACCCATCAGGCCTGGTGGGAATATGGCCCCCCTCTGTCAAAGGCAGAACCCATCAGGCTTAGTGGGAATATGGCTCTTTTTAGGGGAGATTCTCCTCCCCACAGCTGAGCAATGTAATAAGATGGGCAAATGTAAGCACCACATTTCATTTTACTTTAGATGGGTCTTGCAAGGTTACCCTGACTGGGATCAGATGATCCTCTCAGGTCTATACCACCAGACCAGCCAGTGTCTTCATGAATTCCCATGCCAGACTCTTCTTTCCCATATAGGACACTTATGCCTTAGGCAGATAACATCACCTTTGTTTTGGTTTTGGTTTTGGTTTTCTGAGACAGGGTTTCTCTATGAAGCCCTGGCTGCCCTGGAACTCACTCTGTAGACCAGGCTGGCCTAAATTCAGAAATCTGCCTGCCTCTGCCTCCCAAGTGCTGGGATTAAAGGCGTGTGCCACCATTGCCTGGCAACATCACCTTTCAGCTGTTGCCACTTGGATCCTGAGACACTCTCACTTTGCAGGCCACATTAACCTCAAATCCCCAATGTTCTCCTAGTCTCTCAGGTGCCAGTGTTCTATGTACTCTGGCTGTAGGGTCTTTTAAGGTGGTAGGATCTCAGACTTAGTGATGACACTCACACAGGTAGCCTGAAACCAGGAGGCTGGCCCTAGCTCACAAGCGTCAGTCCTGCTCCAGCCCATCAAGTTGCTAGAATTACAGGTAACTGCCTTGCCTGGTCATATTTTTGTTTTTTTCAAGGTCTCAGTATATTATATAGTCTTGGCTGTCCTAGAACTCTCTGTGTAAATCAGACTGTCCTTGAACTCACAGATCTGCCTGCTTCTGCCTCCCAAGTGCTGGGATTAAAGATGTGCACTCTTGTACCCAGCTTTGCTCTGGGCTCTTTAAGACACTTTGAGACACTTTCAGTGATTGGGATAAAATGCATTAAAGTATCCCACAATGCATAGCAACCTGTTGCAAGGACAAGAAAGAGGCCAGCAGAGCAGCTATATCTGGAGCCCCTTAC
The DNA here is from genome assembly GCF_008632895.1 of Mastomys coucha. Taxonomy (NCBI): domain Eukaryota; kingdom Metazoa; phylum Chordata; class Mammalia; order Rodentia; family Muridae; genus Mastomys; species Mastomys coucha. Next base: position 222,579,358 of record NW_022196905.1, read on the forward strand.
TGGCATCATGCTTCCCATGTAGAAGTTCAGCTAAAGTGAAATCTTGGGTGCTATGGCAGCTTCCCTCTGCCAGGGTGGGTGATTCATACACTGTTCCTATTCCTTCCAGGGTTTTCCTTCAGGGAATATTCCTGATCTTGGCTGGCCTGTCCCTAGCTCACATGCCACTGGAGGATCCCCAAAGGAGGTGGCCAAAGCTCAGCCCAGGTAGGCTTCCCAGTCTTCAATCCAGAGTGGGGGCTCGCCCTCCCTTTCAAACTACCATGCACCATGTGTTTTTGGGAACTCAGTAGTCCATGGTTCACACTCAAAGGAGGAGAGGCCTGTCCTTGGGATCTGGGTTCCCTGGGGCAGTCCTTCTAACACCTTGAACTGGTCTAGCTTCTATGGGTGTCCTAAGAGGAGCCTGGGTGTTCTGAGTTACATGAACTGGTGTCCAAGCAGACCAGGAAGTCTTGAGGTTGCCCTCAACTCTGACTCTGGGCAGATACCCCAGGGACTCTGACCCACTCTTTCTCCTCACAACCTTATCTGGCCCTTGGAAGCCTTCCCTCCTTGAACCTGACTGTCTCTGCAGACTTACCAATGATTTACTGCCAAGTTTCTGTTTCCAGGCAATCATGAAGGAGGTTAGGATGCCAACCTGACCTCCTCTGCTCCCTTTCTGTGCTCTAGCCTCCTGCCCTCTGTAACATATCCCCTCTGCCAGATGTCAACACATTCCTTCCCTGTGGCTCTCAGTTTCTTTCTTTTTTTTTTTTTTTTTTCTTCGAGACAGGGTTTCTCTGTGTAGCCTTGGCTGTCCTGGAACTCACTCTGTAGACCAGGCTGGCCTCAAACTCAGAAAGCCGCCTACCTCTGCCTCCCAAGTGCTGGGATTAAAGGCGTGCACCACCACTGCCTGGCGGCTCTCAGTTTCTTCCTTCAGTAGAAGCAGGCTAGCTGTTACCCACTGTTACTGAGAAATACTTCAATTTCCTATAGGTAAACAGGAGCTCCCAGATTGGGTCCTGGAGTCCAGTTGGTGACCTGAAGCTGAATGTAACTTGAGGAAAGCTAAGGACCACACAGGCAGCCACCATTAGGTGCCTGGGCCTGTAGAGCATAACTGCTGCTCCTGAGAATAAGAAGCTCAGAGAAAGCTATCTGGTAACCAGAGCTGACAGGGAGGGCCCTTATCCTGCCTGTACATACAGGCTGCACATCCCTTTAGGAAGTGCTGTGGCATGTCTCCTTCAGACTGCCTTGAGTGCTAGTAATCCTAGGTGAAATTAGCATCAAATGACCAAGTACTGAGAAATGGACAGTCCATGGAGTTAAAATCTGACTATCAAGACAAACTGGAAAAGAATATTCCAGAGTCCTCAGAGGCACTGGAAGAATCATCAGGAATTCTGTGTAGTTTGAGCAGAGATAATGGAAAGGGCCAGGGGCCAGGTGAGGACAAGTGGTGTCCATTATTGGGGAGGGTCAAGGAAGGCCATGACAGCAGCCCTGGTGTGTCAGTAGATAGTGGCAGGGGTTGGAGCTAGGATATTTGGTGGGATGGGATAGGGAATGGGCAGGACATTACAAAGAAGCCCTTCCAACACAAGGAATGGTTGGTCATCCTGAGCACTTAGGCCACCCCTTTCTTCCCCATTTCCTGCAGATCCCATGTGGGAACCTGGGCCCAGGACACTTACAGGATGCAGGATGCAACAGACACAGTGCGAGGCCTCGTGGTGGAGCTTTCCAGTCTCAAGTAAGGGCAGCTCCAGTTGCCAGAGGGATACAGTACAGAATAGAAACTGAGGCAGCATTACAGGTGTGGGTGGGTGGGGGACAGGTAGTACTGTAGCCCTAGCCCAGGCTATCTCTGTTCCACTTCAGTGTTTGTACAGTGGAATCTTGATTGACAGCTTTAACTTTAACCTACATGTTCTAGAGGAGCATGTGCCTGCACCTGCCATTTGTGCACCTGTGAGGAACCCCCTGGCAGGTGTGGCTGAGGGGGGGTCCTACGCAGTGACAAGCACAGCTAGTTCCACCTGTTTCTGTTTCTTCAACAGCCGGCTGATTATGAGTACCCACCGGGACCTGGAGGCCTTCAAGCGCAGGAAGACCAAGTCTCTGCCTTACCTGAAAAAGGGCTTTGGGAGCCTTCCTAGAGGGGATCAGAGCTGGAGGGACTTGTAAACTGCTGCAGCCTGTGGGGGTCAGCTTACCATGGCTCCATCATGGCTCCATATGCAGGCAGCTGAGGGTGGCCACTTGGCCAGGGTCAGTATTATTACCATGCAACAGAGTGTCTGAGCCTTAAGAAGTCATCTGACAGCATGGCCCACCCCAGATGCTCATCCAGGTTTGAGCATCCAGGCTCCTGAGCTGAGCTGTAGTCGTCTCTGAGTTTGTTTCTGGAGGGGAGAGGTGCCCTCTGTTCACCTGCCTATCCTTCCCCCATGCTTTCTGTTACTCTTGGGAAGACAGAGAATAAATGATGCAGTCATGAGCCCCTGATCTGTAGCTGCACTGGAGATGCCGCGGTCTTGACGTTCTGCCCATAGACCACTCTACACTCAACTGACCTGCAGCTGCCTTCAGAAGGCGATGTGTAGGGTTATCCAGAACCACTTCTGTTGGAGCAGGGCTGCCAGAACACAGGGCAGGAGCTCCTCATAGCTCAGTGGCCAAGTTTCTAGGAGAATGGCTATGTGTATGTGGGTAACAAATCTATACACAGGTTAGTGGCACAGAGCCTCCCTTGTAGTTGTTACAGCCAAGGTCCCAATGCAGGGTGAGGCCCCTGTCTAGTGCCTAGGAATGAGCTCTGACCACCCACCTCACCCCTCACAAACCTCTGGACATGACAGTGTTCTGCTATGCCAGGGGGAGGTATCCTATTTGCAGAAATACATGCCTGGATTGGCTTAGGCCTGCTTCAACTCTCACATAGAGGCAGGGCCTCCATCTCAGCCTCCACGTAGGAGAAACCCAGTGTAGGATGCCATGAGACAGGCTATGTGTTGGCTGGAGGGGACTGTTGTCCCTAACCCTACCTAGCCCCTCCCCCCTGCTCCTGGGCTCGGACTCTGGTTGGTGGTGTGGCTTGTGCAAGGAACTGATATCCCAGTGTCACTCACAGACTCTGGGCTTTTAAGAAGTCGTCCTCCCTGGCTCCCAGGCCAGAAGCAAGAATGTGGGCTGAGAGTAAAGCCTCAGGCCAGTTTAATGAGCCCAGGAAATACCTTCCTCAGCTTCCCCGAAGGACATACAGAGCTGAAGGAGACAGACGTGTTCAGCCACAAATTATAGTCCCCACCCCCAATCAAAGCAGTCACTGCCCTTTGTGCCAGCCTATAGCACCCAAGGTGGCAGTGGTATCTCTGAGGGGATTCTGATTTGGTTTCTCAGTCCCCTTAAGTCCTGTGCACCTTCAGTGCAAGGGGAGGCCCCCATTTTGGATATCAGTATGCAGTAGGTAGCTGGGAGTTTAAATATCCCACAGCTGCCCTAATGGTGCCTGCTCCTGATTCCTTTGCTCTGGTTTGGGATGTCGGTTCCCACAGGTACCCCAAAATTCAAAGATCAGTTTGTCAGGTGGGAAGTGACACAATGAGAATGTGATCTGTAGAGTAGAGGTGTCCCTGACCACCAGATTCATACCATCTTTGTCCCAAGACAGGCTCCAATCCTTAGCATTTATTGGATGCTGAGGCAACAACACAAGCAGGGCCAGGGTGGGGAAGGTGATCTCTGACAAGACTGTGGCCAGCCTCAATCCTAAGCAAGGTCCAGTCTCCAGATGCCTGTGTCCAGACCCTTGGCAATGGTGCCACCATGGTCCTCCCCACTCCAAGCTCCTAGGCCGTAGTGGAGGGACAGCAGACCGAGGGTGAAGGTCCAGGGGGCTTCCTGCCACTTTTGGAACCTGGAAGTCGAAAGCAGAGGAGAGAAATGCTGAGTGCTCAGATGGCTGAGCAAGGTACCCATGGTGGCATCTGGGGCCTCCCAGCCTGCTTCGCCACCTGGCGGCCGTACCTGGGGTTGTCTTCCTGAGACCAGAGTTGGGCCAAAAGCATAGAAACACTACTCAAGTGAAGGTGGTGTCCCCACCAGGCTGCCAGAGACCTTACGTCCCTTCCACCCAGAATGCAATGCTCAGCTTGCTGTGACAGTATGCAGGTGAGGGAAGGTGCCCTCAAATACCAGGAGAGTGTTCCTGTTGCTTCAGAATTCAGAGACCGGCATCTCTATGACTCCTCATTGCCAGCGTGGGGGCTGAGTCCCTTAGACCTCACTGAGGAGGGTATGGGTATGGTGCAGCATGCAAAAGGCCCTGGGTTCCATCCCCCGCATCAGACCAACAACATGAAACTCTAAAAGGCAGACACTATGGCTCATGTCTGTCCCAGCAATAGGGGCATCCAAAGATCCAACGATTTCTAGCCACCCATACCCAGTCACACTTCCCACCACTCACCCCCCAAATTGAAGGAATTAAGACTGCTAGAAATCATCTTCTCCAGGAAGCCTTTCTGGGACCCCTTATCTGAGCTAAGTGCTCCCCTATTCAGCACTATCTTAACAGCCATTCTCCTGTCTACCTTCTTCATTGCTGACCCAGCACCCAGTGGCAATCAGACATGAAATATTACTTAGCAAATGAACAAATGATTTCAGAGTTCAGAAAGGATTTTAAGCCTCCCTCAAGTTTCACAACTCCTGACCCCCAGGTAGAATCAGAGATCACCATATACCCCACAATATTTCTACTACCCTGCGCAACAAAGCAAAAGTAACCTGCTCCATGCTCTCAGCTATACACTGTGGGTTCCTTGGTTTCTAAGACAACACTGGCATCAAACACATTTAAACACCCCCAAAAGCTGAGAGCCTTCTCCACCCAATCCCTAAACCACCTGCATAGACACCTGCGGCTGCTTCTCCTCCAAGGCGGTGGCCAACATCCTGTGTCTTTGCCTTGTCAGGCCGGGTCAGCTTTTTGCCTGCAGAATTCCGGGTGGTGTAGCAGTAGACAGAAGTGTAGCCCTGGTTGGTGAGTGGGCAGAAGCGTCGAGTGTGGGCATGCTCCTGAGTGGCCCCACACTGGGGACACACATAATCCCGCAAGATGGGACATAGCACCCGCCCTGCCTCATCCTTCAGGACGTGGGACTGATAGATCGCTCGGGACTCGCCATTGTGTTTGCAGAATGAACATAAGCGTTCAGGAGCTGCTGAGGATTCCTTGCTGGCTTGCTGGCTTGCTGAGCTTGGCTTGGGCTCTGGTTTGGGATTCAGTCTGACATCAGGCTCCTCTTCCTCATGCAAAGCCCCAACCAGTCTTGCCAGACCTAGGTAATCTGTCCAAAGATTGAAAGTCCCCATGGCTGGGCAGAGGAGCAGAGAAGAAACCCAACCTGGCTCCAACTTCCCTTCTACCCTGAAGCTCAGGCTTCTCTGGCTGCTTTTTTTTCTTTTACTTTGAGGGGGTGCAATAGGGTGGAGCAGGCAGGCTCTGGGGGGTCCCTCACCTGGGGGTTTCTTACACACCTGCCCAGGGGGTATGTGGTGTTTGTGTGGGCTGAAGGTAGCCAGATGCAGTCTGAAGCCATTGAACCCTTAGGCTTCCCCAGGGTCTCCTCCCCCTTCCTGTGGGAGGTCAACCCCTGCTGGCACTTAGGTGCTAAGAACTCAGCCCCAGGGTTAAACACTAACAGGTGATTTACTAACTTTTTTCTTCTCTCTTCTGTAAGGCAGGGGGTGGGAGGTGGGGGTTTCATTTGGCCTTGAGTTTTTGTTAGGTCAGGTAATGCAGCAATCCCAATACCTAGGCAAGAGGCCTGAGCATGGAAGTGGGGCTGGGGGTTGGGAAATGACAACTGGGTCTCAATGCGCTCTGGTTTCACTAAGGGACTTTCATGTCCTGGAGAACTTAGTCTTGACGTGTGAATTAAAGGAAGAAAAGAGAAAAAGGGTGTAAACACAGACAGAGAAGAAGAGAGAAGACAGAAGAGAACAAAATGTCTGGGTTATATATATATGGAAGAGCCTCTGAGGGAAAGGCAGCCCAACTCTTGGGCTGCAAAGTTTAAGGTCGGGGACAGAGTGCCAGGTAGGGACTGAGGGATGCTGGGAGAACCTGGAGGCCAGGTCTGCTTTGATATGTAAAATATGCACCTCAATCCCGAAGTCTAAACCAAACAATGACTTCTCCTAGTGGGTAGAGAAGAGTTTTGTTTTTGTTTCTTGTAGATAAAAGGGACAATTAGAGGCAGAGGCAGAGACACCTAGGAGACTCCAGAGTGGATGTAACCAGCAGACTGAACCAGGCCATGTAAGGAAAGGGAAACAGGAAAAAAA
>NW_022196905.1:222585758-222597477 GCF_008632895.1 Mastomys coucha
GGGGGGGGGGGGAGGTGTGGAGCCCAGCCTACTTCCTTGGCTAGAGAAGTTCAGGGTAGGGGGCAAGGTATGTCAGCCAGGAGGACCCTGTAACAAGTAGGAACTGAGGGATGCTGGGAGAACATGGCAGCCTGAGGCTTCAGCTTTTATATAGGATTAGGCACCTCAGCCTTTTGTCCTGGGTTTGAGACCTTAAGAAGTGGAGTTCCCAACTCTTCCTCCTCCAGTTAGCTCAGGAGTCTCAAGGTTGGGGTCTAGGAATGCAGAAGGAGAGGAAAGAGCCTACAAGCACAGGAAGACAGACTTCACTGACAAATCCCAGCAGGTGCCAGCTCCCTTATCTGAGATCTGTCAAAGGAGGCCACAGCCTGAGCTCAAAAAGTAACATGTGCTTGGTCAGGAGTCACCACTGCTAGGGCGGACTTCATCCCACTCATCCATCCATCTTCGAGTATCTGTCACATGTTCATCTACCAATTCGCCCACTCCAAAACATCACTGAGCACATCATCTTCTCAGAGTCTCCACTTTAGAATCCCCAATACAGTTTATTTCCCAATTCCAATCATCCCATCAAGGTCCCAGATACCAGTCCCATTTCCCCAAGGGAGCAAGTTACTGCCGGAATCCCTGACACTGTTGTTTGGCCCAGCCACAGTGACATTCATCCCCCGGTGGGTCTGGCCTCCTCCTCACAACCCACCGACAACAATGAATGTTAATTGTGACCGTTGCTGTGGCCTGAGGCAGGGGATGCTGCCTGGGGCTCTCCTGGGTCTACAAGGTGGGGATGGGATAGACAGGTGGCAGTTCCAGGCCTCGGGGTCCACTCAACGGTCGATGGTTTGTCTGAGCTGCCCAAACTCACCGACAGGTTGAATGTTCCCCCAAACCCTTGGCAAGTTCTTGGATAACTGGAGTGGGGAGTAGGCCAGCAAGGCAGAGAGCATGTGGGGTGAAAGAGAAGCCAGGGTCCTTTTGATTCATAGAATCAGCCATCAGTTATTGTCTTTTTGGAAACTTTTTGGAAGCAGCACAAATACAAACCATAATGTAAAAAACGCAGCCCCTGCAACAGAGGCAATAATGTGCCTGTCTCAATTCATATGTTCTTTTCAAGTGATGTATTCACAACTGACATCTCAGCACTCTGGAAATCTGAGGGTTGGGATGGCTGTAGCAAGTTACAGGGCAACCGGAGCTAAAGAGTGAATTCCTGATGAGGGCTATGTACTGTGATAAAAATAAATTAAATAAATAAAATCCTCCAAAGCAGCCCTGAGAAAGGCAGATTCCCCTCACTGGTCATTTGGAAAGACTGAGGCCAGAAGAACACAAAGTGGGGAGATTTCTAGCCACCACTCTGGGAAATCTGGTAGCCATCAGGTTCTGGCCTGGGCTAGGCATAGGGCCACTGAGCTGTAAACAAGTTACTTTAACACAATGTAACAGGGTTTCTCTGGCAAACTTGAGATAAATAAGGCTTTCAATACAATGTAGACTTTTCTGGCTTCCCATGGTCCCTATACTTAGTTTGACTGTTTCTGAGCCTTCCACTGCCCCTCCCAGTAGAGCAGTGAGCTGTGAAAGAAGGCCACACTGCGCAACGTCCCCCCCCCCATCCCCAGTCTAAAGGCATCTAAATAGTCAAGGGGGGACACGTTTCCTCAGACCTTCGGCTGGGAGGTAGAGCATCTGCTAACTTTTTGCTTTAACTGAGCTCAGGACTCCTCAGAGACGGAGAGATGACCCTCAAGAATCTCCTGAGGTCACACACATGGCAGATGAGGAACACTAAATGTTCTATGCTTGTGTGAAACTCCTACAGGGAGTGGGCACACAAGCCTATACAGTACCAGGCCACCACTGCAGACTCACCTTCAATTCAGGCCTCTGGCAGAGTCCCCTGCAGCCCTCCTAGATCTGCCTCCAAACTCAAACCAGCTGAGAGCTTAGGCCCTACCCTGTCTAGCACCACAGTGTGGTTCCAGGGCACCCCCAGAAGTTCCTTTCTAAGGTCCACCCCTACCTGTACAGTAGACCCAAACCAGGCCTCTGGTCCCAGCAAGCTTCAGGAGGCACTACCTCCTGGTAGAGAGCCCTTACCCTGCTTCCTTAGCCCAGGGCCCCAGCAACTGGTCACATTCCCAGCCCCAGTGGCTCCCTCTTTCTGGCCATAGATTAAGAGGTCCTACATGGGAAAGGCAGGTCTCCTGCTTTGGGAGCTCTCAGCCCTGAGGAAATAAGGTCTAGACTGGTCAGAGGAAGGTGAGCTGGGCACAGGGGCTTTGCTCAGACCACCACTGTACCTCTGGGGAAGGGCCTGTTCAGAAGTTTTAGGGGATTCCTGAAAGCTAAGATGGATGATTATGAGGCACACGCGACACTCTGGGCAATGCTGGTCATCCTGCAGACACCCCTCTTTTATTCTCTAAGTCCGGTTTTCTTGCTCCTCCTGCTGAACTCTGATTTTTGTCCTTACTTAATGGGAGGTGTCCCCGTTAAGGGTATTCCCAGCAGGACAGTCTGCCTGTGGGAGTCTGGCGGGGGGCGTGGCGTGGCGGAGGCGCCAGGCCCCACCCCCTCCTGTCTCTTTGTCTGCAGGCGTGGTGCGGACTTCCCGCCCTCAGTGTCTGTCTGCGCTTGCCTGCCCTTTGTCAGCGGGGGTCGCTTGTCTGGGTCTGCCTGCATCCTCCCTGGGTGTCTGTCCCTCTACTTCCCGGTGCTGCTCCGAGAGGTTGTTGGCAGCCAAGCCCCCTGGTGTGTGAAGATCACAGTCTTGACCTGAATTCCTGCAGCTGGGGGGCAGATCGCTTACTTCCCGCCTTGGGTCTGTCCGCCTAGAGTGCTTGGGCGGGAGGTCTGACTTTTAAGTCCCTTAGTGTAAGGGTGGGAAACTGTCTCCTCCCATCCCCCAATCCCAGGTCCTGAAGCAAGGGCACCGCAGCGGGAAAGTTCTGCTTGGGAATGATCTGGGTGGGTCCTGTCCTAGTCTCTCTCTCTCTCTGAGCCGCTGGCTCACGTCCTAGAGGTCAGGTTGAGGTGAAATGCCAATCCCAGCCAGATGGGGCTAGCTCTGCCATCAAGTAATAGATGGGTTAGCTATCTACTGTATTGTGCCCTGCAGTCTGCAGTGTTCAGTGTGCAACGCCTATGTGTAAGTCAGCTGGGCAGAAAGGAAGTGTATGTAGGGCCTGGAAAACAGCCCATTATTGGGAGAGGATAGTGACAAGACAGGTGGGACTCTCCATAGAGTCACATTGGTGGCCCAAGGTTGGCTAGATAACTCTCTCTCTCTCTCTCTCTTTGCCATACTTACATAGCTTCTGAAATGCCCACCCTTCCCTCCTAACCTCCTCAGGAGCTTCCCAGATACTCATGGGGGGACTCAGACGTGGGCTCTGCATCCTACCTAGCCTATGTACGGTGGGTGAGCCAAAAGCCCCAATTTCCAGGCTGGCTGGATGTGAGGCCAGGACTGCAGGTGAGTGAGAGGATTCTAGCTTTTCTTGGGCCAGGGACTATGATGAAAGAACTGATGGGAACTCAGAAACTCCTCTGAACTTTTTTAGCTCAGGGTGCAGAGTGGTCCTGGGTATTCGTCAAGGTGGGCTGTCTGCCCAAACTCATTTGCCTGCTATATACACCTGTTAATGGATTGGAGGAGGGGTCTGCTCTAAACTACTCTGCTGCTAAAGGGAACTTGGGGAGGGGGGAGTCTAGGGGGGGGTGCCATAGTGGGTGCCCTGTAGGCTTGTTTATGTGTGGATGTCAACACTGTAGGTGGGTGTGTCATTGTGTCTCTTTGTGTCTCATTGTGGTTTCTATGAGCACAGATGTATGTATGGGTGTCAAGTTTGCCAAGAGTAACTGGGTGATGAGGATGGCATCCTTCAGGCCCAGTCCCACTCAAATTAAGCTCTGTTAAGGCAGGGAATTCACTGTGAGTCACGGGTGTGTCCCACGATAATTGCTCAATAAGTAGGTGTTGCTGGACACAGTGGATGTAGAACCTGTCACTTCTGTACCTGGCAGAAGCAGGCCAATCTTTAAAAAACAAAATAAGTGAAAAAACCAAAACAAAACCAAAAAAAAAAAAAAGGCTGGGCACAGTGTTGAATGACTTTAATCCCAGCACTCAAGAGGCTGAGGCAGGCAAATCTCTGAATTTGAGGCCAACCTGGTCTAATACATAATGAGCTTCAGTCCAAAGGGCTCTACATACTGAGACTCTGTTTCAGTAATAACAACAACAAGATACTGAGTTTTTGACTCTCCCTCTGAGTGTCCTTTCCCAGTGGGTCTATGTATCTATGCATTCAAGTGGCCATTAGTGTCTTCAGGCATCCGTGCACATGCACATAAAGAAAGCATTAAGGTGGAGGACTACATGGGTAAGCTCCATAGTTTTTTTGTTTGTTTTGACTTTGGGCACCAAACCCCAGGACCCTGTAATCCTGCCAGATCAGCAGAGTGCTTCACCATTAAAGCAACTTGCATCCCCAGCTCACTTTTGATTTTGATTTTTGTCTAGGTCTGTTTGCTATTTGAGGCGGTGTGCCACCGTATACCCCTGGTTGGCCTGGAACTCGGTAACCAGGAACTCAAAATACCTGTTTGCTTCTGCCTCCCAAGTATGGGATTAAAACTGTGCTCCATTACACCTGGGCACCACTTTTTTTTTTTTTTTTTTTTAAAGACAGAGTCTCTAAAAAAGAAGACCTCAGGTTCACTCAGAAACTAAAGTAGGCTTTGAGCTTCCCATCCTCCTGCCTCACCCTCCCAAGGGCTAGGAGGACAGGCCTGTGCTACCAGGTCCAGCTCTATAAGGAGCCATGGTTTTATGAGTGACTGTCTCTATGGGTATCTGTGTGAACATGCACACCTGTGTCAGGATGGCTGGGACCTGCTTTGAGCTCATGAGGGGTGGCCTTATTTGGAAGTGTGTTTGCAAACCAAGTTACTACAGGGACAGTCCTGCACCGATGGTTGTCAGTTATTCTGGGCGTGTGAACGACCAGGTGAGGGTGGTCACTACCAGTGTGTCTCTACCTTGTGCCACGTTCCACCGCTGATTGTTCCTCTGCAGGGGTATTTTCCCGGCCTTTGTGGGTGCTGTGTGTGCACGGGTGTCAGTGTTGTGGTTGACTGTGTGCTTAGAAAAGATTATTAATGGGATAGTGTGTGTCTGTGTCATGCCCGGTGGCTTTTTAGGACTTTGTCTGATGACTTGAGACTAATTTTGGTTTGGCAAGTGCGGCTGTGAGCGGTGGGGGATGGGTGGGAAGGAAATGGGGAGCCCGAGTGTGATGGGGGTACTTTCTCAGCCCCCAGTTAGCTCAAGAAGTGGCTTCTGCAGCCCCCAGCCCCAGCATGCATGCCCTCCGGGGCGAGGTCCCCGGGAAAGGCGCCCGGTCGCTTTAAAGCCAGGCTCTTCGGCAGAGTGATCGGGGCCATCTTTCCTTTCTGCGGCCACTTTTGGAGGGTGGGATCCAGTCGGCAAACCTTGTCCCCCCCGCGATCTCCGTGCAGCCGCGCTCCGTGCCCCAAGCCGGAGGTGGCCTCCCGCCCCGCGCCCCGAGAACAAAGCGCCCCGGTCGGCCCGGCCCAGGCGCTCGCGGCCGCGGCCGGGTACAGGCGGCGTCCCGGGCCGCACGGCCGGGAACAATGGAGGCCTCGGCCGTGGCCGTGACCGGCAGGTGCGCCCCCCGCCCCGGCCCGCGCTCACCTCGTCTCCGCCGCCGCAGCGCCCTCCGCTCCGCCGGGGTCCCGGAGCCCACCCGGCCGCCCGCGCGGGAAGGGACCGAGCGGGAAGGGACCGAGCGGTTCGAACCCGCGGCCACGCGCCCGCGCCCCCGAGGCCCCCGCGCGGCACCGGCCGGTGGGTCCAGCTGCGGCTGTGCGCGCCCCGGGCCGCTGCAAGCCCTCGCGCTCCAGGCTGCAGCTCGAGGGGGACTCGGGGCGCGGGCAGGGACCTGGGCTGCACGCAACCCTCCAGGCGCGGCGGGAGCACGCGCGCACAAAGGCACGCGGGCCACAGACAGACAGGGAAGGTGCGCGGGGGGCCTTGGGGCGTACACCCGCCGGACGAAGGGGGTGGCGGCCACACACGTAGGGACACCTGGGAGCGGCAGACGCCTCTTTGAGGGACAGCACGGAATGTTCTTAGAACAGAATATGCCTAGCCAGAGCCCAGGTTCACAGATCACACCCCACCATGTGCACACAACCCAGGGCATAGCCTAGGAAAACCCGAAGATTAAGGTCTAGAACACAGCTGGTGGGCTCGTCCACACCGGCAACGCTGAACTCAGGAGCCTGAAGCAGGAGTATCGCGGTTCTAAGCCAGCCTGGACTACGGAGTGAGTTTGAGACAAGCCTGAGCTATAGGTTTTGTCTCAAAACAAACAAACAAACAAAAAACAAAACAAAGCATATCCACCGGGGCTACCAGACAGTCTCCGGCACTCACAGCTAATGGGTACACAAATACACACCTCAGCCTTTCATGGTTACAGAAAAGCAGGACCCCAAGGTAGGCAGGCACCTAACACTTAATTCTTGGAAGTTAGGGCACACACACACACACGTGTGTGTGTGTGTGTGCCAGCGCCCTCGGTCTTGTGCAAGCTCCTCCTGGGATGGGGCACATACAGGAGTAAGAGGACTACAGAGATGCACATGCAGAACCCCAAAGTGGCAGCTACCCTGAGCAACACACAGGAAGAGAGCACAAGATGAGCCCCTCTGAAATCTTCACACAGACCCCCCCAAGTGCTCCCAAACATACGTAGTCCTGCACACCCTCAGTTTAGAGGAAGGTCACACCAGCCTGAGGCATGCATGTATGCCCCTCCCAAGCCCTGGAGCTGAAGACTTTAGCCCCCCTCAAACCCAGGCCATTACCTTTGTGGGGCTACAGTGCTGGGATTCCTGGCCATTGCCTGCTTTCCTTTAACTCCTTACAGCATTCCTGCCTCAGTTTCTCCTTGATAGGCTTCCAGACATCCTCCTACTTAGAAAGACAAGTCTCGACTGGCCCAGAAAATTTCCCTGGGGTGCAGAGTAAGGCATATGCAAGGAGATAAATGGGAATATATTGTAATTTGGGGGTTGAGGGTGTGGCTCGAGTTGGCAGAGTGTTAAGCCAGTGTGCTGCAGAAAAAGCCCTGTGTTCCATTCTGGCACAGCATAAAACAAGCATGATGGTGCAGCACTCTGGAAACAGAGGTAAGAGGATCAGATCAAGGTCATCCTTGGCTATATAGAGCTTGAGGCCAGCCTGAGCTACATGAAACTCTGCCTCAAAGAAAATAAAAAACAAAAACACCTTTAGTCTCAGCACTGGAGTGACAGGCGGATCTCTGAGTTCGAGGCCAGCCTGGTCTACAGAGGGAGTTCTAGAACAGTCAGGACTTCACAGAGAAACCCTGTCCTGACAAAAACAAAGCAAACAGTAAAAACAAAACACTGGGGCTGGAGAGGTGGCTCAGTGGTTAAGAGCACTGTGTGCTCTTCCAGAGGTCCTGAGTTAAATCCCCAGCAACCATATGGTGGCTCACAACCATCTGTAATGGGATCTGATGCCCTCTTCTGACATGCAGGTGTACATGCATAAATAAATCTTAAAACATGTAACAGTAATTGGGCCTTCATAGACAAAGTCGGCTTTGTTAATGCCTCCGTGTGTTTGTTAATGCCTCCGTGTGTCTTTTTCCTGTCCCCCTCCTCCTCCAAGTCAAGACTGACCTTGAATCTCTGATCTGCCTCTACTTCCCAAGTGCTGGAATTACAGGAATCGCAGCCATGCTCAACCTGGGAGTGTGGCTTTGGAATCCGTGGCGCCTGTTCATTCCTCACCCATTTATTCACTCCGTATCCCTTTTAAGTTTGGAGAGACAACCCTGGGACAGGTTCCTCAACTTCCTTTTGGATTCTCCCTCAGAGCTACAAAGACTGGCATGTCAGAGTCAAACCAGCATAGTGCAGGGGATATTGTCCTATTCACTGAGTCACAGAGGCAAGCCTTTTGCCCTAGGCGATACAGTCACGTCGGATTCTCTGTTCTGTCCTTTTTCCAGTTGGGATTTCCTGCCTGCTTAGTGTCCTGTAGGGGGCAGCAGACTCCAGCGCTGTTTTTGGGTCAGACTGCCCTTCAGAGAGCTTTCCCTCCCCACTGCAAATGAGGACTCTGCCTCGACCTCCCGCCCAGTCTGGGAAGTACCCCCACCCTCCAGCGCTAAAATGATGAAAAGGCTCTTCCTAAATAACCCCACCCCATCCCTAGAAGTGACGTCCGTTCCAGGCTCACTCTAAGGAGTCTCTTGGAACGTCTGCCTTCTCTTCCCGTAGTGTATTCACTGGACCTAGGCAGGCGCCTTTGCATTCCGGAACCGGTTAATGTCCGGAGAGAGAATTTCTGACTGCTAGCCAGGTCTACATTCCGGTTGTCATCCCCTCAGGAGCTCAGGACAGAAAGGGAGCAGCAGGCAATCCCGTGCCTGCATCACTGTCCCGAAGTGACATAATCAGGAAGTTCTTCCAGATTATGTCCTGCGAGCATCCCAGCCTTTGGGTCTCCTTGGGGACCCAAATGTGACCGCCCTGGGCTTCAGCATCCCAGAGTCCCTGAGTCGGCAGCTCTGGGCGTCGCTCACGGGTGCTCAAATGCAGCTTTTGGGAAGTAAGGGGCTCCTTTCTCTGCACCCCTGTGGGGTCAGGCAGAGACACGTAGGGCTAGAATGATGCTGGCCGTGGAGTCTCGAGCCAGCTTCTGCTACCTACGCTGTCTGCAGTAACTAACGGCAGCACCCTGCTCCCAGCTGCGGAGACCTTTAGAAAGGTGCGGCGAACTTTCAAGTTCTGTTTTCAGTTCCTGTGCATGCATCTCGAATCATGCATCCCTCCAGAGCCCTCACCGTGTCCCTCATATCATCTCTCACGGACAAAGTCCATTCCCTACCTGCCTGTTCTTCTCGCCCTCTCCTGCTGTTCTCTCGTGAGCACCAGAGGGCGCTTGGACCACCCAAAACTGCTCCTCAAACTAGGCTAGGACTTGCACAAGGCCACGTATTGTTCACCCGGACCCTGCTGGCCCTCACTTCCTCCTCCATTGCCCACATCTCCCTCTGCCCTGCTGTCAGGCCTAAAGCTGAACAGGGCCTTGGCATAAGCTGTGCCTTTCTTCCGCTAGGGATCTATAATCCCCCTAGTGCTGGGACTGAAGGCCCGCAGCAGCACCACAACTACCACAGTGAAACCTGGGGGTCCTGTTAGGCTTGGCTCGCTTTCCCGGGAGCCCCAGTGGTCCTTTTGTCTCTATTCCCAAAGATGGAATCACACACCTGGGCTACTAACGCAGCTGTTATGATTTTTCTTTTCTACAGTTTCCTTTAATTCCAGGGCTCTGGAGTCAGAAGAGACAGGTGAGCCTATATGTTTGAAACCAGCCTGGTCACATAGCCAGGTTCTAGGCAAGCCAAAGTTACATGGTGGGACTCTTTTTCTCACATAATCGGAAAGGTGTTCAGGGGACACCTTACAAGAGTTACTTGACTCCTGCCTGTGTGTGAAGAGGGAACTTGGGACAACAGGTGTGGTGCCAAGCACTTTTACCTACAGAGTCATTTCTCATCAGCCCAAGGCTCCTTTTTATATGGAGCTCTTTATGCTTGGTGCTTATGTGAGCTCTTTAAGGACAGCCTTGTCTCATCTCCTCTTCCCCTCCCTCCCCCACCCCTTCCTCTCCTTTCCTGCTGTCTGAAGTAGCCCAGGCTGCCCTTGAACTCTGTCTCAGCTGCCCTGCTTCTTTTTGTCTGCTGTACCCATGTATCATCTACTCCAAGTCAAGGGTTTGCTTTTGTTTTGTTTTTCATGACCAGAGATCGAACCTTGGCCTCATGCATGCTAGGCAAGCTCTACCATTGAGCTGGAGCTCCATGGAGGAACTTCGGTCCTCATGCTGTGTGTCCCTAAGAACATTTGCTGAGCCCTCACAATCCATAACCACCTGGGAACAGAACAAACTTGAAACCTGCCCGCATGGCTTGGACAGAGGCAGGCATGCAGCATGCAGCACGTACTTCTGTGAAGTTTGCTGCTCTGAGAGCTCTCGGGGCACAAGGAAGTGTGGGAAAGAGACTGGAGGACTGGACAGCCAAGGAGGGGCTGGGCTGAGAGAGTGGGGGCTATGGAAGGTAGAGGACAGCTTTGGAGGTCTCCTTCCATCTTCTAGGTCTTTGGGATAACGCAAGTCATCTGAGCCTTCTCATCAGACAGCTTTTACTTTTTATAGACAGGTGCAATGAGATACCATTTAACATTCACTCAAATTTACACTTTCTATAGCACTAAGGTTGTTTTCCTTTGGGGGGCATTATATTGTCTTTTGTTTGTTTGTTTTGTTTTGTTTTTCTTTCTTTTTTTTTTTTTGGTTTTTCGAGACAGGGTTTCTCTGTGTAGCCCTGGCTGTTCTGGAACTCACTCTGTTGACGCCACTGGCCTTGAACTCAGAAATCTGCCTGCCTCTGCCTCCTGAGTGCTGGGATCAAAGGCGTGCGCCATCACTGAAGGGTGATGTGTTTATGTTCTTGAGAGAGTATTTTACTATGGGAGCCAGGCTTACCTCTAACTCCTGATCCTCCTTCCTGAGCCCCTAAAATGTCCAGCTCACTTTCAAGCAATTAGTGATCACATGGCCAATGGCAACTGGGCTAGCAAGCCCAAGCCTTAGGGTCCCGTCCGTCCTCCTGTGGCTCCTTGGTGCTGCCTCATATCCTGTCCTCACTGGAAACTTCAGTACTGGCTTCCTTGGGGATTTCTCTCCCTCCCTCCCTTCCTTCCGCGGGGGCAGGGATGGAATCCAGGGATTTACTGTGGCTACACTCTTTCATGGTCAGTGCCTCTTGCCTTAAGAACTGTTCCATTTCAGTTTCCACATAAAAACTGCACACCAAGCCAGACGTTAGTGCATGCCCAGAATCCCAACTGCTAGGGAGGCTGGGGCAGGAGGCTTCAAAGTTCAAAGTCAATCAATCTTGACTAAAAAGTGAGTTTTAGGCCAGCCTGGGAAACTTGGTTAGAGCTTGTCTCAAAAGTTTCCTCTTTTCTTTTTTTGTTTTGTTTGTTTCCAAACAGGATTTTCTCTGTGTAGCTTTGACTGTCCTGGAACTCCCTATGTAGATCAGATCTTGAACTCACAGAGATCCACATGCCTCTGCCTCCCAAGTGCTAGCATTAAAAGTCATGTGCCACAACATTCAGCAAATATTTTTATATGTTCAAATAAGCTATAGGTACACGGAGAGGTAAGCTCAAATGAATACAGTGCCCATGGAGGCCAGAAGAGGGTATCAGAGCCCTTGGAGATGGAGCTATAGGCTACTGTGAGCTGAGGGTCCTGGGTGCTGGGGGCAGAGCTCAGTCCTCTGTAAGAACAGTACTTGTTCTTAAGCTGAGGCCTCACCAGCAACCAAATAAACTAATAAATAACACAAGGTGTGGTGGTGCTCTGCCCATACCTGTATGTTCTAGTACAGCTCAACACACTATCAACTCGGTGCTATGTGAACTGATTTTTAATTTATTGTGGGGTACATACAGCATGTCAAGGGACACAAGTGGAGGTCAGAAGGAACTTTCGGGGGCCAGTTCTCTCTTCAAACCATGTGGTACTGGGAATATAGTGATGGCAAGTAGCCTTTTTTTTTTTTTTTTTTTT
>NW_022196905.1:222597507-222605295 GCF_008632895.1 Mastomys coucha
TTTTTTTTTTTTTTAAAGGCAGAGTCTTTCTGTGGAACCCTGACTGGCCTAGAGCTTGGTATGTAGACCAGGCTGGCCTCAAAGTTACAGAGATCAGTTTGCCTCTGCCTCCTAAGTGCTGGGGTTAAAGGCATGGAGCATCATGAATTTTACTTCCATATAGCTTTTGTTTAAAACAGCTTGTAGCCACCAGACCCAGTTTAAAAACACCTTGGTTGGGGCTGGAGACATGACTCAGCAGTTAAGAGCATGAGCTGCCCTTCCAGAGGTCCTGAGTTCAACTCATGCAGAAATGTTCCAATACACATAAAATAAACATTCCTCTCTGCCTCTATGCGCCCCCACCCTTCTATGTAGCCAGCCCTAGCTGTCCTGGAACTCTATTAGCCCAAGCTGGCCTTGAACTCACAGAGATCCACCTGCCTCTGCCTCCCAAGTGGATTAAAAATGTGAGTTACTATGCCCAACCATAAGCAAAACAAACAAACAAACAAAAAAACCCACCTTGATTAACTTTTATGTTTAATTGCCAGACGGTGGTGGCACACGCCTTTAATCCCAGCACTTGAGAGGCAGAGGCAGGTGGATTTCTGAGTTCGAGGCCAGCCTGGTCTACAGAGTGAGTTCCAGGTCAGCCAGGGATACACAGAGAAACCCTGTCTCGAAAATACAAAAAAACCAAAAAAAACCAAACTTTTGTTTTATTAAATCTCTTAAAATTCTATTTATTTATGTATATATTAATTATGTATAGGTGTTTTGCATGTGTGCATGTCTGAGAAAATGACTGAGTCTCTGGAGCTGGAGTTATGGATGGTTGTGAGCAGTCATGTGGGTGCTAGGAATTGAACCTAGGTCCTCTGGAAGAAGAGAGGCTGATGCTTTCTCCAGGCAACTTGGGAATCTCATTCTGCATCCCTGGCAGGGTTGCCACTCAATATGTAGATCAGGCTGGCTTTGAATGGAGGGAGAGCCACTTGCCTGAGTACTAGGACTAAAGGTATGTGTCCCCATGTGGAGGCGTCTGGGTGTCCCTGGTATACTTGTCCAAGTCATGCCTGAAAAGGTTCCAAGGTCTCAAGGAGAAGGCCCTTCTCAGGCTGGAGTGGTCCTGAAAAACAGGGAGATGCCTCCATCACCCGCGTTCCCAGCGGGCATTAGACAGCCTGACACAATTAGCCTGTTGTGTGCGTGGGCCCTGAGAAAAATGATCCTCTGCTGTCCTGGCAGTGACTCAGGGGTCAGGAAGCCCCCTCCTTGTGGATGCCAGGCCATCTATGGTGACTTTTCGCATATGTGACAGATACCCAGGCCCAGGCCAGGCTCCTGGGGGCAGCCCACAGCTTCTTGGTCCCACAACTAAGACCAGAGAGGGCCTTGGGGTTGGGTGGGGATGAGGAGCTCTTCTCAAAGGTCCTTTGTAGGAGCGGCTGATGGGGGGAGGTGCCGGGGGACCCCGCCCTGTGACTCAGCCTCATTGCTGGGCAATGACTCATGCCCAGGGTCCCTCCGGACGCCACCCGCAGCAGGTGCTGCTGGCTCCAGCTTCCACAAGTGTTCTTTACAGTCACTTCCATGGCAACTACTCCAGTCTATGACCCATACTCACTTCTGGGAGTGCCCACGTTGTTCTGACTGCCTTGTGTTGTGTTGCTGGGTACAACCATAGCGGGCACCTACACCCTGCCCTACCTTGTGGCAACGGGCTGGGCTCTTGGGGTGTGCTAGCCTTTGACTCACTTTTGATACATGGAATTCTCAAACCGGTCCAGAGGTTGCCTCTTCCTGCCTCCTTTAATAAGTGTGGAAACTGAGAACTTTGTGCAGAATAGACTCAAAGCGGTCTGTGGAGAGCAGTTTACTCCTAAAATGAGGCATCCATTTTACTCATGTAAAAGGTAAACTGAGGCAGCAGCCCAAAGCCCAGGCCTGCCCGGCTGCGCCCCCGCCGCAGTTCTCTCGTCGCTGCCAGCCTTGGGCTGCCCGCCAACCCGCCCGGCGCCCGCTCGTCCGCGTCACGCCGCAATGAGTCACCGCCCGCCCCGCCCCCGCGCCAACAAACATCGTGTTGCCTGGCAACCGCCGCCGCCAGCATCCTTCGGCGGAGTTCGAGCCTCTAGTCCTAACAGGAGCCAGGCAGGGGTTGCTCCCCTTGTGATTTTCCCCACGTTGGGGTACAGATCGGGCCTGCAGTCCCGATGTGTGCAGAAGGTTAAGGGAGACGTCTGTGTTCCGGTTCCGGTGTGAGAACAATGGAGCTCTCAAACTAGACTCACCCCTGTATGCCCGTGGAAAGGCCGATGGGAACTGGACCTCGAGAGTCAAAGTGGCTCTCCTAAGAAGCAGCCGGGCTTGGGTAGGGATTGCAGACCAAAGTCAGCCACAGGAGAATTTCTACTTTTGCTAAACTTCCAGGATCTAGGCAAGTGTTTGACATCTGTCATTAACAAGTACAGTGTTCTTGTTTTTGTTTTTGAAGAGGAGAGGCGAGTGGAGGTTGCTTGGTTAGACAGAATTTCTTGTATTACAGGCTAACCTGGAACTCATTGTGTAGCTAAGGATGACTTCCAATTCCTGATCCTCCTGCCTCCACTGGGTTTGGGATTACACACCTGAGCCATTCTGTTTGGCTCATGAGCTAATGAATTGTTTACTACATACCTGTGATGGGCCTGAACCTTCCTGGTTTGAAATGAGAGACAGCCTTAAAGCCTTGGCATCTCCTGAAGATGCAGGGCAGAGTCCCAGGTAGGTGATTTGAGAACTGTTATGTCTGGAATCTTCTAGTGTGGGGGTATGAAAGCCAAGTCCACCCTGGAACTGGTTTGAGCTCTGGACACAGACAGTTAAACACTTCCTATGCCACCTTCCCTGGGGAGACAGAGAGAGGGCTCTTTGCGAGCCAGCATCAATCCCTTTACTTCAGGCTCCCAGCACCCCATATAGTCATCACTCATTTGACCTTCTGTAGGGACATGACCACTGCCTGAGAAGAGATGGCTCAGTAGTTAGGAGCATTCGTTACTCTTACAGGGGATCTGAGAACAATTCCCTGCACTTACAACTGGTGGCTCACAACCCTTGTAGCTCCACTTCCAAGGGATTCGATGCCCCCTTCTGGCCTTCGAGGAAACTGCATGTGCACATACTCCCGCCCACATACAGACACTCATAATCTTTTTTTATTTTTTTATTTTTGTTTTTGTTTTTAGAGACAGGGTTTCTCTGTGTAACCCTGACTGTCCTGGAACTCACTCAGAACTGGCCTCGAACTCAGAAATCTGCCTGCCTCTGCCTCCCAAGTGCTGGGATTAAAGGCGTGTGCCACCACCACCTGGCTTTTTTGGTTTTTTGAGACAGGGTTTCTCTGTATAGCCTTGACTGTCCTGGAACTCACTCTTTAGACCAGGCTGGCCTCGAACTGAGAAATCTACCTGCCTCTGTGTCCGAAGTGCTGGGATTAAAGGCGTGTGCCATCACTGCCTGGCTTAGACACTCATAATCTTAATTTCTAAATATTAGATTTATTTATTTTATATATATGAGTGTTTTCCCTGCCTGCCTGTATGTATGTAATCTCCAGGAATTGGAATTAGAGGCAGATGTGCTCTTAACTTGGAGCCATCTATCTCTCCAGCACCACATATACTCAAAAAACAAGCAAACTAGCAAACTCTTTTTTTTTTTGGTTTTTCTGAGACAGGGTTTCTCTCTGTAGCCCTGGCTGTCCTGGAACTCACTCTGTAGACCAGGCTGGCCTCGAACTCAGAAATCTGCCTCTGCCTCCCAAGTGCTGGGATTATAATGAGCAAACTCTTCAATAAAAAAAAAAAAGAAGAGGCCGGGCAGTGGTGGAGCACACTTTTAATCGAAGAAGAAGAAGAAGAAGAAGGAGAAGAAGAAGAAGAAGAAGAAGAAGAAGAAGAAGAAGAAGAAGAAGAAGAAGAAGAAGAAGAAGAAGAAAAGAGAAAAAATATTCAGCTATACGATGATAGTGCATGCCTGTGATCCCGTCACTCTGGGAGGCAGAGGCAGGAGGACTGCTTCAAGTTGAAAGCCAGCCTTAGCTGTCTAGTGAGTTGCATCAAGCCTAGACTATACAGCAAAATCTTGTCTCAACTTCCACTTCAAATAAAAAGTAATGTTTAGCTGGGCCGTGGTAGCGCATGCCTTTAATCCCAGCACTTGGGAGGCAGAGACAGGTGGATTTCTGAGTCTGAGGCCAGCCTGGTCTACAGAGTGAGTTCCAGGACAGCCAGGGCTATACAGAGAAACCCTGTCTCAAAAAATAAATAAATAAATAAAAATAAAACAAGCAAGCAAACAAACAAAGTAATGTTTAGTTAGCACATGGTGATACTCGCCTACAATCCCAGAATCTGGGAAGCTGAGGCAGGGCTGGGATGTGGCACAGTTGGCAGAGGGCTTGTTTGGTATGCACAGAGCTTTGTATGCTGTGCCTGTAGATGCAGTCAGTAGATGGAGGCAGGAAAGTCAGAAGTTCAAGATTACCCCTGTCTGAGGCCAGCCTGGGGTATGTGAGATCCTGTCTCAAAACATGCCCAAAATACTCAAAAGCCACCAAGGTAGAGGTGTGAAAGAAGGTGGGCTGAGGATCAGGTAGGAGAACAATGGGGAGGGGAGGGAGAGAGAGATCCAGGACTAGAGAGAGAGAGAGAGAGAGACAGAGACAGAGACAGAGACAGGGTGGGGGAGGAGAAGAAGAGGAGGAGGAGCATGAGGAGGAGGAGGAGGAGGAGAACTAGATTCCACAGTTTTTCTTGAGAAGGGCAGAAAGGATCAGGTGGGGAGCGGGAAGTGGCAGGTTATTGGCCTGCCAGAGATACAAGCACCTACCTGTGATGGCAAAGCCAGCTGTTAACTGCAGCTCTAGAGAATCAGAGGCTCTTCTAGCCTCCACTTGCCCCTGCACACATAGAAACACAACACTCATACACACACTATATACACACACATATGTATACATGTATATACACACATATGTGAGTTCGAGGCCAGCCTGGTCTACAGAATGAGTTCCACTGTTGGGGCTACATGGAGAAACCCAGTTTTGAAAAAACATAAATAAATAAATTAAAATAACACAAATAGCTCTCCCAGTTACATTTGAATTTAGGATACAGAGTGAGTTGGTCTAGTATAGCTTTTTAAAAAAAGATTTATTATTTTATGTATGTGAAGACACTGTCGCTGTCTTCAGACACACCAGAAGAGGGCATCAGTTCGTATTACAGATGGTTGTGAGCCATCATGTGGTTGCTAGGAATTGAACTCAGGACCTCTGGAAGGGCAGTCAGTGCTCGTAACCACTGAGCCATCTCTCCAGCCCTTAGTGTAGCTTTTTGTGTTTGTTTAGTATATTACATGGGACATAGTTACATATTTTGATGTTATTGCTGTTTTGACCCATGATGGAGCCCTGGAGGTCCTGGAACTCCCTCTGTAAACCAGGCTGGTCTTGAACTTACAGAGATCAGCTTGCCTCTGCCTCTCAAGTGCTGGGATTAAATGCTTGGGCCAAACTCATTTACATGCTTAATTAAAAAAAAAAAAGCTGTGCTACAACAACGTGGCTGGGCCTGTAATTCCACCACTTGAAAGGCTAAGATGATTAGGGGAATCTAAGCTATGTACTGTACTGAGTTCCAGCCTGGGCTACCTCAAGAGACCCTGTCTTCCAAACACGCCCTTCCCGACCAGCGAAACAAAAATTGCACCGTGTACTTTGAAATCAAACGCAACTACGTGCTTTGTGGTCTGGAAACCCAACTTGGGAGGCGGGTACCAAGCACACCAGGGCGCTAAAGTCATTTAATTAGCTTTGGCCAAAACCTGGGGTCCCTACTGGCACCTGGCAGCAGCCAATGGAAGCGAATCTGTTCCCATTTTACAGGTTAGGTGAGGCCCGGGAGCGAGAAACGGGTTATCACTAGTCTTTAAGTACGTGGGTGATGGGTTTGGCGGGTAAGGCGGGCCTGGTCCTCCCTGTCCCTGCTCTGGCTGTAGCCTGCTCGCTTGTTTTACCTCCTCCCGCAGCCGGCGACAGGAAGTGCACGCGTGGGAGCGGTCCGAGCGTCCGCTCAGTTCCCTTGTCCGGACTCAT
This sequence comes from Mastomys coucha, assembly GCF_008632895.1. Taxonomy (NCBI): domain Eukaryota; kingdom Metazoa; phylum Chordata; class Mammalia; order Rodentia; family Muridae; genus Mastomys; species Mastomys coucha. Next base: position 222,603,632 of record NW_022196905.1, read on the forward strand.
CTCCCAGAGGCCTGTGATAGGGATCCCCAGCTCCGGCCTCGGGACCCCCGCGCCGAGCCCCGCCCCTGCCATTGTTTACTCCGCAGCCGACTCCAGGAAACTTTGCTCGCCCGCAGTAATTTTATTTGGGAAAGTCGGGCGGTTGCCATAGCAACCCCACTGACGTCAGAGGGGCTGGGGCCCGAAATCCCCCGGAAGGGAGGGGGTGTTGAGGAGGGGAGACCCCGAGAAAGGCGCTCTTTAACCCTGTGCGCTCCAACACCTAGCGGCCGCTCACAACCACATTTGACATCTTAAGCCGCTTACCTCCTCGTTCCCCCTGCCCGGCCTCAGGTCAGCCCTGGTGCTGGGCTAGACCTGGAGCCACTCCAGTGTCACCCACCCCAACAGCGTCCTGGTAACTACCTATCCCATAGGCCATTCCTGTGTCACCCAACCCAAGAGCGCTTTGGCAACCCAACCCTAACAGCGCCCTGGTAACTACCCATCTTAGGGCCACTCCTGTGTCACCCATCCCAAGAGCGCCCGGGTAACTACCCACCCCGGGGCCACCCAACCCTCCAGAGACTCTGGCAACACTGTTCATCTCCAGGGGACCTCTCTAGGCGGCAAATGACAGTCCACTCTGCCCTACACTAAGCCCCATACCGGCAGCTGAATGACAGAGCTGGGCGCCCTCCCCGGATGCGGGGGAGCGGCAGTGCCCCAGAGAGGGGGCAGGGATTTGGTGGGCCCGGGACAGTCCACAACACAGTCGGTCTCCACGGCGACAGGAGGCGGGCTGCCTGACGGCCAGAGGAGCTAGCCGCCAGCCAGTGGGGAGGAGCCTCCTTAACCGCAGTGACGTGGGGCCTCCCTGTTTGATGTCTCTGTGCTGTGTTGCCATGGGGCCCGGGGAGCTCTGCTTGTGTGCCCGGGTGACCTGTGGGGCGACCTTCAGACCTGACAGGGTCCCTTGACACAGCCCTCCCCCACTCCACCAACTAAGATGTCCCACTTCCAGTGGGTCAGAGCATGACAGAACCAGCTGTGTGTGTGTACACGTGTGTGTGTACACACGTGTGTGTACATGTACACGTGTGTGAATGTATGTATGTACATGTGTGTGCCTACACAATATGGTCTCGCCCTGTCCTGGACCTCCCCATTTTCTTCCATGATCAAAAAGTCAATAGCTATGTTTAGTGAGCTGAGATCCTGGTAGCTCTTGGCTTTGGGCTAGAGCAGCTCCCCCGGGGACAGGGGTTGGGAGCTGTTGCATGAGCTAGACTGGAGCTACACCAGTTCACTCCCTGGTGAACACGTTTCCAGGCCACGTGTGATGGTGCACATCTGTCATCTCAGTATTAGGGAAACTGAGGCAGGAGGATCATGAGTCCTAAGTAGTAGAGCCTGGGCTACCCAGTGAGACTGTCTCTACACAGCAAATGGGATGAAAAATGAAGTGCCTACAGGAAACAAATGAGGCTTTGGCTGTATGCGTCTGAGGGCAGGGTAATGAGGTCTCTGCAGGGCACAGAGAGGGCACCCCCAGAGCAGGGCACAGAAAGGGCACCCCAGAGACTGGCCTGTGCCCCAGGGAACTCCTGTGTGTACACAGGACACCAGGGAAACCCCAAGCCTGGTCTTGGACTTGTGTGCTCTGTCTCTCCCTCCCTCCCTCC
>NW_022196905.1:222605596-222616097 GCF_008632895.1 Mastomys coucha
TCCCTCTAATTCTCTGCCTTTATATATCTCTTTCTTTCAATTTTTGAGGCAGGGTCTCATATAATCCAGTCTGGCCTCAAACTCACCATATAGAGTTCAAAGGATGGCTTTGAACTCCTGATCCTGCTGCTTCTGCCTTCTAGACAGGGTCATACTCTGCAGCCCAGGCTGGCCTTCAACCTGTGATTCTCCTGCCTCAGACTCTGGAGTGCTGGGCTACCAAGCTCAGAACCTAACTTTTTTGTCCTCATGTAAACTGTTCAGGGGGCCATGAGGCATGTCTCCTATCTTCCAGGGCTTACCCTGAGTTGGAGAATTCTGTGCCACTCCAAATCCTCCCCCGAGGCCCCAACGGGGTGGGCCTCTTTCCCCTCCTGCCACAACCTGTCAGATCTTGCACTCTGGGCCAGCCTGCCTGTTGGGCCCCACTTGGGAAGGAAGCTGCAGAGTCCCCAAGACTTGGGCCTCTGGGGTGATGACTTGGTGCGGCTTCATCCTGTCCAACCCAAAGTTTGAGAGAGTGCTGAACCAAACCACTAGTGGTTTGGGTCCTGAGACAGAGAAGTGACCAGGGACCATCCCTCTAGTGCTCTACCTGGCAAGCGCAGGGTCTCTCCTCTCCCCTAGTCTTATTCAAAGGGGAGGCATCCCCTTCTTGCCCACAGGATGGGGACTCTGTGGCAGTATATGGAAATGCTGGGAGTGGTTGGAAAAACTGCTCCCGGAGCCATAGCCACCCAGTTCTGGGAAGGCCCTGGCCCGTGCTACTCTCTAGACGCTGTTCAATGTGGGCTGGGGTCCACCGCCTCTGTCCTGCCCTGCAGAGGGCCAAGTAGCAGTCCACCATGCCCAAGGAGGTTGGCGTGGCCACAGAGGGCACCCTGCCCCTCCTTGGCTGGGTTTTGTTCCCGGCCCCCTACCTGGGCACCAGGCCAGGCCCTGAGGCAGGGCCCCGTCCAGGGGAACAATACCACCGTGTTCCTGATGGTGGAGGGGTGGAGGGGAGGCCTAAGGATGAAGAGGGAGAGACATGCACAGAAAAAGGGAAGGATGGAGTTAGGGTAGGAGGGTCTTTCTCAGGGATCTACGGGTAGCTGTGGAGTCTCCCAGAGGTCCCCAGTGGGTGGATGGGGGAGGGTGCCGGGAAGGCTGGAAAGGGGAAGGGCGCAGACTCAGGGGTCACCTAGCCTAGAATCAGAAAGTCTTGTCCACAGCAGCAAGAGAGGAGTGGGTGAGATAAAAGGAGGGACTTCCTAGACTGGAGAAGGTGCCGTAGAAGTGAAGATTCCTGTTTGGCAGGAGCCCCCACCACCACCACCACCACAGAGTACCCAGGCCCATGCCCATTCCGGATATGGAGAAAGTTGGGCCTGAGTTGGGGGACAGACGAGTGAGCGTGGGGCGGGCCGCCTCGGGGGCACATGACGGCGGCGCCTGCCCCGCCCCGCGCCCGCCCCCTGCCCGGCCGTGGGGGGAGGAGACGCGGAGGTTTTAAAGGCGATCTGGGCCGGCCGGCGGGGTGGGGCGCGGCCGGCGTCGTCTCGCCCGCGCGCAGCCCGGCTCCCCTCCCCCGCGGGGAATTGGGGTCCGACCCGGGAGAGACTCGCGGGGCGCGGGCGGCGACAACTTTCCCGCGCGGGCCGGGAAGCAGAGAGGGGGCCGTGACCGCCTGGCCCGGGAGGCACGAACTGGATCAGGCTGGAGGCGACAGCAGGTAGACTTGCGGGGCCCGAAGGCCTGACCCCGGCGTGGTGCAGCGCCGAGGCCACAGCCCCTGGTCTTGACGAGAGGCCTGCTGCTGTCTTGTGCTAGCCCCAGACTGACCTCTAGATTTGCAGGCCACCGAACCCCTCAGCTGTGCGTGACCTTCCAGCTTGGCCTGGCCCCACTGGCCATTTGAGTGTCTAGGAAGTGCCTTGGCTCCCTGTACCTGCCCCCTTCCCAGCCTGCAGCCGCTGCCCGCCTGTGACAGGGTGGCCCGAGAAGGTAAGTCTGGGGGCTGGACGACCCTGGCCCCGAGGCTGCCCCAGGCAGCCCAGCTCAAAGCCGGCACGCCCGGCAGGTGCGCAGGCTTCCAGGCGAGGTGATGCGGGCTCGCCCTGGTCGCTCACCCACGCACTGTGCCTGGGCCAGCCTGGGCACATGTGTTCACACCACCACAATGCTGGGAAGGGAGGATCCTTCACTGGGCCCATGCCCTGAGGAGCATCAGAGCTCTCTGTCCTTGCCGGGGGAGGGGGTCCCCAAGAGCATCCCTAAGACCCCTCGACTGGACAGGCCTTGCTTGAGGACCTAGCAGGGGGCCTTAAAATAGCTGTGGGCCCAGCCCAGGGCTGGCACGCGGCGCCTATGCGTGACAGGGCGTGTCCAGGGGGTCGGGCCTGTCTGAGCTGGCCTGGCCTCCGAGCTTGGCAGATTCTTACTTGCTGGAGAAAGGCAGCCAAGACAGATGCCCCATGAGGCACCCCCATGCCATAGGCCACCCTATGCCTGTTGCAAGTGGAGGCCAGATGTTCCCAGCAGGCCCCAGCTAGCCCCGTCCTTCTTCGCTTCCCTGCATCAGGCCTGTGGGACTCGCTGGGACACTCCTGCCTCAGCTTCCTGAGTGCTGGCATGACAGTGTGCAGCACCATGCCTACCCTGGTCCCATAGCAGCATCGGGTTAGTTACTTTTGTTTTCTGAGTCTGATGTAACCCAGGCTAGCCTCAAATTTCTGATCCTCCTGCCTCCGCACCTGAGTGCTGGGGTCACAGGCCTGCACCATCCCTGGCTTCCACAGTCCTGGTGATTGAACTCCGGCCCTGTGCATGTCAGGCAAGCACTCTGCTCTTTGAGCTACATTTCCGTACCCATTTTAGTTGACAAAAAGACAGGGTTTCTTGTAGTCTGGGCTAGCCTCAAACTTGACATTGAAACCATTGAGCTCCCCACTCTCTTTCCTGCAACTCTCAAGTGCTAAGGCTATGGGCATGAGCCACCAACTCCAGCTTAGGCCACCTTTTCTTCTCAGAGAGAGTGTTAGACTTTACTGGGAATATCTCCGCCGCCTCAGTTTTTCCATCTGTAAACGGGAACATTTGGAGGTGCAGTGAACAGAGCACACTCTCTAGTCTCCCATAGGGTGCTGAGGTCTCCTCATATCCTGCTGTTGAATGTCCTCAGTGGACAAGGAGGTGTGTCTTCCTAGCTGGTCATGGGGAAGGATTGAGGGTTGTGGCGTGGGCGTGAGAATTCTTGGGTAGGGAAGGACAGCACCATGCCGGGCATGGCTGAGTCACACTCTAGCGGCGCCTTGCCTCAGGCTGCTGGAGCTAGAGCTGGCGCCACCCTGGGTGTGGCTACTGAGCTGTGGCCCTGGGCAGAGCAGGGCTGGGTGGCAGGATGGGCACATGGGCCTTGAGGGGCTGAGGGGAGCAAATTTGGGATGCCCGTTGGTACATCCCTTTTGTCTCCTGTGTGCCCTTCCAGGACTGGGTTCATTCAAACCACAGGTATGCATCTGGGGCTCTGGAATCGTAAGTTTTGGGCCTGGGGATAATAATTATCAACCTATTAATACAAAAAATTTTTGAGGCATGATCTAATGTAATGTAGTCCATGCTGGCCTGGAACTGAAGAAATAGTCCAGGATGTCCTTGAACTCCCGATCCTTAAACCTCCACCTCCTGAGCGCTGGGATTACTTGTGTACACCATGATGAAGGGTTTGTGCTTTAAGATGGTACCCGCTGACTCCATGCTTCCAGCAAAACAGTCAAGTGCTCTCTCTACCCACAGTCAGTTTGGTCAGTTGAGAGACAGTCTCATTTCATAGCCTGTCTTGGTCTTGAATCCTCCTGGCTCAGCCTCCTGAACGGTAGACTGACAGACGAGCCTCACAAGGCACTGCTGGTTCCTGGAAGTTTTGCAGTTAAGGGAGTGAGCCAAAACTTCCAGAAGACACTGGGTGATGGAGGTCAGCGCTCCTTCTCCTGTCCCAGGCCAGGCCAGGACCTGGGATGAACTTCACCCTGGGGACACTGATTGGCTTGGGGGGAACCCAGCACCGCAAACAGAATGTTAAGGAATGGAGTGGGGAATTTGGTTGTTGGACTGTGTGGCTGGCGGGCAGCGAGGGTGGGACGTGGCTGTCGTCTTTGCCTATTTATACCAAGTGATTCAGCCCTCCCTCACCCCTTCCTGCGCCCCCTCCACTCGCGGCTAGGCACTAGGCCCACCCACTTGCCTATGCCCTGCCCCCCAGCCCGGGCGGGTTGTCTGGTCCCTGCGTGGGGACGGGCGTGGAGGGCAGGCATCTGCGCCGCAGGTCAGGTTGGCCCTAACCCAGCCGCCCAGCTCCTGGGAAGAGTCTGGGCCATTAGCGAGCGCCGGTGACTGGGGCGGGGGCGGGGGCGGAGCTGGGCGGAGTCTGCAGCCCTTGGTATTTTCCGATCCTCGCTGCTTCGCGAGAGTGGAAAGTATTTGGGGATCAGGGTTGGGGACTGCCGGAGGGCCTCTGCCCTGGTTCCTTCTTGGGGTTCACTGTGGGTCCTCCAGGGATGCCGAGGGCTTGTAGGCTGTGTGTGCTAATACCGACCGGGATGTCACAGCCTAAGGCCCCCACCCTGTTCCCCAAGCCCTCTAGCTCCAGGGCTTCTGTCCCCTTGAGTCCCCTTGTGAGGCTGAGAGTCACAATCCTTGGTACAGGGTGTCCCAGCTCCTGGACACCTGCGTGGTAATGCCCCTCCACACCAGACACAGACCTCTGGTGTGTGTGTGAGGATGGGAGTGGCCTTGGCCGCAGCCTTGGGCTCTTTGTAGGGGAAACCCCACAGGAAACCAGCCTGGCCAAATGGCCGCCCTTCCCGTTTTGGTCCCTGGGACGAATATGCTGTCTCACTTCCGGAGGTGACTGGGAGGCTGATCAGCCTGCGGCCCTGGGCTGCCCCCAGACCCCAAAGAGACAGAGGTGGGCTGGGGTTTGTTGGGAAGGAGTGGTGGTCTCTGTCTCTGTACCTCTCTCTTTGTGTGTGTGTGTATGTACACGTCGTGTATGCGTGTATTCGGGAAGACACAGCAGGATATCTCAATCCTTATTCCTCAGACATTGGTAATGCCAGATCTAGACATTAGGATCTGACTGTCCTGCCTGTCACTGCCTGGTATGACAGAATGCTTCTGTCCTTGATGTCACCCAGGGACTCTCCCAATGACTTAGGAAGTAGAGATTTTCTCTCTTTTTTAAGATTTTTTTCCTTTTCATTTTTGTGTATATGTTGGGTATGTGCATGTATGTGTAGGTGCCTACAGAGTCCAGAAGAGGGCGCCACATCCAATGGAGCTGGAGCCACAGGCATCTGTGAGCCGCGAAACCAAATTCAGGTTCTCGGACAGACAACATGCAATCTAAGCTGTTGAGTCATCTTTCCAGTCCTGAAGTTGTCTCTTTTAGAGTCCCGGGTATCCCAGATTGCCCTCCAGCTTGCTCTGTAGACAAATTTCTTGTTTTATTTTATTTTTCCAACTTAGGCTTTCTCTGTGTAGCCCTGGCTGTCCTGGAACTTTCTCTGTAGACCAGGCTGGCCTTGAACTCCCTGAGACACACCTGCCTCTGCCTGCAGAGTGCTGGCTATATATGTATAAACCACCACACTTCCTTGATATGGTACTGGGGGTGGAGCCAAGCCCAGTCAGTGTGCTAGGCCAGCAGTTGCCATCGAGTCTTAGCCATTGTTGCTTTTTCTTTTTTTTAGTTAAAAGTGATTTCCATGTGCAGGTGTTTTGTTTGCGTGTATGTTCAGTATCTGTAGAGTCCAGAAAAGAGTGTCCGGTTCCCTAGAACTGAAGTTGGAGATGGTTGTGAGCCACCATGTAGGTGCTGGGAATTGAACTTGGAACCCCTGGAAGAGTAGCCAGTGCTCTTAACCCCTGAACCATCTCTAGCTCTTTCCTTTTGAGACACGCCATGTCTTAGTAGCCCAGGCTGGCTTCTACCTTGAGATCTTTTTACCTCCGTCCTAGGTGCAGGGATTCCAAGTCTGCTATCATGTCATGTCGTATCAGGCTCTGAGAGAATTCATCATTGCTCTTTTGCAGATAGAGACTTTGTCTCAGAGCAGGTGCGTTCTTTGCCCAGAGTCAACCAGCACAGTCAGACTCCCCTGCAGTCTGACAGGCTCCAGAACTGAGCTCCCCTCGCCAAGCCCTTTCTCTCCCTTTCCTTTTCTCCTTCCGTTTTTCATATGTAGACCAGGCTAGCCTCAAACTCACATAGGTCTTCTTGCCTCTGTCACCTGAAAGCTGAGATCACAGGTATGCGCCACCGTAGGGCTTATATAGACCTGGGCCTGGTGCATGACATGAGCTGTCTGAAAATTCTACTCTCCTCCCCTGTGTGTGTGTGTGTGTGTGTGTGTGCGCGTGTGTGCACAGAGTGCAACATCAAGTGTAGTTTCTCAGGATTGTGTGTGTCTGATGTCTTCAAAGGTAGAAGACATTGAATCTCCCAGAACAGGACTTACAGATGGTTGTGAGCCACTATGTGGGTGCTAGGAACTCAACTCAGGTCCTCTGAAAGAGCAACAAGTGCTCTTAACCACTGAGTCACCTCTCCAGCCCCGACCTTGTTTTCTCAGAGAAGGTATCTTACTAGGACATGGAGCTGGTGAGGTGGGCTGGAGGTGAGCCCTAGAGTCTTGTACCTTCTCCTCCCCAGCTCGGGCATTACAAGTGTGAACTCCCATGCCTGGGGACAACACAAGCCTTGTGCTAACATGGCGACCACTTTATTGATTGACCTATCACTGCAGACCCTGACATTTTGTAAAGAAGATGCGTGTGTTGTCTGGTCTTTGTGTGGGTTTTGTGCATGTCAGTGCAGTGCCCTCAGAGACCAGAAGAGGATGTGAAATCCCCGGAGGCTGGAGTTACAGGCAGTGTGACAGGTGCTGAGAACCGAACTCAGGCCTTCTGCAGGAGCAATACCCGCTCTTAACCACAGAGTCAGCTCTTCATCTGAAACAAGGTGTTGCTATGTAGCCCTGGACGGTCTAAAACTCCCTACATAGACCAAGCTGGCCTTGAACTCACAAAGATAATGCTGTTGAAGTTAAGTCCTGGTATATATATATATATGTCTTGATGTAGCAGTCCAGGTAAAGGTGGGAGCTGAACCCAATGGATTCTGGGAATATGGTGGCTGTTGCCCTGGCAATAGGTCTGTGGACCCGCCCATATATCTGCCCCAGGTTCTGGATGCTAACACAGCCTGTTCTACAGAGTGAGTTTCAGGACAGCCAAGGCTATACAGAGAAACCCGGTCTCAAAATAAATAAATAAATAAAATTTCTGTGTATGTGTGTATTCACAAGTGCAGAGATTGGAGGGCGACTTGCAAGGGTCGGTATGCATTTCTACTCTGTGGTTCTTGGGGTTTGAGCTCAGGGCATTGGGTTTCATGGCAATGTTTACTTGATGGGCCATCTTGCTGGCCCGCATGCAGGATGCTATTCTACATTGGGTAGGCCCTACATTTTATAGCTTGCCCTAGTACTGAGTGCCAGATACTTCCTCTGTAAATCTTTGCTGGCCTTCCTAGTAGAAGGTTTGGGTTGTTGTTATTTTGTTTTTGTTTTTTCTTCTTTTTCCTTGAGACTAGGGTCTCAAACTGGAGCCCAGTTAGGCCTAAAACTCATTCTGTAGCTTAAGCAGGCTTTTTGATTTGATTCTTGGCACCCTTCCTGCCTCAGTCTCCTCAATGCTGAGATAAACTTGAGCCACCAACTGCAACTTTTGTAGTCTGCTTTACAGATGGGGAAACTGAGGCTTGGAAGGCCTTTGGGAAACCTGAGGAGCAGGGACTGAAACTTCACTGAGGTATTATTGTTGTTGGGGTAGATCGGCCTGCTTCTCCTTGCTTGGGCCCTGGGTTATGTGGGGCGGGGGGTGGGGTATCCTGAGCTGGCTGTGGACGAGAGGGCTGAGGTGGGAGGCCCTGGAGTTTCCTTCTGCCCTTCAGGCTTCTAGGAAGTGGCGCCAGCTGGGGTGAGGTCACTTCCTCCCTCCAACCGCCCACCCCCCTCAGCTTCCTCTCTCCAAGGCCCCATTTGGCCTGCTCTGGGCTCAGGGCTGTGGGTGGGGATAGAAACACAGTAGAAAGCAGTGGGGAGGCTCTGCGGCCTCTTGGGCCTATTAGGGCTTTCTGGTGCCTCCAACTTTGTTGGGCTGGGGTGGAGGCACTCCTGGGTGCCCAGCTCTAGCTGGCTCACTCCACCCTTCCTACTGATTTGATGCCCCTCTTTCTGGGAAGGCTTCTTCCCTCCTGGAAGCAGAGGAGGGCTAGGGTGTGGTTCAGTTTAGGTTCTGACCCCGGCACCTCTTAAACTGGGTGTGGTGAGGTCTATCTATAATCCTAGACTCCAGAGGTAGAGGCAGGAACTCAGCTATGTGAGACCCTGCCTGAAATAAAGATAGGCAGGCAAGCAGGAATGCCCCCAACCTCATTCTCTCTTCTTTTTCTCCTGTAGGTGCTACACGTCGATCCCACCTGCTGCCCCCTCACCGTGCCTCGGACGGCTGGGGTTCCTGGGGATGGGATTTGGTGCCAGTCACAAATCACATTGCCAGGGATTTCCAACTGACCCTGTGCTCTGCCTTGGGGGCTCCTGTTGCCAAGGATGTCTATCTTGGGTACTGGGTAACAGAAGCCCATCATGACAACTGGCCTGAGGAGCAGGGCTTAGCTGCTTGTGAGCAAGGTCCACAGCAAAGTCGTGTTCACAGTGGCTAAGTTCCGCCCCCTGGACCCCATCTCCTCAGGCCGCCGCTGCCCACCCTGCTCTGCCTCTCCCTGGGCTCCGCCTCCTGTGCCTACTGAGCTGAAACAGTTGATTCCAGTGCACTGGCTCAGTTCAGCAGGAACAGGAGTCCAGCCCCCTAGGAGTTGGCAACCCTGCAGAATGCCATGAGGGAGACCTGAAAACAATGGGGTAATTAGTCCCCACCCAGGCCCAGTTATCTGCTGGAGGCTCTTCCTCTAAGCCTGCATCTCGGTGTTCACCCCAGATGGCCACACCTTGAGATTTCTGTGGTTCCCAAAAACAACAGATGGATGAGTGGGTGGTCCTTGCATTAAAAGCCAGTTGTGTCCCCTCAGGGCCTGGAGGCCCTTCTTCTCCTAAGTCTGGTGGGGCTCAGGCACCACCCCTTACACATACCCTCTTTGAAGTCAGTTACCCAAGAGGAAGTTGTTTTAGGCCCCCTAACGGTTAAATGCCAACTCCCAGCTTCCGCAACAAGGCACTGACCTGATCCAGTGTGCCTAGCATTCCCATGGGGCCTGCAGCTTTCTGATGGTGACAGCGAGGTAGGGAGCAAGGTCAAAGGATATGAGTGGATCCATGCCCCCCCAACCCCATGTTGTGCCTGTTGGAGTAATCTCCAGGCTTGGAAGTTTAAAAGTTGCCTGCTACCCACAAAGAAGACTGGATGGAGACTAGTTGGTACAGGCTGTTACACTTCCCAGACCATGCAGTGTCTTCTCCCCACCCTGGGCAGAGGCAAATCAAAGCCTGGGTGGAGGAACAGAGGGTTGGAGCTTGTATTGAATGCTGTGCTTGTTTTCTAATTAAATAAAAGCTCCCCAGCTTCATTCCTTAAGGTCTGACGTCTCTTCATTCCCACCTCCCACATATGTGCTGCCGGCTTTTTTCATTTCTCTTATTTTGAGCCAGCGTCTCTGTGTAGACCAGGCTGGCCTTGAATCAACTCTCCTTCAGTGTCTGGAGTTTGGGGATAGCAGCTGCGCCACTATACCACACTCTGGGCTCCTAACCTGCACCTATCCCCAACCCTGCTCCACCTGCTTCTAGGAAGGTGGTCGGAGGAGCTGCGACCTGAAGATCCTGAGATCCTTTGGGGTGGCTTGAATGGGAGAGATAACCCAGATCTGGGGTATATGGTAACGAACTGTGGAAGAGCTTTGGTCTGAGATGTGATATGAAGAAGACACTAGGCCTAATGGAGCGACACTGACTAGCAAACCTGCGTGGCACCCCAGTTCCATGAAGGAATATGTTCCAGGAATGTACTCTGCAGCATATGCTGGGATTCACTGGCTGACAACATGCCAGAGCTTAAGGCTATGCACACGCAGACAGACAGACAGACAGACACACACACACACACACACACGCACGCACACACACACATCAGATGGGCCTGAGAGGCAGGCCGCCTCTGATGTGCTCCCTCGAGCAAAGGACCACATCATGAACTATGGCCATACTCATAGCCACGGCCAGCTCCTGTGGCGCCCGACCTCACACGCTGCTGCAGCACCCCAGAGAGGCAACACACACACACACACCCGGCTTCCAGGAGAGCTGACCTCGACAATGACCTAATCGGACGCAACTAAAGGACATAAAGAACCTGAGAATAAGAAAACCCAGGCTGCCGGGCAGTGGTGGCGCACGCCTTTAATCCCAGCACTTGGGAGACAGAGGCAGGAGGATTTCTGAGT
>NW_022196905.1:222616204-222636364 GCF_008632895.1 Mastomys coucha
AAAAAAAAAAAAAAAAAGAAAACCCAGGCCGTCCCCTGGATGAACCCACCTAAGGAATGGGAGCCCCATTCACAGCCCAAAAATGCAATGGGCAGGTCACTGAGGACACAGGCGTCCCCAGCTGCCCCCTGCACCTGGCGCGACCTCCTGAGCTCCGAACAACATTGTCTGGAGCCAGGCGCCCCCTGGTGGTCATTTTCTGAGATTTAAGGGCAGTGCAATCTGGGTGCACTATAAGCCTCCTGACTTGCAGATGGTAAAGCAGTAAAGCTGCCAGCAAGAGGTAGATCTTCTTGTCACCATGATGCCACTGGAGGAAACCAGAAGCCCCTCCTGTCCCATTCTTTAAGCTGTGCTCAAAAACAGGGATGGAAAATTTTTTGAGCAGGTGGTAGGTACCCCTGGCCCTGGGTGTTTGTGTGGCAATGCAACCCAATCTCAAAGTTAAAAAGTTGAGTTCAATCTTTTTTTTTTTTAAAGAGAGAGAGAAAGGAAAACAATACAGTATGGGATTCAATAAATAAGAAAAAAAGTTACAAAATGATGCCAACTTTTTCCTTAATGTACAAGAGAGAAGACAGGTTCATGTGGGGTGGAGGCGGCTCTCCCTTCCCTCCCTCCCTGGGCCAAGGCTGGGATAAAGGAAGGCCGGTCAGCAGCTGGGACTTGAGAGAGATGCAGACATGGGTAAACTAAAGAAGTGGGGAAACAAATGGAGGTGCAGAGCAAGAGGAAGACAGGACGGGGTCCCTAGCTGTCTACCTGTGCATCCCACAGCAGGCTGGGGGGCAGCCTGGCTCCTGAGTTGTGTATCCAGTTACTAGTGGTGGGGTCTGGCCAGCAGAGAGCTGTCCCCAGCCTACCCTGTGACCTTGGTGCCCAAGAGAAGACAGGCCCTGGCTTGACAAGGGTATTTAGGGGTGAGGTATGTGGCAGAGGCCCAAGACCTCTTAATATCCTTCAGTGGGGGTGAGGCATTTGTGCTGGGACGCTTGGGCTAGGGGCACAGGGCAGTGGGACAGGACCCCTGAGCTGTGGAGAGGGGAGAAACACAATGGGAATAACTACCCTGATGTGAGGTGCCCAGGCTCTGGCCGGGCTGGAGCATCTGCTGCACTGAGTTTGAGGACTAACTTCACTCTGCCCCCAGCCCTTCTCCTGGAAGTCCCAGCTAACGCTGTGAGTCTGGGACTTCCTTGTGAGGTGCCCAGGCACACACTCCCTGCAGGAGTCTAGTTAGCAGTATGGCTTCGGATCCTCAGATCGCCCGTTTGTCTGCATACTCCTAGGCACACACCTGGAATGGTGTCACCCTCTGCCTCCCACCTCTGTGACATAACTGGAAGTAGGCACGGGCCTCCTGTTTGAGGAAGGTGGGCCTGGAGACCCCATGCTACCAGCTTTCCGCAGTCCCTCAGCCAAACCGCTCCCGAACCAACAGCATCAACTTCTTCTTCCCCTTGTAGGTCTGTTTAAGGTTCTCTAAGAACTGTGCGAACTGGAGGTGCCCGTCTGGTGCCAGAAGGAAGGTCTCTCGAGCTTTGCCCAGGAACTCAATGAAGTCACCATAGTGGCGTGGGCTAATGTGGGTGAGGCGAGAGTGGCTGGTGGTTATGTACGCAGCTACTGCAGCATCCAGGAGCTGGCAAAGTGGTGCCCTGTCAGTCCCAAGTGGTTTGGTAGCCCTGCGGGCACCCAGTGGGCCCAACCCGGGGGCCGAGAGTGTCCAGCGTCGCAGGATGTCTGAGAGCATGGGTGCACAGTGGATGCTGCGGATGATGAGAGGGACGATGGCCGACAATTCGTGCCTCCCCAGCGAGTGGCTGAGTGAGCAAGCCCACAGCACATCGTTGACTGCGGGGTGGCTGTCTTGGTTGAAGGCAATGCTGAGTTGTGCCAAGGCTAGTGTGGCCAGCTTGTAGGCCCGCAGAGGCAGGCCTCGATGCTCCATGTATCGTGCAACCGTGAAGAGGTGGGCGTGGCCAAGGCCACCGGCTGCAGCGTCCAGCACAATCTGGTAGGCGGCCTCAAAGGCTGCATGGTTCTTTTCACACAGGGTCAGGGCTGGCAAGGCGCAGTTCTGGGGATCCTTCATGGCGCACTGCAGTGCCAAGGTGCGGGCACAGGCCCAGAGCTCCTCTCGCCCAGCCGTGTCTAGCTGCAGTCGCAGCAAGGTGGCATGCGTGGTGCCTGTCACGGCCACTATGGTGACAGCCTCCACTGGGGTGAACAGGGAGTACCAGTTCTTCATGATGCTCATCAGCGCTGGTGGGCCTGGGTGTGGGGAGAAGGGACCGAGCAGAGTGTGTATCTGTGCAGCGAGACCCTGCCCTTTCCCTTCCCACCCTACAACCACTGGCTCTGCATCCTCCCAGCTTCCCCAGCTTTTTATTTTTTGGGGGGTAGGTGGGTGGATGTTAATCTCACTATGCAGTCCTACTTGGCCTCAAACTCACAGATCCACCTATCTCTGCCTCCGAAGAACTGGTGATAACAAGTGTGGGTCATCACGCCAAATTGTTTTTTGTTTGTTTGCTTTTGTTTATAAAGACAAGGTCTAGGGCTGGTGAGATGGCTCAGTGGGTAAGAACATTGACTGCTCTTCTGAAGATCCTGAGTTCAAATCCCAGCAACCACATGGTGTCTCACAACCATCTGTAATGAGATCTGATGCCCTCTTCTGGTGCGTCTGAAGACAGCTATAGTGTACTTGGTTTAGAGCACTGGCTGCCCTTTCAGAGGCTTTGGGTTGGGTTCCTAGCACCCACGTGGTGACTTACAACCAGTCCTAACTCAGAAAGGATCACCTGACCTCCACAAGCACACATGTGGCACACAGATATTCATGCAGGCAAAACACCCATACATATAAAATTAATTGATTAATTAATAAAAAAAAACCAGACAAGCTCTCACATAGTCCAGGCTTACCTCAAACTTGCTATGTAGCTAAGGATCAACTTTTGGTCTTCCTGCCTCAACCTCCCAAGTGCTTAGTCACGAACCACCATGTCCAGAAAGAACACAGGGCCTGGTGCATGCTAGACCTGCACTCTACCAAATGAGCTACATCCAACCTTCCTTTTCTTACTGCCCTGAGGAGCAAGCAGTTCCTGCTAAGTAGCCAGTCTCCCTCTGAGCCACAGCTCTAGCCCGGGCTGGTGAGCTCTAGCCCATAGAGTCTTGAGACAGGGTCTCATTACTGACTGAGCCTCCCAATGCTCAGATTACAGGTGCACCATCATGTCTGCATAGAAAACTTCCCTTTTTTCAAAGAGCTAGAGTGGCTGGACTGAGTGAAGCCCTGGGGGTGAAGCATCTGGATCCTCCCCCGACTCCTGACTAGCTCAGCCTGACCATCCGCCAGACGGTACCTCCATGACCCCTCCCAGGCTGGCCTAGAGGTGGTAAGAGGGAAGGGCGGGCCTGCTGTCATTTGTTTTTATCTGTTTGCTTTGAGGCAGAGTTTTACTATGCAGCCTCGGCTGTCCTGGAACACTCTGTAGGCCAGGCAGGGCCCGTTTCTCTGGTGCCTGTCTGCCGGCCCTGCAGGTACTTACCAATCTCTGTGGCACAGCTAACCAGCCAGCGAACCATCTCCCTGCGCCGCCAAGTCATGGTGTTCAGTGTCATCCGCATCACCTGGAGGGAGAGGGAAGGGAGATCCTCAGAATCCTGCTATGGCTGACGGCTTAGAACCTAGGAGGCTGAGGCAGAGCTAATGCAGCAGACCTGGGTGAGGTGTCTTTGGCCTCAGTTTCTGGCTCTGTAGAGTAGGGATAAAAACACAGACTGCGAGGAGGTGCCGGAAAGAAGGCTCAGTGATGCTGCGCATGCGAATGGTGGGCGTGTGCTTCCCAGCATCCATGCCAGGCAGCTCGCAGCCACCTGTAACTCCAGCTCCAGGGAACCCGGGGCCTCTGATGGCACCCACACACGTATGCACACATTCACACACAGCACAGGTCCTCTCACACATGTACACACTCTCACAAAATTAAAAATAAAATCTGGCGGGGGTTGAGACAGGGTTTCTCTGTGTAGCCCTGGCTGTCCTAGAATTCACTCTGTAGACCAGGCTGGCCTCAAACTCAGAAATCTACCTGCCTCTGCCTCCCAAGTGCTAGGATTAAAGGCGTGTGCCACACCACTGCCCAGCAAAAAATAAAATAAAATAAAATAAAATAAAATAAAATAAAATCTTTTTTTTTTTTGGTTTTTCGAGACAGGATTTCTCTGTATAGCTCTGGCTGTCCTGGAACTCACTCTGTAGACCAGGCTGGCCTTGAACTCAGAAATCCACCTGTCTCTGCCTCCCAAGTGCTGGGATTAAAGGCGTATGCTACCACTGCCCGGGCTAAAATAAAATCTTTAAAAAATGAATGTGGAGTGATGGCAAATAACTTTAGTCCCAGCACTCAGGAGGCAGATGCCAGCAGATCTCTGAGTTTGAGGCCAGCCTGGTCTACAGAGTGAGTTCCAGGATAGCCAGGGCTACACAGAGAAACCCTGCCTGGAAAAACAAATGGAGAGAAAAAAGAACTGCAAAGGTGGCTCAGGTAGTAAAGTACTCACTATGCCAGCATGGAAACCCAGGGGTGATCCTGTGTCCATGGAAACCAAAGGTCAGGGCTAGGGAAATGGCTCAGTGCTTCAAATGCCTAAGTCCTCTCTCCAAGGACTCACGTTCAGTTCTCAGCACCCATGTCCCAACTCCAGCTCCAAGGAATACCCTCTTTCCTGGCTTTCTTGAGTATCTGGTTGTCCCTGTGCATACACACACACACACACACACACACACACACACACATACACACACACACATACACACATACACACACACATACACACACATACACACACACACATACACACACACACACACACACACACACACATAAATAAATAAAATCTTCAAAAGGAGAATCTATTGCATGGTGGTACTGTGAGGATGAAGGTGACACCGCTGGGGTTCTTTGCAGTGACACTGACCAGCACTGCTGGGACCTAAGGCTCACTGAAGTTATACTTATAACTGACCAACCAGCCTCTCATTCTGGAAAGTTCCATACCTCAAGTCAGAAGATTCTTCCCTGTAGTCCCAAAGCACATGACCTTCAGCCCCTGCCCTCTGTGAATTGCAACTTTAAGAAACCTCTTATATGTCTGCCTGTCCTGACGCCCAGTCCTGAATCTGTCTCTGTGAGCCCCCACTCTGGTTCCTTCTGTCTGGTCATGTTGTCCCCTCACCGATCCCTAGAGCTATCAGGCCTGGGAATGACAAGTCCCTATTGTGCAGGTTGTCCTAGCGTTGCTCAGGAGCTATCCATGGTATTGTTGTTTTTAACATTTTTTGCTTTTGGCACACGCCTTTAACCCCAGCATCTGGAAGGGAGAGTCAGGGGAGTCTCTGAGACTGAGGCTAGCCAAGTCTATAAAGTGGATTCCAGGACAGCCAGGACCATACACAGAGACCCTGTCTTGAACCTCTCTCCTCTTAACGTTTTTTAATCATGTGTATATGGATTGAGTATGTGCATGTGTGTGCAGGAGCCCTTGGAGGCCAGAGGAGTTATACCCTTAGAAGTGGAGTAACAGATGCTAGAGAGCTGCCAGATATGGGTGGTGGGAACTGAACTTGGGTCCTTTGCAAAAGCAACAAGTACTCTTGAGCAGTGAGCTAGCTCTCCAGTCCCCATCTTGGTCTCACCTGTTAGGCTGCAATGGTGGATCAGCAAACCCTAGGGCTCTGTCTGTCTCTACCTCCCCAATGCTGGGATTATAGTTTTTCTCCTTCAAAATTCTCTGCATTTCTCTGTGTAGCCCTGGCTGTCCTGGAACTCACTCTGTAGACCAGGCTGGCCTCAAACCCAGAGATCCACCTGCCTCTACCTCTCAAATTTGGAGATCAAAGGTATACACCAATATACCCAGCAGATTATAGTTTTTTAATTATATTTTTAACCTTGGTTCTAGGCACCTAATTTTCCTTTCAAGCACTTTATTGACTGAGCCATCTTGACAGCCACTCTTACCTTATTTGGTCTTTTCTGAGACAGGGCCTGTAGTCCACACTGGCCTGAGTTTAGGTCTTTCCACTCAGCCTCCCCAGTATTGGGGTGGCAGGTGTGCATCACCATGTGAAGCTGTTTTCACATATTTACTTAGTCTCTGGAACTGTCTAAGTCCTTGTCCTCAGTCCCCACACCCGTCTAGCCGTGCTAGGACCCCACTATCTATGCCCTTGACTGCTTACCTATGGGTGGCATGAAGACTGGCCTCAGCCTTGCCATCACAGGACGTGATATGCAGCTCTAGCTGTTGCTTACAGGAAGCCCTTCCCCTGAGCTACCACCCCCCTGCTAGCCTTACTCTATGTCCCAGTTCCAAGGGGGCTCCTTATTGGCTGAGTCTGCCACATTCATGGTCCTTACTTTGTTTATGTTTAATATGTACGGGTGTTCTGCCACCATCTATGCCTGTTCACTGCATCTGTGCAGTAGCAGAGGCAGGAAAAGGGCCCCAGATCCCCTGACACTGGAGTGATAGCCTGTTGTGAGTTGCCATACGGTGTTGGGCATTGAACATAGGTCTTTTGGAAGCACCATCACTTTAACTGTTGAGACATCTCTCTAGCTTCACGGTTTTTATTTTAACCAATAGCACCAAGAGGCAACCACAGGCTCTATTTCTTTCTTTTCTAATAAAATGTTTTTTTCTACTGGGGATGGAATAGAGGATCTAGTACAACGCACTATAGCCCTGCAGTCACACCTGGCATCTGAGCTGGGCTGGCTTTTTTTTTTAAATGGGTTTATTTATTTTTGAGACAGGTTTTCAAATAGCTCAGGCTAGCTTACAGCTCTCTATATGGTCAAGATTGACCCTGAATTTCTGGTCCTCCTGCCTACACCTCCTGAATGCTATAACACACCTGGCTTACATGGTGCTGAGGCTGAAACCCAGGCCTTCGTGCCTGTTAGCAAGCATTCTATCCGCTTTCTCAGCCCCTCGTATGGCCCATCCACCAGCTTCAATCACAGTCCTGGAGATGAGTCCCATTCACAAGCATCAAATCTCCAGTGATCTCTTATCGCCTCAATTCTGGTCTATAACTCTACTCTCAGAGGTGTAACTTCTATGTCAGCCTCTGCCCCAGGGGCTGGGGTCCCATTCAGTCACCCCTGGGCCACAGCACCCTTCTGGTGATGTTAGTTGGAGTACCTGTAGGCCGAGCTCCAACGCGATGCCCAGCAGCATGGTGTCTGGTGGTGCGTTGGTTGGCGTGGCTGTCTTGCAGGCATCCTGTGCCAACTTGAAGAGCAGGGCTGGGGAGTGGATGTTTTGCTGGACAGAGCCCAGAACCGCATGCAGCCACTTGGTATCTCCTGGGCAGAAGAAGTAATAGAGGCCACAGTTGGAACACCAGTAAAGAGAAGCTGAATGACCCGTCACACCAATCCTGCACACAGGACCTCCTATGTATGTCAGGGAACTCAGCAGTGCTTCTGCATAAGTGTTAGCTGTTTCCTGTGTTTGTAGGGCTAGGGGATAGACCTTGTGTGTGTTAACTGTGTGCTCTACATGCCGGCTTTGCTCAAATCCTCACCACTGCGATCGAGTCTGTGCTCCCCCACTCTGCTCCAGTCACATGCGTCTCCTGTTTATCCTAACTGCATAGCACTGGGAACGGAGGCTGGGGCATTACACATGCCAGGTCAGCAGCCTACTCGAAGTCACACCCCCAGCCCATCCCTGGAGAATTCTAGGCAGGGGCTCTGAGCTGCGCCTCCCACCTCCGCCCACGTCACGGCTGTGACCCAGCCTCAGGGCCTCAGCACTGGCTATGGCCTTCTGCTTCAAATATTCTTGAAAGGTGGTGTGGATGAAACTGTGTCCCCCTTTCCTTCCAAGTTCTTATGTTGGAAACCCACAGTGGGATGGACTGCTGGGTTAGACCAAGTCAGAGCTGGGCCCTGGGAGGGCTGAGCACCCTTCAGAACTTTGTCTCCTTCCCTCTCCCACCACCTCCACTAAGTGAGGACAGTATGTGTAAACCGAGAAGGGAGCCCTCACTGCCAACCAACCCTCCTGACACCTTAATCTTGGACTTTGGCCTCTTAATCTGTGAGAATCACACTTAAGCTGCCCGGCTTGTGTTACTGTGTTACTGCGACCCAAGCATAGCTCTGCCCTCATATGGCTGTGTGTTTAAGTTCTAGCAGGGAACTGGGAGTGCAGCTCAGAGGCAGAGTGCTGGCCTAGCTTATATGAGACCTGGGTCCCACCCTCAGCACCACAGGAGAAAAGACAAGGCTGCCTGCTCTAGTGTCCCACGTGACCCCAGTACCCTCTCTCTTCACACATGGTGATCTCCTTGCTTATTGTCTGCCAGTTTTGTGTATGTTCATGTGAGTATAGACACAGGCCAGAGTCAAGCTTGAGTGTCATTCCTCAGGCACTACCCACCTTTTAAAAAAACATATTATTTTATTTTTATGTGTATGGGTGTTTTGTCTGGTGCCTGCAGAGTCCAGAAGAATGTGCTGGGTCTCCTAGAATTGGAGTTACAGATGGTTGTGAGCAAATACATAGGTGCTGGGAATTGAACTCTGGTCCTCTGTATGAATAGACAGTGCTCCTAACCACTGAACCACCTCTCCAGCCTTCTCCCTTAGGGCAAGGCTGGCCAGCCAGCAGACCCTAAGGGTCCTCTGTCTCATTTTCCCAGTGCTGGGGCAACATGTGTATGCCACCACACTAGCTTTTTTAATTTTACTTCAGAGACAGGGTCCTACTTCGTAGCTCTGGCCAGCTTGGAACTTACAATGAAGACCAGGATAACCTCAAACTCACTGAAATATGCCTTCCTTTGCATCTGCCTCCTAAGTGCTGGGATTAAAGGCAGAGCACCTACCCTTATGCCCATCCTTTTATGGAATCTGGGGATGGAACTCTAACCCTCTCTCATGCTAGTATGGCAAGTGCTTTACCAAATGAGCTATCACCCCCTCCCCCCAGGCCATCTGTCTGTTCTTGTGGTGCTGGGGAGCTCAGGGCTTCATACAGGCTAAGCAGGGTCTCTACCACTGAGCCCCAGGCCCTGGCTAGTTGATTATACATCTTTGTCATAGAACATAGGATTTGGGATAGTTTTGTTGCCTGCCATCTGGCAGCACTGGGCAAAGATTCTGCTTGGTCCTTACAGAGCATGTGCAAGCAGTAGTAGGGAGTATCCAGTTAGTAAGAGTAGAGCAGACGTGGCAGAACATGAGGCCAAGGGAGGAAGATTGTGAGTCAAGACCAGTGTGGGCTGCATGGTGCATTGCAGGCAAGCTTGGGATTCATGGGAGACCATGTCTTAAAACAAAAGCAAGCTGGAGAAACAACTCAGTGGTTAAGGGCACTGCTGCTCTTGCAGAGTTTCATCCTAGCTATGACTAGAATCCACACTGAAGCTCACGACTGTCTGTACTCAAGAGATCTGATGCCTCATGATTCCACAGTGAAGAGACAAACATTCAGGTAAATATCGTTCACTAAAAACAAAAACAGGAAACAAGTGAAGGATGAGTGTGGGTAGGAAATGGAAGCAGGATGGAGAGGAAGTCAGGGGGACACCAGGACCCTAGAAGGATGGTTGTCACTGCCCTCACCTTTGGCAGCAGTCAGCATGGTGGAGGCCAGTTCACACTGGCGGGTCTCTAGGTGGCCAAGGATGAACCAGCGGGGGAAGCGGTTACTCATGATGGAGTCCAGCGGGTTGGGGTGAGCTTCTCCAGCTGGGAATGTTGTCTCTAGCACAGGTAGCCTGGAGCAGGGAAGAAGCAAGCACAGAGTGAGCTGCCACTGCTGTCTTCTGTCCCCACGGAGACTCTCCCACTGCGGTGCTGGGGGGAGGGATAAGGCTCAGTTTGTAGAGTCCTGCATGCCAAAGGCCCTGGGTCCCATCCTCAGTACCTTAACAAAAAAATGGCTGGGATTTTAATGGTTACTATCATACAGAGAAGACATACATCCTGATAAGGTAGGGAAGAAGGAGAACTTGTTGAGATGCTGGGGTCTGAGCCCAGAATTAGAGTAGTTGCCTAATAAACACAACACCCTGCATTTGGTCTTCTGCTCCAAAAACAAAACAGTAGAAAACAGACACTTATACATGGTTGCCATGTGAGTTAGCGTAACTGTCACAGAAAGCAGAAGTCCTGAAGCTCCTTGGAGACTACAAACAGAACCTCCCCCCCATATACACTCACGCATGCACGCACATGCACGTATATGCTCAACCCAGCAAGCTCATGCTGGACACATGTCCACAATATATCAGCATGTTAAAGGGTGTTTGCTGTGTACTGAACCACAATTCACAATGGCCACAATGTGACAGTCGACACATGTGAACACAATGAACAGCTACAGACACCGTAACACTTGCACATAAAGGAATACTATTCAGCCATAAAGGAATGAAATACTACCAGGTGCAGCTATATGGTTGGAACATTCACTGAGATAAGCCAGGCACAGGGAGAAACACCACAGCCCTTTAGTCACGAGTCGGAGCTGGGCAGATAAAAAGCTAGGTGTGGTGGCCCACACTTGCCCAGCAGCACTGCAGAGGCCAGGGCTACAAGGTTGAGAGTCTCGGGCCAGGGGCTGGACAGACGGCTCATCAGTCCCAAGTCCTGGCTGCTCTTCCAGAGAACCTGGGTTCAATTCTCAGCACCCACATGGCGGCTCACACTGTCTAAACTCCAGCTTCAGAGCCTCCGACACCCTCACACAGACATGCAGGCAAGACACCAATGCACATAAAGTAGAAATGAATAAATTACTTTTAAAGAAGAAATTACTTATAAAAAGAGTCTCAGGCCAGTGTGCACAGTCTGCCACCCCCAAAAAAGAGAGGGAAAAGACAAACAAACAATAGGGACATTCTATTCTATTCTATTCTATAAAGGGGGCAATGCGACACTGACTATAGAGTTTCTGCTGTGGAGTGGGCTAAGAGTTGGAAAAGCTGGATCATAGCTGTCAGATACACATGCATGCCTTTATCACGATCCCACACCAATTACCCATGTCTTCCCCACTAGCATTCTTTCTCTCTCACCATGTATCAACCATCTAGGTCTGAGACCCAGTCTTGTTACACAGCTCAACCTGTTCTGGAACTTGAGATCTCAACTCAAGACTCAGTGTGCTGGGATTACAGGCCTGTGTTATCCCACCTGACTATTAAGAAAATGCATTTCGGCCTGGCAGTGGTGGAACACACCTTTAATCCCAGCACTTAGGAGGCAGAAAGGCAGGCGGATTTCTGAGTTCAAGGGCAGCCTGGTTTACAAAGCAAGTTCCAGGACAGCCAGGACTACACACAGAAACTGTGTCTCAAAAAACAAACAAACAAGAAAATGCATTTAAGCCAGGTGTGGTGATGTATGCCATTAGTCCCAGCATACAGGAGGCTGAGGTAAGCAGATCTCTGAGTTGGAGGCTAGCCTAGTCTATAAAGATTGAGTTCCAGGCTAGCCAGGGCTACACAGAGAAACCCTGTCTCAAAAAAAAAAAACAAAAAACAAAAAACCAAAGACAAACAAGCAAACAACCCCCCCCCTAAATAAAACAAACAAACAAAAGACAAAGAGAAAGAGAGAGAGGGAAAAGAAAATGTCTTTAGCCAAGTGTGGTGCTGCATGTCTATAATACCAGGTGCAGGCAGAAGAGTCATGAGTTCAAGGCCAGCCTTGGCTAGAGAGAGTTCTCAGCCAGCCTAGGCTACATGACACACTGCTTCAAACAAAAGCAAAGCTCATCAGAGAGGACCAGGCATTTAGATGCCCTGGGAACCGGCCAAGTCTGTGACTGGGAGGAGATACAGCCCAGTACTACCCCTTCCTCTAGCTGGCTCCACCACAGGATCACAGGAACTCAGAAGGTACATTTGCTTCACACACCCCACCATAGAAGGGGAAAGGATGCTCTCACTCCTGCAGATGCTCTGGGAACCAGAGTGTTCTCAGGGAGCCAACCAGGCTCTGCCGACCAGGCCAGGCCGGTGCCTGGAGCTCCAGTGCCTGGAGTGCTTGCTCCACTACCTTAAGATTGCCTACCAGGTTTGCTCAAAGCCCACACGTGAAGTTGCAGCATTCTGTCCAAGTCCTTCCTCTTTCTGTTCTCTTCTCCCTACGCCCTGAAGCACCATCTGCACGAGGCACCTCAGCTCTGCATTTGCAACCACCAGCACACTATTTGGTCCAGTTAGGGCGGAAGCATTTGTTGAATGACTTAATGCTGACATTAACCTATATGTATTTTAACCATGAATAGAAATATAACGTCTGAGATTACCTATGTTATATGGGTATTGTTGGGTACTGACCCCAACCTTAGAACAGCCAGGCAATTGTAACACTTCTGGGTCATACCCCCCAGTGAAGGAAACCAGCTACTCAAGTCTCCACTGAGCCTCAGGTAGGCTGAGACAAACCCTTCTAGAAAAAGCCTTCACTTTGAGCTTGTTTGGGGTCCCTAGCTGTTAATCATTCTCAAGTTTACTGTATTACATATTTCCATTTAACAGTAAAACACACACCCTTTTGCATGGGCCACAGGAGGCCTCACTAACCAGACCGAGACCCAGCTCGGTTTGAGACTCCTAGCCTCTTACTCTGTCTCCCACCCTTACCTCATGGCTCGGAGCGCCAGGCGGAAGGCTAGATCTGGGTCGTGGGGCAGCAGTGCTGTGAACAAGTATCGGGCACAGGTGTGCATGGGTACGCTCTCCCGGAAAATCACTTCTCCAAAGCCGCTAAATGGGCCTCCTATAGAGACAAGGTGAGTTCAGTCTTCACTCTCCCTGCGCTTCAAATGTATGTGGAAGAGCGGATGAAAAGAGGGGTCCCTGGGCAATACAGTGAGGAGGTGCACCTGCCCTAGTCAATAGGGGGAGAAGACTTAGCAAAGAGCCAATAGGGTTAGGCCATGGGCGGGGCTAGGATATGGAGCAGGGTTTACAATGTGTTAGGTTAACAGGTTGACATCTTTGGACTACAGTGTAGTAGACTGAGGCCAGGCGGCAAGGCCCCATATCTGATCCCACAGGGCTATGCCAGTAGGCCGAGTGGGCTCACCTTCCAGCAGCAGCCCAGCCTGCTTTCGCAGCACTTGCACCAGCCGCTCGTCCAGCTCCACCTCCTCGAGCAGGGCTAATAGCTGCTCTTCATTGCGCACCACTTTGTCCTGGGCATACAGTCCCTCCGGCAGGGCCCGCTGCTGCCCGAGCCCCAGGAGCGCCACTTCCAGTGCCAGTGCCAAGTAGGACTCTCCAGGGCTCCCTGGCACTGGCACATGCTGGTAGGCCAGCTTTCGCTTCTCTGGGGCTGAGTCTGGGGAAGACACATCCACAACTGCTCAGGTCTAGACTTCCCCCGCCCCCAACCCCCCAAGCTTGGTGACAGAAGTGGAGAGAGGTACAGAGAAAACACTGGCTCCTGGCCCTGGTAGGGCAGTATCTGACCAGTTGGGTGCTGGCCCTCCTGCAAAGGTTTTCAGGGTGGGTACCTGGGAAAAGAGAGTGAGGCTCCTCCTCCAGGCGACAGGCCTCCAGCAGTGCCCTGCAGAGGCAGCCAATGGGATCCAGGGGATGGCCCACCCAACCTTCAGTGCTTGTGACCCCAGTAGCACCTTTCTGGAGCAGTTCTGCAGATGGGAAGAGGTGGGCTCCATTCAGCTACCCACCCAAGCTCTAGAGGCTTCCTCTCCCATGCCCCACCAGTCTCCCAATGCCACCTGACAGCCTGTAAGCTGCCTCATCTTCCTGCAACATGCAAAGCCCTTTCCCACTCCCCATCTGCAGTCAAGCTCAAAGGCTTTGAGGCCTCTTGAGGGGCAATATGAAAATTCTATGATGGATGTCCTGAATGTCCTGTAGGGCTGCTCATCCATTGACCTCCACTGATGCACCTTGCCTGATCTCTGCCTGTGCTATCCCGAGGTACCCGGAGAATCCCTCTGATTCTACCACTCTAGAACCTGTTCCTCCCTTACACTCTTCATCAGCGTCACTGCCAATGCCTTCCTTCTGTCCCCAGATTTAGTCAAAGCATCTCTCCTTTTGTTCAGTGTGACTGTGGTTGTGTGCATGTGGTAGATGCGTATGCATCAGTGTGCTGTCGTATGCATGTACTGAGGATAAAGTTCAGGGCTGTGACACCAGTAGCCCTCCTCCAGCCACCTATATCTTTTGAGACAGGTACTCTTCAGTGAAACTTCAGTCCTGGAGCCTGACTTCCTGCCAGCAGTGCCCTGTGATCTGCCTGTCTTCAACCCCTAGCACTAGGGGACAGCGACATGCCGGCTTTTATGTGGATAACAGGGTAAACAAACTCAGACCCTCGGATTCTCATGCTTGACAGCCAGCACTTCACCCACTAAGTCATTTCTCCAGCCCTGCTTTTAATCCATCCACGCATCCATGCGTCCATCTATCTGAGACAGGGTCTCACATGGTTTAGATGGGCCTTGACCTCTGACCTTGAGGTTCTGACTCTCTAGCCTCCACTTCCTGAAGGTTAGGTTTAGAAGCATGGTAATGCCTGCCTTATACAGTGCTAAGGTAGAAAATGCATGCTAGGCAAGCACTCTACCTAATAAACCAGACCTTTAGCCCATGTTTGTGTATTTGAAACACAACTCAATTTGTTGCCCATGTTTAAAAGTGAGCAAATTCTATATCAAATGGTTCAATCTCCTAGCTTCTCTCTACCCTGCAAAGCATATCTTGAGGGTCATGTAGTGGAAAGCTGCCTGTTACAGGGTGCGGAAGCCTCTGCATTAACCAGCCTGCTTTGCATGATATGTGGATGACGACCAGAGGACTGCCACCAATATTCTGAGGCAATGACCCTGTGAGTAGGGGTGGCCAGGCAAGGTGCAAACTCAGGCTCTAGAGCTGCACATGGCTTCATCTCTCTTCTGCTTTCTCTGCAGACCCAAGGCTTCAGGCATTATAACAGTCTTCTACCACAGAGCTTCACCTGACCCACTGAGTTCTCCCGCCACACAGTCCTTTTTTAATGAGAAAGTCCTTTCTGCCTGTGACACCGAGGGTGGGAGCTGGGGTAGCAGTACCCAGACCTCTCATGGGCTGGTGTGTGCCTTGGGCTCCTGTGTCCCCACTCACCTTTTTTCTGCTGCTTGTAGCTCTCAAGCTGGTGTCGCCGCTGCAGCCGCAGGGTGTTAATTATGGCACACGCCAGCCGCAGAGCCTTGTGGGGATAACCATGAGCACGCAAAGTATCCACCCGTGCACAGGCAGTAGGGAAAGGTTCACCCAGCCAGATGGGGTGGCCCTGAGGGTCAAAGGTTGGCTTGTCACCTCCCATACTGCCAGTGAGGCTGGGGCCACAGGAATCACTGGCCAGGATCCTCTGTAGGTGGTTGTCATTCCAGTGCAACTCTCCAGCCTGCAGTGCTCGGCTGAAAACTGTCCGGCGGGGGCTGGTAGCTGTCACCTCCTCTTCATCCTCTGAGCCTGCAGGAGATATGCTCAATGTGGTACTGGTGGTACTGGTGGTCACACTGTAATCAGCTTCTCCCCCCAGGTGCCAACCCCAGGTTCCACCCTAGGCAGGTAATGGATTCGAGTTCTTAAACAAATCCTCAAGGGGAAAGTGGGGCT
Organism: Mastomys coucha; assembly: GCF_008632895.1. NCBI lineage: Eukaryota > Metazoa > Chordata > Mammalia > Rodentia > Muridae > Mastomys > Mastomys coucha. The sequence goes on from NW_022196905.1 coordinate 222,631,887, forward strand.
GGCATCTGTCATGCCACTGCCAAGCAGGTGGGATGTCTTTTCCTCCTTGCTCCTCCCTCCCCTTCTCCATCTCTCTGCTCCTCCCTGACCTCTCTGCTGCCTTTCTTCTGTGTCATTCTTTACTTGCCTCACTTACACTCACATCACAGCCTCTCCCCCTCGCCTGGGCTCCTATCCTTTTCCCAGTCCATCTTCTCACTGATCCTTTTCCATATCTCACTGTCCTTACTCCTGCCCTAGGCACTTGCCTTCTCATCTCTCTCCTGGGACACAGTGCGGTGACAGAAGGCTGAACTATATAGTAAGTGGTGATGGCTTTTTTGGAAATGGAGAGTAGGGCCCCTTCCTACCTGTCCTGGAGGTTAGAGCAGGCTGTAGACTGGGGATGTCCAAGGGATAATTGCCCTCTTCCAGGGGGCACACATCTAGCTTGTCCCATGTGCCAAGCAGCTGCAGCCAGCCCGACCGCTCATCTGGTTTGCAGTGTGGGCTCAAAATGACACAGACCCACAAAGCCCCTGAAGAGCAGACAGAGACTCAGTATCCAGGCCAACATCATTAAGACAGGCTGACAAGCAGCTGCTGCAGCCTGGGCATGTGTCCTATCCTGATCGTGGGCTGCAGCTCAGGATCTCCTCATATTATGGTAAGGAAATAAAACAGGGCCAGTCAGAGGGCACAGTGGGTAAAAGTCAAGACTGATGACCCAAGTTCAAGCCCTTGGACCATACATGGAAGGAGAGTACTCCACAAAGTTGTCCTTTGGCCTACACATGTGCACTATGGTATGCCCACACATATATACACAATATAGATAAATGTAACTCAGGTACGGCAGAGAAATTTCACTCATCCCAGGACACACTGCATGGGAACTGCAAGTCAGGGCTCAACACTGCTTAGTGCCTAGTGTGATTTTGTATTTTCTTTCTCCTTGTCCACACTGCCTTTTACCATGCGACACAGGGCACAGCAGCCAATGGACAAAATACTGTCCATATGGTAAATTCAACCCGCAGTCCGACTTTTCCTTTCCCTTGGGATCTCCCTTCAAGTGACTAGTAAATTAAGGTTTGTCTTTGCTCTTGTTTTGAGGCAGGGTCTTACTCTGTAGCCCAGGCTAGCCTGGAACTTATCACTCTCCTGTCTCAGCCTCCAAGGTGCTAGTATTATGGGTATTTCCAACTAGACCTGCCATATTTTCACACTTTTGAATGGTGATGAAAATATTAAAATGAAAAAAGATTATTTTGTGATTTGTGCAAATGATACAAAGTTCAAAGAAAGCAGAGTAGCTGCGGGTTGTACATGCCTATAGCCAAGCACTCGGGAGGCTAGGCAGAACTGAGCTAACCTGGGCTATACAGAGCAAGACTGTGTAAAAACACCAAGTGTCCATAGCTGTGTCTTAGGGAATACTTCCCTATGTGTTCTGTAACTGTGTACATATTGGTGCTGTGCACGATCCAGAGGCCTTGTTCCTGACACACAAACATCCAACCACTGACTGCACTGCACCCAATGTGACATAGGTCTGGCTGGATTTTTGCTACACTGGTAGGGCCCCAACAAAGCTGAAGATACTATTTAGTTTTGTAAAACTGTGAGCTGTGGCGTAGCCTAAAGTTCTCAGCCCCACATTAGAGGACTCAGCATCTGCTGATTCTATCAATCATGGATTGAATTGAAAGGACTTTAAAAAACAAAAACAAGGGCTGGAGAGATGGCTCAGTGGTTAAGAGCACTGACTGCTCTTCCAGAGATTCTGAGTTCAATTCCCAGCAACTACATGGTGGCTCACAACCATCTGTAGTGTGATCTGGTGCCCTCTTCTGGTGTGTCTGAAGACAGCTACAGTGTGTTCATATACATTAAATAATATATATATGTATATATATGTGTGTATGTATGTATATATAATATATATAAAACCCTGTGTCTTTACTGGATAGGAACAGCCATCTTTTTCTTGTTATTATTCTTCAAACCATACGATGACAACTACTTCTGTGGCCCTGATCTGTATTTTAAGTCAGCTGGAGGTAACATAGAGAACACTAAGGACCAAGTGAGTCCTGGCTCAGGGTGCAGTACATGCTTAGTAGAACCTGGGGTTCTCTTTTCAGCATCAATCAATTCAGCCGTCTGTGGTGGTGACCAGTGAGCCCACTAGCACTTGGGAAGTAGAAGAGAAAAGACCAGGAAGGAACTCAGGGTCATCCCTAGCAACACTGAGCTTGAGGTTAGCCTGAGCTACATGAGACCCTGAATCAAAGCAAGACAAAACTATACAGAAAGGGTATGTACAGATTCTCTATAGCACTAGCTGGTTTTATGTCAGGGCCTTGGGTATCCCAGGGCCTTGGAGGATTTGGGATCAATTTCCAAAGACACCATGGGACAAAGCTATGTAGCACTTAACCATCTATGCAAGCACGGATCCTCCCATCTATCCACCATCCATGTTTGCTGGAGCTGGAATTCAGGGTTTCATGCATGCTATGCAAGCCTGCAACCACTGAGTTATAGCCCCAGCTCTGAACATGTGACATTAATCATGATCTTCCCTACTAGATATTAATTCCAAGAGAGCCAGAGTTTTGTGTTTTGTTCTCTCTGGGAGTTCCAGTATCCAGTAGGGTGGCTGGCACATTGGAAATACTTAGTAATGTTAAGTGGAGGAAAAATTTGGGGCACAGATGCTAATATAAACGGAAGCCAGTGTTTAGGCCTTACCCAGCTCATCCCACAGCTGCCGGCACTTGTCTGTCATTCCAGCACCCTGCTGCCGCCACAGGGCCAGGCGGGGGTCCTGCAGGAACTGCTCAGTCATGAGGATTAGCATGCGTGCCCCATTAGAGTCCCGTGCCCGAAGCATCTCCCGCACCTGTGCAGAGAAGCAAGTGGTAAGAAAGGAAAGTGTGTACGGGACCTCTGCTTTGCTCAGCCCAAGCCTTAGCACCTTGCTGAACATGGAGCGCAGCTGCTGGCTGGCCCCATAGTGGCCACCGTTGGACAGCAGCTGCTTCACTTGCTCTTGGATCTGCTCCTCATCCAGATGCCAGCAGTTGGCATCTTCTGTGCCTGCACCCGCCGTGGGATCTGGGGCACCTGCAGGTGAACAGACAAGTGTAGAGTAGGAGAGAGTGTCCATTCCTTCAAAGTCGATAATCTTTCTCACCACACCAGCGATCCACCTATCAACTCACCACCCATCCATTTGTCCTCTACCCACTCTCCACCATTCCCTTCCACTCACCTAATATTCCACGAATACATCTGTCCATCCACACATTAGTCCCAAATACTATGAGCCCCTTCATTCACTTAGTTAGGTACTATGGAAACACTGTATATATCTATTCATCTTCCACAAAACACCAGGCACTCATCCATTTCCTCATCCATCATCTTACCAGACACCGCCCATCCATATTAAGCCAGTTTCTATCCATCTCATCTCCATACCAGTTCCTCCACACCCACGTCCCTCATATGGCCTAGTTCACCAGTCTTGCCTCCAGCCCACCTACAGTGACTCCACCTGCCCACCTTCCGGCTTGTCTCGCCACTCAAAATATCTTACCTCAGATTTATTGAGTGATCAGCCACGCTGTGCACTCGCTGAGCTACTCTGGTTTAGGAACATGCCTCCCCTCACACTTATCACTGCTACATGTTCCTCCCAGAACAACTATCCACCAGTCCCCAGTGTGCACACTTACCGGTCTGTCTGTCTGTCTGTCTGTCTGTCTTTTGTATTTTTAAAGAAAGGGTCTCACTCTGTAGTTCTGGCTGTCCTGGAACTCACTATGTAGATCAGGTTAGCCTCGAACTTAGAGATCCACCCGCCTTAGTCTCCTGAGTGCTGGGATTATAAAAGTGTGTGTGCTACTATGCCTGGCTACCCATTGGCCTTTCAAAGAGTCCCATGCCACCAGGCAGTGGTGGCGCACACCTTTAATCCCAGCACTTGGGAGGCAGAGGCAGGAGAATTTCTGAGTTCAAGGCCAGCCTGGTCTACAGAGTGAGTTCCAGGACAGCCAGGGCTACACGGAGAAACCCTGTCTCAAAAAACTAAAAAGAGTCCCATGCAAGCCATCTCTCCCCAGCTGCCCTTCCAATAATCAGCCTTTCACTGCACTCACTGAGCTACCCATTCACTCATCCCCAATATTCTTCCATAGCACCAGTTCACCCTAGTGATGCATCATAACCTCCTGGACCCCACCCAGCATCCCATACCCATGTTAGCTCCCATCCACTACTATTACCTTTCTACCATCATGGCCAAACAAACTAGCAGCAGACTCCTCCCTTCCAATACCTTCCGTGCTCCATACCTCATCCATACTTCATCCATACCTCAAGGATTCTCACCTTTAAGCCTTTACCCTGGGACTCTGAGACACCTCACTCTGGGACTGACCTTCTGTTCTTGCCTACTGCCTCTTCCTTCTCTTTCTCTCTCCACCCCC
>NW_022196905.1:222636374-222654642 GCF_008632895.1 Mastomys coucha
CCCCCCCCCAACATGAGACAGAGTGGCACTATGTTTCATCTCAGCCTCCCCAGTCCTGAGATGACAGGCCAGTGTCACAACTTCCCTATTTCTAAGTGCTCGGTGCCCTGGGGTCAGGCACCTCAGGATGTATCTCTCTGTGTAACACCCCCCAAAGCAGGGCATGATGGCTTGCTTCTGCATCATGGCCCCTCCTTCCCTCTACTCACCGTGAACCAGGTTGATCTCAGAGCCCAGCAGGAGGATCTCATCAGCAAGACGCTGGGCCGTCGGTAGCACCTCAGTGTGGTGTGCGCTGATGAGATACTGCACAAACTTCTGAAGCTGATCCCGGTTCATTTGTGACAGGGTCTCAGAGATGGGCAGCCGCAGCTCCACCTGGCGAGCATGACGAATGCGGTACAACGACAGTGCCACCACATGGGCGCAGTAGAAGAGGTCTCGATTGTCGCAGCCACAGCTCACAGATGTGATCTTACAGCGGTCAAAGCTGATAGAGACGTGGTAGAGGTGCTCTGGCTCTCCTGGGCCTCCCACTTCTCGGATATTCCCACTGAGGTGGAACCCTAAGACAAAACACACACTGAGGAGATTGGATCATCCCAGTAAGACTTTGATGCACAGTCCTGCTGAGAAGCCCAGTACAAATCACCTAACCTATCCATACCTCAGTTTCACCATCTGTCCATATGCAGCAATGATGATCTCCTCATGCCATTCTAATAGCTAAATGAATTACTCAGAAGCATTTAGAATGGCTTGATAAAGTTGAGTCCAAGCAAAACCTACTCATCTTTTTTGGGGGTGGCCTCAATTGTTCTTCACCTTGTTTATTTGAGACAGGGTTTCTCTGTGTAGCCTTGAGTGTCCTGGCCAAGGCCGTTTAGACCAAGCTGGCCTCAAACTCAGAGATATGCCTGTCTCTGCCTCCTGAGTGCCAGGACTAAAGGTATGAGTAAAGTCCCTAAACGGCACCCTGCAAAAGTCATCGGAGCAGCAGCTGGCCCCTTCTCCCTGTCCCAGCCTATAGCCAGGGTACAATGCCCCTGACAGGAGCTGTCAAAATGGCAGCACCTCATAGCTCCTCAGCCTGCAGCCATCACAGGAGCTGTCCACGGTGTTGCATCTCTTTTTCCCTCTCGGTAGGAGCTCTCCCTCCAGAGCTGTCCACAGTGGACACCTTCTTTCCTGTCGTCTCAGCCTAAGGCCTTCCTAAAACACCACTGCAGGAGCTGTCCATGGCGGCAGCACCTTCTCTCCAACCTCCCTAAATGGCTCCACAGAGATAGCTCCTCCACCAAAGCCGCCTGTGGCCGGAAAGGACTTCCCACCCTAACCCATGGGCTTGGTGCAGTGAAAACGGGGTGGGAAAAAAAGGAACCAATCCCTGAGCAGGAAAACTCACTAATCCCTGATCTTCCCACAAAACAACAACAACAACAACAAAAAAACCACCAATCCTTGAACAGGAGAACCCACCAGTTCCTGAGCTCCCTAAGCTAGACTTGAAACCCCACCAATCCTCACTCTGGAAACTTCTGCCCTGAGAAGTGCCACCCCCTCAGAAACCCTATAGCCCTGCCCTTTGTTCATTTCCCTGCTGTCTGCCCCTGGGAGCAGAGGGCAGCCATCCCTGGATTCATCCGTCCACACCTGGACCCTCCAATAAATCTCTTTCATGAGGTTTTCTGCCGGTGTGACTCTCTCATGAGAAGAAACCAAGCAGAAAAGAAGCAGTGAAGAGAAGAAGGGAAGAAGCAAACAAGTGGAGGACTGTGGGCCCTGAGCTCCTCAGCTCAGCTGGGCCATCTCTGCTGAGGAGTCCTCTCAGGGCTGCGTGGCTCCTGGGCCCCCATGTCTCAGGATGCCCTTCCTTGTGACACTGTCCCACCTCAGAGCTGCATGGCTCCTGGGCCCCCATGTTGCTGGATGCCCTTCCACTGCATGCCTTTTCCCTAAGAGCTTTATGGTTCCTGGGCTTCCAAGTCCCATCTGAGCAGAAACACAGTGAACAACTTTGCTGGGCCTCCAACTTATTCTCTGAGACAGGTTCTCTCCTTGAACATGAAGCTAGTTCTTGGCTAGGCTAGCCAGCTAGCCACAGAGATCCTCCCATTTTCAGTGCTGTGTTATAGACATGTAACACCGTACATGGCTGCTGAGCAACTGAACGTAGGTCCTCACACTTGAATAGCAGGCACTTTACCAAATCTGCCATCCCCTGCTGCTCTGTCCTTATTCTAATGATCAATAAATAGTATTATCAACATAGACACAATGTTTGAAATGCTTTCACCAGCCCTTGGGTTGCTATGGTTACAACAGCTTCAGAAGCTCTGAACTTCCTAAGAACATGTCAAAGGCCTGGGACACTTGAGGGCAAAGGGATGATGGAGCAAACCCTGGGCAGTCCTGGGTGTCTGTCAGGCTCATCCGACTGGTTGGGCAGCCTGATGAAACCTGCGTCATGCAAGGCATGGCTTCCTCATACCAGGGGTGCGCATGAGGCCTGTGGCTAGGTTATGCCCAGGAAAAGGGGTACAGAGGCTACCAGGCAGGGTCGGGTCACCTTGGCTGAGCCATGACCAGCTATCATGGAAAGCCAAGGATAAAATCTGACCCGTGTTTTGGCTCGATCACTACTGGTCCTTTTCTATGCACAATGCTAACATCTAAGGTCTTTCTTCACCTTCCTCCCTGTTTCCCAAATCCAGCCTTCTCTGGTCTTTTTCTTTTCTTCTATTTCAGAATGACTGGGTACACTGCCTGGGGTTCAGAGTCTGTTTTCTCCTCTAGCTCTAACTTTTGCTCCTCAGTCTTATTGAGGCCCCTGATATGAGATAGCAACTCTGACCCCAGATGTCTGCATTCTCTCCCGGATCCGAATCCGCTGCCTGAGGTGTGAGAGCCCCCCCCACCCTGGCCTGATACTTGTTTATTTCATGGTTGAGTGATTTTTTTTTTTTAAAACTTAAGTCATCCCCCCATCAGCATGTAGGAACCATCCACATCTATGGTGCACGGTTCCTCGATACAACACCTGGTGAGCTGAACAGGTGATTGGCTTTTCCTGCTCCTTCACAGTGATTACTTCTGTGTTTGGAAGCTTCCAACTTCTTCCTTTTAGTTCTTTATAAAATACACAATAAATTTTTGTCAACTATAGTCACTCTACTGTTCTACACATGGCTGCAAACCTTTGATTACAATCTCTCCCAGGACATGGCTGCCTAAGCCTCACACTCTCTCCCAGATCTGTGTGACCAGCTTCTACCAGGGCCCAGCTACAGATGCCTGTGCTCATTCTGCCTGTGGCTGGGGCAGGGTCTCACAAAGGAGCCTTAGCTGGCCTGGAACTCACAGAGATCCATCTACCTCTGTCCTAGGCACGTGCCAGCACACTAAGGTTGCTTTGGTTTTCAAAGCAGGGTTCACTGTTTAGTTCAGGCTGGCCCAGCCTCCTAAGCACTGGGGTTATAACTGTGTGCCACCATATCCAGCCTTCGCATTATCTGTCCCTTGGCTTTGTATGCCACTGCATCACAGATGCCCTCTGTGTGAGGTCAGGAACTGGCTCTTCCTGTGGTCAACCCTCTGGCCCTCCCTGGGACCCTGCTTCCTTCTTGTTTCTCCACATTGTCTTCCATCAGCTCGGCTGCCTGACATCCTTCACCTTCAGCTCACAATCGTGTCTCCAGCTGAAAGCCCAAATTCTAGAATTGTCAGCCATGCTTCAATCCCTACAGCAAGCCCCAGTCTGGGATCCAGCAAGAGCTCCATCGCTCTCCTCCTCCTTTACCTTGGTCCTCCTGCCAATGCCTGGTCCTTCTGTACCCCCACTTTCGGGTTCACCTTCCTCTCCCTGAGCCTCCACTAAGTCCCAATCTCTGAGGTCTACTATACCCTATCTTTAGTACTTTTTTTTCCTGCCCCATTGAAATAGGATCTTACTATGTAAGCTTAGATTGGCCTCTCCATCACCTGCCTCTGCCTCCCCAGTGCTGTACCTGGAAAATGCCACAGTATCTCACAACCACACCTGGGCCTCAGAGCAGGTTCTCGGAAGTTCCACAGCCCCTGGCCCACCTCCCTTCTCCAGCCTCCCCCATCTCCATGCCTAACCTGGGTGGGATGTTCACTCACCCCCAGCCTCCCCCATCTCCCCCAGGTGGGATGCTCACCCACCCCCAGCCTCCCCCCATCTCCATGCCTCTCCTAGGTGGGGTGCTCACTCACCTACTTGTAGCACTCGATCCACAGCCCCACTCTGTAGCAGGTGCAGCCCACGGGTGAACGGTACCCGGGTGTCCTGCTCACCTTCTGGGGGCTGGTAGCCTAGTGATGAGTACATACAGATCTCTCGCTCACTTCGTGGAAAAGACCAGAACACAATGCGCTTCTGAACTGGCTCTGGCACCCGGGAGAACCGTTCCTCCACCTGCAGGAAGCGCTGGTGGGTTAGAAACCTGGGATAGAATCCTGGCTTTGCCGCTTATAAGCAACACAACCTTGGACACCACCTGACTTCTCTGAGTCTGTATAAAATAGCAATGTGACAATCAACCATCCTATGGAGATTGGGAAGATAAATATATATACAAGTGAGCCACGCATGGTAGTGCACCCTGAAATCCCAACTACTTGGGAGGCTGTATTTATGCCAACTAGTTCAACACCAGCTTGGGTGACACAGTGAAGCCCCCCTCCCCAAGCAGCAAAATAGCTTTCAATACATACAACAGGATTTATTTACAATACTGCCTGGATCATAGCATTCTAGAAGTTTTCATTGGCAGGTTCCAGGGGTCTGGTGTAAAGCCCTCCTAAGCTCAGGCTTCGTTTGGGACAAGAAGAACTTAGATACAAGTGTAAGAATGACCAAGGATATGAGTTCCTAGCCTTCCCTCTGTTCAGCCCTTTAAGGAGATGGTGTCTTGACAGGGACACAAGATGCTGAAACCACAGCACTGGGTCAATGTCACAGCCTCAGAACCAGCCTGAGGGGGTCAGCATTACTACATCAGAGATGAAATGAACTCAGCTAGCTCTTCAGGATCCCTAAACTACAGAGCTCAAACTCCCAAGATCAGTTCTACCCTGGGTATTTCTTCCCCTACTCCTGCCCTGAGAAAAGCCCCTAGGAGGGAAGGGCTGACGACCTGCCATGCCCCAGAGACTCCAGGGAATAGAACCAGCATTTGAGGCTGTGTTCCTGTCTGAGTTGGCTAGTGACTGGCTGGGTGACCTTGGGCAAGTTTCTCAACCTCTCTGTGCCCCAGTTTCCTCAAAGTGAGAACAACTCCCAAAGGGCTCCAGAAGTTTTCCAGAGTTCTCTTAGCACCTGGTGCTGGCCCAAGGCAGATCCCTGCGGGTCCTGAAGACAGTTTTAGGGTTATTCTGTACATGTCACATAGGGTGAACAGTACAGAGGCCCTACCCAGGTTTCTACGAAAAGGGGGAGTCAGTGATTGGGCTCCTGACAGTTGGCAGATGACTAAGGAGGGATTTTCCGGTCATGAATCAGAGCCTGCTCAGTCCAGGGTCAGTCTAAACCCATCCATCCTAGCTCAGGAAGAGTTGTGAAGCAAAGAGCAACCTCAAAGTCAAACTAAAAGACAGTCGTATGGGACTGAGAGGAGCCTCTGCCCCTTCTCACGTTCTTGAGGGACCCTAAGACAGAGAGAGGGGACTTTCGGGGCTCCACCCACAGGTCACAGAGTAGGGGTTCCAGGAGCCTCTCCCTACATATCCCAACCTTGCTCTGGAATAGCTGGAGGGAGGGGCAAGGGAGGGAGGAGGGGCAGAGAGCCCTTCCCTCAGTGACCCTGCCTCTTGTCCCACAGTCGGGGGATCTGGAGAGGTCTGATGGGCTCTGGAGGCAGGAGCACAGGGATACAGGGGTGTCATGTATAGGCCCCGCAGAACCGGGGGTCTTCTTCCTGGAGGGTGGGACAGGGAAACCCTAAGGCAGTAAGGGAGCAGTGTGGGTCTCTGGGCTGGTGTGTCTCCTGGGGAAGAGAAGAGGTCTCAATAGAGACCCGGAGGGTCGCGGACGGAGAGGCTCGGGGTGCGGGGCCTGGGAGGCGGGGTGTGGGGCTGGCTGCTGGGGAGGGGGCGAGGTATGAGGCCTGGGGCAGGCCGGGGCCTTACCTGCTCGAAGGCCCAGCTCTCGGCCACCCGCTTGGCGCTGAGGTCCAGCAACGGCTCGGGGCGACTGCGACGGGCCCCGGTCCCGGGCTCGTCTCCCGCGGGGCAGCCCCGGCTGCGCTTGGCCGCCGGGGGCTCCATCCGGCCGAGCCGGCCGGACGACGCGGCCCCTTTAAGACTCTTCACAACAATGAAGCCGTCTTAGCAGCCGCTGCCTCCTCAGCCGAGACCCCGCCCCCGCCTCCCGACTTCTCTCTTGTCATTGGCTATCTTTGAAGACCCGCCTCCGAGCGGCCGATGTTCATTCGACAATCTCCACGTCCGTCTTTTCTGTGCCATCCAGTAACAGGTCGCAAGGAGAGTCGCTGTCCATCACGGGGCGGTATGAGCCAATCACGACGAGGGAACCCCACGGCTCGGCCTTGTGAGGAGTTTCGGGGCGGTCTCACGTTCATTCACAACATTCCTTCCCCGCCCCTTTGGGCCAGCCCACAAGCCTGGCGGCTGGGGCTGCGCCTACACACGGCTTTGTTTACGGAGGGTCGCTTCCGGCCGCCTCCCGGCCGGGGTTGACTCTCTCTGGGCTGTATGACCCTGGAAACTCACGCAACCTCTCTGGTACAGTTTGGATGCTTTGAGAGCCCCCTGGGGCCAGCACAGTCCTTCCTAGAAGTGCGCTTGTGGGCTGTTAACTTAAGAGTTCCTCTTGAGCTGCGAGCTAAGACACCCCAAATCCTTTCTACGTCTGTGGAACGAACATGGAACTGCGCATTTCGACCCATGAGAGTGGCAGTTTCATTAGGTTGGACTTAATGCATGTCAAATCCCCCCACTTCGAATCGCTTTTTTTTCCCCCCTGACTCAGCTTATATTTTCCACAGTGCGGAAGCTACGCACCATCTTCGTCATTTTTCCATACCCTACCCTCATGACCTAAGAGAACCCTGCGTTTTCCTACCCTTGCGGCCTCTCCGGCATCATTTATTCATCTATTCCAGGATTAGACGCCCCACCTCGAACTACCTCTGAAGCTCCCCCACCCCTCTCTCATTATGTAACCCGGGTTAGTCTGATTGGAGATCCTCTTGCCTCATGCTCCAGAACTCTTGAGATACCAGGGTAAGGAGGTTGTTAAATGTCTCTCTGAACTCTGAGAGCTCCATGGATCAAATGTACGTCCATGGGGAGACAAGTCAGCACGTGGAACAGCGCCCAGCGTACTGTAGATGTTCAAACTAAAACGTGCTGACCTAGCTGTGATTCCATTTAGTGTTCAGGATCCTCAAAGCAGGAAAAGTCCAACCTGGCCCCCAGAAGCCCACTAGGAACTCCTGCTCCAGGCCTCACAACTCTTCTCTCTGGCACTGGCCTACTGGTTGCTTTTGAACAGGCCCCTCCCCACAGTGGGAACTAATAGTCACTAAGTAGCCTGTGAACCCTTGAAACAGGGCTGCTCGAGTGGGGCTACGTTGTAGGGAGACCAAGGCAGTGGAGGAACTGGAGAGATGGCTCAGAAGGTAAGAGCACGGGTCAATAGATCCTAGAAGGCTTGAGTTTGAACCCACATGGCACACAATAGCTATGACTCCAGCTCCAAGGGATCTTACATCCTCAGCTGGACCCTGTCTCAATAACAGCAGTAATGTCTTAGTTTTCTTTGTTTCTTTATTTCAGTTTTTTGTTTCTGTGTTTTGAGACAAGGTCTCACTATGTAGCCCTGGCTGTCCTGGAGCTCACTCTGTAGACCAGGCTGACCTCGAACTCAGAAATCCGCCTGCCTCTGCCTCCCAAGTGCTGGGATTAGAGGCGTGCGCCACCACTGCCCTGCCATACTACTACTTTTATAATAATTATCTTCCTTTCGTATTATTTTAAAAATTGTGTACTTATTATTCTATAGCATGAATGCGTCTGTAGGGTCAGAGGCAAGGTGGTAGGGCCAGCTTGGATCTTTTACTTGGCCTCTACCTCCTGAGCCAGTTCACCAGTCCTCCTTTCAAACTATTTAAAGAACTTTTTGTGATTTTCACTTATTTCTACTTTATGTGTTTTACTTATTTCTACTTTATGTTTTACCTGAATAGATGTCTGTGCACAAAGTACCCATGGGGACAAAAGAGGGGGCCAGGTCCCCTAACAGCAAGGGCTCTTAACCAGCTAAGTTATCTCTGTTTTTGTAGGACTTAGCTGGGCTTAAGAACCCACTGCCTTGGTCCCAGCACGATGGCTCAGTGGATCAAAGTGCTATCAAGCCTGACTGAGTCTGACCCACAGAACTGAAAAGATCAAAGAAGAGAAGCCAATCCTACAAGTTGTCACCTGACATCCACATGCACTGTGGCATGTGCACACAGACAGAAAGTAAGTACAATTTAAAAAAAAAAGCTAGGAGTCACTGCCTTGGCTGGGGTGCATTCTGTGATAGTGCTGTCTTTGCTTGCTAGGCCCAGGGCTCCATCCTCTGTAACAGAAGGAGAAGGAAGGAGGGGAGGAGGGGAAAAAGGAGGGAGGGGGAAGAAAAGAATGAAATCCCCTAGCCCAGAGGTGGTGGCACAAACCTTTAATCCCAGCACTTGGGAGGCAGAGATGGGTGGATCTCTGTGAGTTCAAGGCCAGGCTGGTCTACAAAGAGGGGAAGAAAAGAGAACAAAATCCCCACAGCTTAGCCACCATGACAGTGACGACTACTTTCTTAGATGGGAAAACTGAGGCTTAGAGAGCTTAGCTGCTTGCCAGGGTCACCCAGCAGGAAGAAGTAGCCTGGAAGGCCTGCAAGCCCCCAGTTTCCAGGGCTGGGTTAGCCAGTCAGGGCCTCCATGTTGAACAGGCTGGGGCAAAGACAGACCCCTGACAAGGGGTAGCCAGGGTGAAGGGAGGCTGGAGGACTTAGGGTCTCCCTTCTGAGTGGGCCTCAGAGGCTGGCTACCCAGGGAACTTGTCAGAGTCTGATCATGCATGCTCCTGGGGAGGAGTCATCAGGTGTACTGCCCACAAACATCATCAGCACAGCTTGTAGACAATAATAAGGACAGCTTTTAGAGTTGATTTTATTGACACAGGGTCTCAGTGGACCAAGCTGTGTTGTTGGGAATGACCCTGAATTTCTGATGTTCTCTTCACATCTGCAGTGTTGTGCTCACAGGCCTGTGCCGCCACGGTTTATTCAGTGCTAGGGATCCATTTTGGGGATTCGCCTGAGCACTCTGCCACTTTAACATTCTGCTGCCTAAGCTTTATTTATTCTTTGATAGAAGGTCTCACTGGCCTGGAATTTTTTTTTATATAGTCCAGGCTATCCCTGAACTCCTGATGTTCCTGTCCCAGCTTCCCAAGGGCTGAGGTCACAGGTGTATTCCAAAATGCCTGGCTGTTTATTTTCTTCATTCTGTCATAGTGGATATCAACATTGACAAGATCCTCTCTCACAAGTGGGGCAGCTGGGGAACAGAAAGGCTGGGTGTTGACCTAGCTGGGGTCACAGTAGACAAGGGTCTGAATCTGGGTTCAGAAAACAGGACGAGTGAGGGAAGTGAAGTCCAGCGAGGCCAGGAAGCTGCCCGTGGTCACACAGAGATCCTAGTAAAATATGGGGGAGGGGGTTTGGGGGGAGTTGTCAGAATAGAGCCAGGAAAGCTGAGGTGTCCCCTGAAGTCTCAGGACTTATTTCAAGCATACCCCCCTCTTAGGAAAGGTGGTGGCAGTGGTGTTTCCGCCTTGGCAGCCCCTGACCCCTGCTGGAGCTGAAGCTCTGGCTTCAGGAAGTCCTTGCCATGTCTATTCAGCCTGTGCCATGAGCTCACTGTCTAGGCATCTGGAGCTCCTGACCCCAAACCCAAGTGCTCTCGACCCACAGGCGAAGTAGGGCTGCCCATGCAGACTCAGATGAGGGAGGGGCCACAGATCTGCAGCCTGGGGACATATCTACCCTGAGGGTTCCCTTGTTCTGCCAGCGACAGCCAGCTGACACAGCCCTGCCAGCAGCAGCAGCAGCAGCTGACACAGGCTTGCTTGTGGTAGCACCACAGCTCAGCAGTCCCACTGGCCACTTCAGCTTTGTGAAACCCTTTGGAAACACAAGCTCACAGGCAGTGTTGCCAGGAGAAGTTGCATTCCAGACAGGGAAAAAGTTGTGTCTGAAATCTCATTTGATGGCTCCCTGGCCCTGGAGAAGGGGCCTCTGATGGCTAAGGACAGCTCATGACCACACTAAAAAAGCCCTGGGTACTCCAGGTTCCTGCTTTGTCCCACTAGGGTGGGATTCCGGGTTTCCATTTTAAATAGATGGGGCCACGGTGGCTCAGAGAGGTTAAATGACTAGCCGATGTTGTCACACAGGCAGCCAAGAGGTGCCTGGGCCTGTCTGTCATTGCAGCATGAACCGAGGTAGGGGTATGTCAAGTTTGAAGCCAGCCTGAGCTACACACAACTGTCTAGAATACAAGAACAACACACCTTCATGCAGAATTTGAGGTTCAGGAAACTAAGGGAAATGAAGAGAAAGGTAGCCAAGGAGTCCTAAGGGACAGGTGTGTTATCATTCCAGATCCCTGCCACTGGGCCTTTTGAAGATGTTACCAAGCTGGCATCAGAGCCACAGGGCAGCTACTCCTATAGTTTCTTGGCTTGCCTCAGGCTAGTTGGGGGCAAGCCTGACTGGGTTTCCAGGGCCTCCCAGTGGCCCATAGCCAGGTTCCATGGGTCTCCTGCTTTTTCCCTGTTCCATAAAGATGGGTGAAAAGAGGGTACTCCAGGGGTTAGAGAGATGGCTCAGAGGTCAAGAGCGCTGGCTGCAACTTCAGAGGTTATAGGTTCGATTCTCAGAACTCACGTGGTAGCTTACAAATATCTACAACTCAGTTCTAGGGGATCTAGATCTTTCTTCTGGCACTAGGAACACATGTGATGAACAGACAGACACATGCAGGCAAAACACATACATAAATAGATTTATTTATTTATTTATTTATTTATTTATTTATTTATTTATTTATTTATTGAGACAGGGTTTCTCTGTGTAGCCCTGGCTGTCCTGGAACTCATTCTGTAGACCAGGCTGACCTCAAACTCAGAAATCCTCCTGCCTCTGCCTCCCAAGTGCTGGGATTAAAGGTGTGCGCCGCTGCCACCACTACCCGGCTTAGAATTTTTTTAAGTGTACACTCAACAATGCTCCTGTGCTTGTAGGTATTCTGTGGCAAGGGCAGCAGCTCAGAGGGGCAAGGTATGGAAATTCGGAAGATGAATGACTCCTGATTGGCAGCGGCTCCCTAGCACTGGGCTCTCCTGCTAGAGCTCACAGCAGAGGGCTGGTCAAAGGCAACAGTGGGCAAGGTGGGTGGTGGGTGTTATGTGGGGGGGCAGGGCAGCTCCCCAAACACTAGACTTTCTCGGCAGGAGACCCTCTCCCTTCTTTTTTCCCTTCCACACACACCAGCTCCCGGGCCAGCCAAGCGGGCTAGGGAAGTCCTAGGGTTCATCCCTAGTACCAGACCAAACTCAAGCAGGGTCTGGCAGTGGGCCCAGCACTTTAATCCTACATCTCAGCCCTGAGGAGGCAGGGACCAGCCAGGTCTACACAGTGAGTTCCCAGCCAGCCAGGGGTACTTAATGAGGTCCTGTCCCGCTTCACATAAAATAAAGAAGTCCCTCAAACCCTACAAAGTGACCACTTCCTAGTGGCAGGCGAGCCCTCTTCCACTGGCACCCCGGCTCTTGGCTTTTGGACAGTCTTAACTCTGCGGCCTAGGCAGTCCCAGCTAGCCTCACACTGCAGGCCATCCTCGTGCCTCAGCCTTCCAAGCCAGAGTTTATAGGTGCCCATTACCATTTACGGCTACATGGGGGGGTGGGGAGTTAAAAATATGTATGTCTAATGAGCCGGCATTATCTCATTTGGCTGTGTGGTTGGTCCTGAACTACCCATTCCACAGAGGTCTCTTCATTGAACTTAATGAAGTCTATGCTCTTGCTTAGTCATGGGCATACTGCAGGCACCTGGCCTCCCAGCCTTCTCTGTTGAGAATGAGGTGGTCTGCAGTCTTCAAGGGGACTCTAGAGGAACTGTTGACATCAGACACAGGAGCAAGCCTATTATAAATGAATTTTCACCACTGTTCACACATTGTAGCAGAATGTTCACCTCTGTTTAGGTCCAGAACTTGCAGTCAGGCCAGGAGGAAATCCAGTTCACCATCCACCATGCCCCTCTCTGGAGTCCCAGGCAGGTACTTACCTGTCCTGCCCTTTCATAGAACTGTACCTGCGTACCATTCTGAATCTGGTTCGTTACAAGGGCAACCTCACAGAAATCTCTGCTTCTGCCTCCTGAGTGCTAGGCTGTTTTTAATTGGGGGCAGGGGAAGGAGATGGGGAGAGCTCATCAGCTCAGGTCTGCCTTGAGCCATGTGGTGGAGGCTCATCTTAAACTTCTTCAGTTTTCCTACCTCTACCCTGAGTGCCACATTTACAGGCCTGTAAGAATTGTGTCCAACATTAGCATCATGTTTCCAGGGCTCATCTATGTTGTAGCCTGGATCGGTGCTCTTTTTCCTTTCTCTCTCTCCCCCTCTCTCTCTTGGTTTGGGACAGGGTCTTTCCATGTAACCCTGGCTAGTTTTGAATTCATAGAAAACTGCCTGGCTCTGCTTCCTGAGTGCTAGGACTAAAGGCATATACCACCACACCTTGCACACTTCATGGAGTAGAGGGTTTTTAGAAGGCCAGATCATGCAGTGATGGCACACGCCTTTAATCCCAGCACTTGTATGGCAGAGGCAGGCAGGTTTCTGAGTTCACGGCCAGCCTGGTCTACAGCTCAAGTGCTGCAGCATTTTCTGTCCAGTCACATTAGGGCAGTGACAGGCCTGTGATTGGACAGAAATAGAGAGGTAGGGCTAGAGTTGGAGGAGGAGAAAGGCCAGAGGGAGGAGGAGAAGGCTCTTTACCATGGAGTCAGGGGATGATGAGGAGTCAGACCCCGAGTGGTTATACAACCAAGCAAAGGTTTTTACAAAATAAGTAACTGGGTTAGAATACTGTCTTTATTATTTGGTTCTGAAATTATATTGGCATTTTGTAAATTGTGATCTTATTATTATATAAACCTGATTGGATATTAAAGCCTTAAGAGTCGTGCATTATGTACCAGGTACTAGGCGCTAGCTAGATGAATGATTGTTGGGGTGTGTGAGGTGTTGCATGTGAGCGAGATGTTGTAGCTAGCTGGGAGAAAATAGCAAGAACTTAGTGATGAGGCTGGACGGTACCAGCACAAGAACATGGCATGCAGGAAAGGGCGTTTGTGGGGTGGATTCTTTTTTATAATTCCTGCAACACATAAGTTCCAGGACAGCCAGGACTACAGAGATCCCATCTCCGCCCCCCCCCAAAAAAAACCAAAACAACCCAACCAAACAAAAGACATTGGATCCCCTGGAACTGAAGTTATAGGCATTGTGAGCTGCTGTGGGTGTGGGTGCTGGGCACTGAAACCCATGCCTCCACTAGCATTTAACCACGGATCCAGCCATCTTAGCATGTCAATGTGTGTGTGTGTGTGTGTGTGTGTGAGTGTGATACACACACAGGTCATAGGGCAGCCTGCCTTTGGCTCTCTGCTACCACATAGGCTCTGGGGACTGAACTCAGGTTGTTATATCTAGTGGCAAATTCTTACCCATTCAACTATTTTTCCAGCCCCTCATTCCATTTATATGACTAAATAATATTCCATAGTGGCTGCCCAGCACAGGTAATGCAAAGGTGGACATTTGCTGCCTTTGTGTTTCAGAGTTCTTGGGGGAACCAGGATTATAATACAGAGGGTATTTATTGACTGAGTGGTGTCACAGCACCAGAGAGCTCTGGTCAAGTCCCTAGGAGGCTCCCTGGAGTGCTGCTGCTGTTTGGAGCATGAGCTTGATGGCAGGCGGCAGGCACTGCGGAGGCATTCCACACTGAGACAGCTGCTCCTTCCATCTGGGCTTGCCCAGTGCAGCTCAGTCAGGTGGTTGTCACCCAGCCACTGCTCCTGCATCACTCCTCTGCAAGTGTTGGCACTAGGAACAGGCTTTACAGTCGCTGGTCACCTCTGAATCCAGCGATGGCTTCACACCAGGTGACCACAAAAGGATAACCCCCGTCTGTTGCCATGGCAACCGCCATACATTCCCAGCATCCACCCGCCTGCCCTATTTCCTTCTTCTTCCTTGCCCCCTTTGTCCTTTTCTCCCCCAGTACACCTCTCCTGTGGAACTGTGCTGGCCTGGTGTGACTAGCTGCTCTTCTAACACAACAGCAAGTGCCATCCCACATACATGAAGCTGCGAGCTGCACTCCACTAGCAGGTAACTGAGCTTTTGTTGTTTTCAGACAGGGTCTATGTAACCCTGTACACCAGGCTGGCCTGGAACCCAGGGCTCCAACTACCTCTACCTCCTGAGTGCTGGGATTAAAGGCACACACCACCACCTAGACACCCTATTCTTACCATCATAAACACCTGAGGAACCAGAGAGCATTTAACAGCTTCCACTTCTGTGCACCCATGTAGGGATAGCTCACAGCTGCCTGTGATTCCAACCCTAGATGGGTGTTGTTGGCCTCCTCAGGGACCCATGCTTATGTGCTCACACACACACACACACACAGGAATCACACTGGCCCTTAGGCACTTTAATCTCAGAACTTGGGAGGCAGAGGCAGGTACAGCTTTATGAGTTTGAGGCCAGTCTGGTCTACACAGGGAGACCCTGGCTAAGAACCAAGCTAAACCCAAGACAGGCCACTGAGGGACACATGGTTCTTGGGGCTATATCCACAATGGGGCAGACCCATTCTTCTAGATCTGTGGTGAGGGTACCAGAAGGTAGGTATGACAGGAAGCTGCATGCCCGGACACTACTTCATCACCAACCAGAGGCAGAGGCACTAACAACCGCTTCAAGGCCCAGCCTCTCAGGGAGCCCTCCACGCTCACAGGACAGCAACTGTGTCCTGGTATGACTAAAACCCAGCAGGTCCTTCTTGTGCTTTGCAAGTGCTGGGTGTGTCTCAGGGTGCCTGCTTAGCACACACCAAGTGGATCAGATCCCCAGCAGCCAGCTACGGTGAGTCAGAAGCCAGTCTGGGAGCACTAGACAGTCTCAACACTAAATTCTGACCAACACAGGCCTTACCTCAACACTGGGGCAGTCACTGGTGATCCGACAAGTCTCTGCCTCCTTAGTGGGCAAAATGGCCAGGCACAAAGGGATGGGTCAGCAGCACACTCAATGCTTCACCCCAGGGCCACACCACAGGAGATGCCAACTGGTTAAGCACCCTGTGTATGACATGATCAACATGTGGCCCAGCAGGTCTGAGAGACTACGGTGATGTGAGTCCCTCAAGGACAGGAAAGCACCAGAATGGCCACAGCCTCTGTGACACAGCTTTATTGGGTAACACTGGAGCATCCCCAAGTGGCTCTGGATTACTGGTGACAGGAGGAGGTGGTGCCTCACTGGAGATACAGGACCCTTCTTCATGTATAGACAATGATGACTGACGTTAGATGACTGGGGTGGGGACCCGGCACTTGGAGTGAGGTCATTCCCACCGAGTCCCTGAATTCCCCACTGAACCGCTGGAGAGACAACAGAGACAAGTTGATCACACCCTGTCACACCAGTAGAGGAAGCTGAGCACTCCTTCAGTACCCCGGAGGGAGCGAGCCTGAGGCTTTACCATCCCCTGCCCGTTGTTGTTCCAGGTGCCACCAGGACTGGAGCAGGATCCTCTCCCTCAAGTCCAGCCAGCCTGTGGGGTCATCTGCAAAGTCCCCGTGCCTTCAGGATGCTGTCTTGCCAGGGGCAGTGGCCCCTGGCTTCTTTGATGCTCCCTTCAGCAGTGCAAGCTTCTTAGGCAGGCTGGAGCTGGCCTTCATCACCACGTCATGCTCGATCTTCTTCCGGATCCCCACTTCCAGGCTCTGTGGGGACACACAGCAAGTCCTTACTCTGCCTGAACATACACACACCTTCCTTTTGTTCTTTGTCAACGGCTTCAGACTCAAGATCTTCCTACCTTCATTCACCCCCGCAGGCCTATATGCTACTATGCTCCAGGTCAAAAGCAAACTGAATCCTTCTATCTCTGTGTCTTTGCTCACACCCATTTTACAGATGGGAAAACAGAGGCTCTTGCATTAAGCCCAGGGTCCGAAAGCCAGGGATAATGGTGATAGCCCTTTCTGTCTCATGTCTTACCCACTTTCCTAGGGCTCCAAGTGAGGAAGTTTAAGTCACTGACTGGCAGCTACCCACACCACTCCTGCTCTGCCTGAGCTCCTATGACCATGACGGCTTTGTGGGGTGAGCATAGGAGTTCTGAGGAAGACAACACTGTGTCAGTCATGAGAACATAAGAAAAATACCACTAATAAAAAAGGTTCCAGGGACACTGTGTGGTGTCTGAGAGAATATCAGGTCTAGCAGAGGAACGGGCCAAAGGATGAAAAGCAATGAGGACTGGGAAGTGAAGGACTTGGGCTTTTGCTCAACAGGAAGCAGCCATGGAAAGTTATGGACAGAAAGGGAACCAGTTTTGAGCACAGGCAGGTGCCTAAGCTGCTGCAGCAGTGAGAGGGCAGA
The DNA here is from genome assembly GCF_008632895.1 of Mastomys coucha. NCBI lineage: Eukaryota > Metazoa > Chordata > Mammalia > Rodentia > Muridae > Mastomys > Mastomys coucha. The sequence goes on from NW_022196905.1 coordinate 222,653,153, forward strand.
GCTGGCTAGGAGCTGACCCTGAAGATGGATGGGAGGTGATGGGCAGAAGTAGGTGGATTCTGCATGGATGCTAAAGGGACCAGACTGCATATGAACCATGTTCAAGAGTGACCTCTGAACCTGAGAAGGCAAAAGGTCAAGTGGTGGGCTGTGGGAGGAGCTCACTTAGGACCTGAGAGTCAGTACCCCATGGAGCAGAGCAAGCTGTTGGGTAACTTATCTAGGGAGACAGAATGAGCTTAAGACTTAAGCCAGATTGGAGCTCCTAATTTTTTGTTTTTCTGTATGAGTATTTTCCCTGCATGTATGCAGTGCTGGTGGAGAGCAGAAGAGGGCACTGGAAATCCCCCGGGACTGGAGTTAGGGATGACTGTGAGCTGCCTTGTGGGTGCTGGAAATCGAACTGAGGTCTCGTGGGAGCGTAGCCAGTACTCTTACCCACTCTCTGGCTTCCGACTCTCTAATGTCTTAATCAGTTCAGTCCTTCCCGCCTGGATTACCAGCTAACTCTGACAATAAAAAGCTGGATGCTGTGTGAACACTCCATACTCCTAGCACTCAAGTAAATGAGATAGGGCAAGTTCAAGGCCAGCCTGGGCTAGAGTCAGACCTTGTTCCAAAAAAAGCTGGAGCTGGATGTTGTGGTGCACACCTTTAATTCCAGCACTCAGAAGGCAGAGGCAGGAAGACCTCTGTAAATTAAAGGCCAGCCTGGTCTACACAGTGAATTCCAGACTAGTAATTCACGGCTGTATAGTGAGACGCTATCTTAGGAAAATAGAGGGTAAGGAGTGGATGGACTGGGGACCTGGCTCCTTTAGTAGAGTGCCTGACTGGTATGCACAAATCTGAGTTTAATCCATAGCACTACATAAACAGGGCGAGGTGGTCCAAACCAGTCACAGCAGCTCTCTGGAGTCCTAGGCTATACAGCTCCGGGCTAGCCTAGGCTTGCATGAGGGTCTTTCTCTGAAGCACAGAAGCAGACAGAACAAAAGGTAACAAAACTGGGCCGGAGGAATGGCTCAGTGCGTGAGGGCACATGCTTCTCTCTCAGCCGACCTGGTCAGGCTCATAGCTCATACCGCCTGCAACTCCAGGAGATCAGATGCCATCTTCTGGCCTCTGTGGGCATATGCACTCAAGTGCATACACCGCACATACATAATTAGAACATATTATTCAGGAGGCTAGAGCATCACTCGGCTGTTAAAAAGCACTCTACTGTCTGGAGAGATGGCTCAGCGGTTAAGAGCACTGACTGCTCTTCTGAAGGTCCTGAGTTCAAATCTCAGCAACCACATGGTGGCTCACAACCATCTGAAATGAGATCTGACGCCCTCTTCTGGTGTGTCTTAAGGTCTGAAGACAGCTACAGTGTACTTACATATAATAAATCTTTTTTAAAAAGCAGCACTTTACTATTTATTTTTATTTATTTCTGAGACAGTGTCCTGGAATGTACTAGGCTGGCCTTGAACTCTGAGATC
>NW_022196905.1:222654866-222655304 GCF_008632895.1 Mastomys coucha
TTCAGTTCCCAGCACATATGATAGCTCAAAACACCTATGTTTTTTTTTGTTTTTTGTTTTTGTTTTTTAGAGACAGGGTTTCTCCATGTAGCCTCCGGCTGTCTTGGAACTCACTCTGTAGACCGGACTGGCCTCGAACTCAGAAATCTACCTGCCTGTGCCTCCCAAGTGCTGCGACTAAAAGCGTAAGCCACCACCGCCCTCAAAAACCTATGTTAATAACTCCAGGGTTTTGGACATCCTCTTTTAACCTCTCCTGGTACAAACGCGCGCGCACACACCGTGGCGAAAAGCTCATACACATTAAAAAACAACCAAACCTCGAGGCTATCAGCGGACGGTGGCTACCGCGTATCCGTAGCCCTCCGATGCTAAGGGCGGGCCAGGACTCATCGGCAAGGGAGGACACAGACTGGCAGCTGGGAACCCTCTCGCTGT
>NW_022196905.1:222670679-222672324 GCF_008632895.1 Mastomys coucha
GGCAGAGACAGATCCTGCTCCCACTGCTAGTGAAGAGACCCAGATTCGGGCCTCTATCAGGCCGAGGCCGTGCACTGAAGGACGATGAGACCAGGCGTTCGGATGCAAGAGCAAAGAGGCTTTTATTTAGGGCTTCGGGTACCTGGGCGTCTGCTCTCAGGAGAGTGGCGCGCCGATGTACTCAGGTGCGGGGCTTTTATAGGGTGCATGAGCCGGAAGCAGGCATACAGAAGCAGATGAATGGTTACAGGTCTCTGATTGGGTGATGTAAATTAGGCCAGGGTGACTCGGAGTTCAACCTGAGTTCTGTTGGGGCAGTCTCATTGTTCTTGAGATCTCGGAGCAGTCCCATTGTTCTTGAGTTCTGGGAAGGAGGATCTCGGGCAGTCTCATTGTCTCGAGGCAATGTCATTGTTCTTGTTGATCTCGACAGATGGTGTTTTTGAAACATTTCACCCAGGTGTCAGACCACAAAGATCTTGTTTGGCCTCCAAACCGGCCTGGGGAACTCTTGGTAATTTTCCAGCCTTGTTTAACCGCGCATTTCAGGGAAGGGTCTCTGGGTTCGGGTCTGTCATTCCCCCATTTTCTATGATACTTGAATGGAATCTTTCATTCTATCTCTGTCCCTTGATTTAGTTGTTGATACTGGTGGGTGAGGACCATGGCCTGGACAACACTCAGTCGGTCTTTAACGAACTGAGTCAACCGATTTAGGATGTAGGGCCCAAGTATTAGAAGTAAGAGGACAATTACTAGGGGTCCCATCAAAGAGGATATTAAGGTGGTGAACCAAGGGGACCCATTAAACATTCTTTCATACCAACTCTGGGTGGACTCAAAAAGGTGTTGTCCCTGGCGCAACCTCTCTCTAAGTTTTGCCATATTGTCTCTAACCAGGCCAGTGTGATCAGCGTAAAAACAGCATTCCTCTTTGAGGGCTGAGATCCCCCCCCCTCTTTAAGGAAAAGGATGTCAAGACCTCGTCTATTCTGGAGAACCACTTCTGACAAGGAGGTTAAAGACTTCTCGAGGGCACTGACAGATTCTTCTAATGCCTGAAGATCAGTATGCATAGCCTGTTGGAGTAGCTTAAATTGGGAGGTCTCAGCAAGGGCCGCCGCCCCGTCCCAATGTCAGCTGTAATGCCCCCCACTGTCAGTCCCCCTAGTAAGAGGGCTAAAGTGATGGATACTGGTTCTCGGGGGTACCTGGTCAGGCCTTCATAATGATGGTAGACCTGGGCTGAGACACATGGCGTGAGACCTGAGTTGCACGCCCAGTACGTTCTATTGGGACCCAACAAATAATAGCTCTCAGCCATCACCTGAAGTCTCTGGTTGCAGAGCCCCTGGTGGCTGGGGGGAACACTCTCAATATACAACCCAACCCCAGAGACCTAGAAAGGGTGAGTTTGGTGGAGTCTTTAAGTAACATGGCTACTGCTGTCACTACTCTGAGACACGGGGGCCAGCCTGCTGCCACAGGGTCTAATTTCTTTGACAAGTAAGCTACCGGTCTTCTCCAGGGCCCGAGTCTTTGAGTCAACACTCCCTTAGCAAATCTTTTCTGTTCAGCTATGAACAGGTCGAAGGGCTTGTTTAAATCGGGCAAACCTAGGGCCGGAGAAGCTAGGAGTGCCTTC
>NW_022196905.1:222673726-222674243 GCF_008632895.1 Mastomys coucha
ACCAGTGTCTACCAGGAAGGTCACTGGCTGCCCCCCAACCCGCAAAGTTAGCCGGGGTTCAGGGGGGGCTCCTGACCCTGACGGCCCTAGTCCATGAGGTTTAGGACTTCTGTGGCTGGGGGCCTACTTCTCTTCGGGGGCCCTCCGGGCTTCTTGGGGCACTCGCGAGCCCAGTGTCCTTTTTCTTTGCAATACGCGCACTGGTCTGGGTCTAGTTGGGACACCCAGCCCGATGGTGTTCTTCTGTCCATGTCTCCCGGCCTCTGTCTACTCTGCCTCTGCCCTGCCACTACGGTGGCCATGATTTTACTAAGTTCTTTCTGTCTCTTCTTGTCCCTAGCCGCCTCTCTCTCTTCTGCCTCTCTCTTCAGCCGCTCCTCTCTCTCTACCTGCGTCTCCCTTTAGTAGGTGAAGACCAGGTTGGAGATGCTGGACTCCAGCCAATCTCTCGAGATCATCTCGCTCACCTCGGGCGTGCAATAGTCCGGGAACTCGAAGTGGGAGCCTGAGCCGGGTT
>NW_022196905.1:222681843-222683025 GCF_008632895.1 Mastomys coucha
TTGGTGTCTACACACATGCACTCATACCAGAGCGCACACACACACACTCACCCACACATACACATACACATACACTCACACACACTCACACACATACACATACATACACACTCTCACACATATACACACTCTCACACATACATACACACACATACACACACTCACTCACGTACACTCACACACACACACACACTCACACACACACTTACACACACACTCACATACACACACATACTCACACACACACACTCTCACACACACATACTCACACACACTCTCACACACATACATACACACACATACACACACTCACACACATGCTCACACACACACTCACACTCACAACACACTCACAACACACTCACATACACACACATACTCACTCACACACACTCACACATACACTCACATACACACACACATACATACATACACCTGTCTGAAGAGGCTGTAGTTTGATGTCTACAGGTGATAGCAGCAGCAGCAGATCCATGTGCTAGGCGTGTGTGTGGATCTCACATGTCCTAGTCAGGCTTTTCAATTTGATATGGCCCCAGCCTCATGGACAGCTCTGTTCACTTTAGGGCAGGTTTCTCGTTCTCTGCATTAGTTTTCTATTACTGTAGTAGAGTACCCAATAAGAGCCACTTAGGAGAAAGGCCTTGTTTTGGTGCACAGTTTGAGAGGGAACACAGGCTGTCATGGCAGGAAGACAGGAGCAGGAGCTTGGGGTAGCAGGGAAGCAGAGATCCCCTTTCATCCACACAGGAAGCTTAGAGAGAACAGGTAGTGGGGCTGGACTCTTGCTCAGCAGCAGTCCCGCGCCCTCAACTAAACAAAATGTAAAACCATATAAATAAATAAAAAGCAGGTGTTCCCAGTGATGTGAGCAGAAGCTTGCTGTCTAAGTCACTTTTCTGTTGTGGTGAAGAGACACACACACCGTAACCAAAGCTATCTATTAAAGAAGGCATTTAGCTGGGTGGTTGCTTACACTGACCCCACGAGTCTGTGGTCATCAAGCAGGGAACATGGCAGCAAACAGGTAGGCATGGTGTTGAAGCCATAGCTGAGACTTCATGTCTGATCTGCAAGTTGTAGGCAGAGAGGGGGCGGGAGAAGGAGAGAGGGAGAGAAGGAGGAGAGAGGGAGAGGAGAGAGGAAGAGAGAGAGGGAAAGAGA
>NW_022196905.1:222683947-222684658 GCF_008632895.1 Mastomys coucha
TAACAACAGGGTTTTCTCAGATACTAATTTTTAAAACCATTGTTATTTTTGAATGTGATTCTCTGTGTGCTAATGTGTATGCATGTTCAGGTGGCGTGTGTGTGTGTGTGTGTGTGTGTGTGTGTGTGTGCGCGCGCACGCGTGAGAGTGTGTGTAGCGTGCAGTCAGAGTTCAATCGTCGGTATCATCTTCAGAAACATTTTAGGATGTCTCACCGGCCTATGCACCATTAGGCTAAGGATCCTCCCACTACTGCCTTCCTAGAGCTGGATGTGTATGTCACCACATCTTACTCTTTCCATGTGTTTTAGGGATCAAGTTTACGTCCTCGTTCTCTCAAGGCAAACATTTCACTGACTGAGCCACCGCCCCAGGCTCTAGGATGCTGATTTTGCAAACTTTGAGGGAAGTTTCCTCTTTGCCATTCTCCGTTCTCCTCCCTCACTATCACATGCAGCTGTTTTTGTTTGTTTGTTTCTTTCTTTCTTTGTTTTTGTTTTTCTCTTTTCTTTTTTGGTTTTTCGAGATAGGGTTTCTCTGTGTAGCCCTGGCTGTCCTGGAACTCACTCTGTAGACCAGGCTGGCCTCCGACTCAGAAATCCTTCTGCCTCTGCCTCCCAAGTGCTGGGATTAAAGGCGTGCGCCACCACTGCCCAGCCTATCGCATGCAGCTTTAAGGGGTGGCCAGTATAATTGCCATGTCCCTCAGTA
>NW_022196905.1:222691473-222692719 GCF_008632895.1 Mastomys coucha
AGATGGCTCAGTGGTTAAGAGCACTGGCTGCTCTTCTAGAGGACCCTGGTTCAATTCCCAGCAACCACGTGGTGGCTCACAGCTGTCTGTAACTCTAGGATCTGAATCCTTCACACAGACATACATGCAGGCAAAATACTAATGCACATAAATAATTTTTTCTGATGGGAATATTTAAAAACTTTGGAATGAAACAAATATTATCTGGAGAGCATTGGTTTCCCCTTAATCACAGAGAAATGCCCCAGGAAACCTGTTCTTTCTTGTCTCTACTAAAGTAATAGATAGACCCCAGCTCCATGCAAATGCTGAATGAGAGTGTGAGGGGAACATGGGAGATGAGCCAGTGCCCCCACCACACAGTCTTCCCTTGTCTGGATCAGCTATGTGTCTATGTTTGTTTTGATGAAAAAAAAATCTTGCTACCTAACTCACGTTGCCTTCAAACTCTTAATCCTCCTGCCTCTGCTTTCTGAGTACTGGGCTTACAGATGTGTCATACCAGGCCTGGCTTACAATAGTTTTTCTTTTCTTTCTTTCTTCCTTTCTTCCTTTCTTCCTTTTTTCCTTCCTTCCTTCCTTCCTTTCTTTCTTTCTTTCTTTCTTTTTTTTCGAGACAGGGTTTCTCCGTGTAGCCCTGGCTGTCCTGGAACTCACTCTGTAGACCAGGCTGGCCTCAAACTCAGAAATCCGCTTGCCTCTGCCTCCCAAGTGCTGGGATTAAAGGCATGTGCCACCACCGCCCGGCCTCAATAGTTTTTTCTTAATCTTTCCTTTTCCTTGTTTCTTTGGAATGTCTTTAAAACAATCATTTATTATTTTATGTGTCATATGTCTACCTGAGTATATGTGTGCATAGCAGGCATGTGCATGAGCCTGAGCACATCAGAAGAGAGCATTGGATTCTCTGGAACTGGAGGTATAGGTGGTTGTGAGCCATCATGAGCTACTCAGACTCATGTGAGTGTTAGGAACTGAAACCTAGTCTTCTACAAGAGCAGCAAGCATTCTTAACTGCTATGCCATTTCTCCAATTCCCAGAATGCCTTTGAAAACCTCTAATGTGACCTTTATCTTTAGGAAACTAGAAGTAGACTTTCTCCTGATGCTACTGTGAAGCACAACTAAACTCCCTGAACTTTATGAATATAAAAAACAAAAACAGAGGAACAAAAACACACTTGAAGATTATGAAAGTTGAAAGGAAGGCAGTGCCCTTCCAAGAAACTTGGAACCCAAAAACAAG
>NW_022196905.1:222693538-222694606 GCF_008632895.1 Mastomys coucha
CTTGCTAATATTCTTTCCTTCTGAGCTCAGGGCTGGGCCTGCAATGCTTCTGATTTTAACTACCCTGGTGAGGACAACAGTGTTTGCAACAAAGTTTCTGCCATTTAGATTATTGGTGAAGTAAGTGATCAGGAGACACTCTGTGAAGCCAATGAATCTCAGTTTTCGGGGAGTCTCATCCCATTGGCTCAGTTCTGAACATGCCTTATAACAAGAGCACCAATCAGAAATAACATGAGGGTGTGGTCACTGAGCTAGTATCTGTGCACATGGGCAGACTCTTGTCTCTGGGGTAGCTAGTGTTGGGTGGCCCAATATTAGCATTAGATGACAAGCACCCTCAGTGTGAATTCTCCTCTGCCTCCTACCAACCTACAATCATGTCAAAAAAGATACTGTGCTGTTGTGAATCATGAGTTTTATATGCTATAATATAAAAAAATGGATCCAAGCATCTGGCAAAAATGAAGCAATTTTAAAATATACTATTGTGTAGAAAGGAGAAACAGGGTAGAGGAATGGACACAGGGCAGAGAAGTGGACGCAGAGCAGAGAAGTGGACGCAGGGCAGAGGAATGGATGCAGAGCTGAGGAATGGATGCAGAGCAAAGAAGTGGACGCAGGGCAGAGGAATGGACGCAGAGCAGAGAAGTGGACGCAGGGCAGAGGAATGGACGCAGAGCAGAGGAATGGACCCAGAGCAGAGAAATGGACACAGGGCAGAGAAGTGGACACAGAGCAGAGGAATGGACGCAGGGCAGAGGAATGGATGCAGAGCTGAGGAATGGATGCAGAGCAGAGAAGTGGACACAGAGCAGAGGAATGGATGCAGAGCAGAGGAATGGACGCAGAGCAGAGAAGTGGACACAGAGCAGAGGAATGGACGCAGGGCAGAGGAATGGATGCAGGGCAGAGGAATGGATGCAGAGCAGAGAAGTGGACACAGAGCAGAGGAATGGATGCAGAGCAGAGGAATGGATGCAGAACTAAGGAATGGATCCAGAGCAGAGAAGTGGACACAGAGCAGAGGAATGGACGCAGAGCAGAGGAATGGACCCAGAGCAGAGG
>NW_022196905.1:222696221-222697047 GCF_008632895.1 Mastomys coucha
AGAGGAATGGACGCAGAGCAGAGGAATGGACCCAGAGCAGAGGAATGGACGCAGAGCAGAGGAATGGATGCAGAGCAGAGGAATGGACCCAGAGCAGAGGAATGGACCCAGAGAAGAGGAATGGACACAGAGCAGAGGAATGGACCCAGAGCAGAGACGTGGACACAGAGCAGAGAAGTGGACACAGAGCAGAGGAATGGATGCAGAGCAGAGGAGTGGACACAGAGCAGAGGAATGGACACAGAGCAGAGGAATGGATGCAGAGCAGAGGAATGGACCCAGAGCAGAGGAATGGATGCAGAGCAGAGAAGTGGACACAGAGCAGAGGAACGGACGCAGAGCAGAGGAATGGATGCAGAGCAGAGAAGTGGACACAGAGCAGAGGAATGGACGCAGAGCAGAGGAATGGACCCAGAGCAGAGGAATGGACGCAGAGCAGAAGAATGGATGCAGAGCAGAGGAATGGACCCAGAGCAGAGGAATGGACGCAGAGCAGAGAAGTGGACACAGAGCAGAGGAATGGATGCAGAGCAGAGGAGTGGACACAGAGCAGAGGAATGGACACAGAGCAGAGGAATGGACGCAGAGCAGAGGAATGGATGCAGAGCAGAGGAATGGACCCAGAGCAGAGAAGTGGACACAGAGCAGAGGAATGGATGCAGAACAGAGGAATGGACCCAGAGCAGAGGAATGGACCCAGAGCAGAGGAATGGACCCAGAGCAGAGGAATGGATGCAGAGCAGAGAAATGGAAGCAGGGCAGAGGAATGGACGCAGAGCAGAGGAATGGACGCAGAGCAGAGGAATGGACGCAGAGCAGAGAAGTG
>NW_022196905.1:222697370-222697602 GCF_008632895.1 Mastomys coucha
GAGGAATGGACGCAGAGCAGAGAAGTGGACGCAGAGCAGAGGAATGGACACAGAGCAGAGGAATGGACCCAGAACAGAGGAATGGATGCAGAGCAGAGAAGTGGACACAGAGCAGAGGAATGGATGCAGAGCAGAGGAGTGGACACAGAGCAGAGGAATGGATGCAGAGCAGAGGAATGGACGCAGAGCAGAGGAATGGACCCAGAGCAGAGGAATGGACCCAGAGCAGAGG
>NW_022196905.1:222699105-222700378 GCF_008632895.1 Mastomys coucha
GCAGAGCAGAGAAATGGACGCAGGGCAGAGGAATGGACGCAGAGCAGAGGAATGGATGCAGAGCAGAGCAATGGACGCAGAGCAGAGGAATGGACGCAGAGCAGAGAAGTGGACACAGAGCAGAGGAATGGACACAGAGCAGAGGAATGGACGCAGAGCAGATAAGTGGACGCAGAGCAGAGGAATGGACGCAGAGTAGAGGAATGGATGCAGAGCAGAGGAATGGACACAGAGCAGAGGAGTGGACCCAGAGCAGAGGAATGGATGCAGAGCAGAGGAATGGACGCAGAGCAGAGAAGTGGACCCAGAGCAGAGGAATGGACACAGAGCAGAGGAATGGACCCAGAGTAGAGGAATGGACCCAGAGCAGAGGAATGGACCCAGAGCAGAGGAATGGACGCAGAGCAGAGAAGTGGACGCAGAGCAGAGGAATGGACGCAGAGCAGAGGAATGGACGCAGAGCAGAGGAATGGACGCAGAGCAGAGAAGTGGACACAGAGCAGAGGAATGAACACAGAGCAGAGGAATGGACCCAGAGTAGAGGAATGCACCCAGAGCAGAGGAATGGACCCAGAGCAGAGGAATGGACCCAGAGCAGAGGAATGGACCCAGAGCAGAGGAATGGACGCAGAGCAGAGGAATGGACGCAGAGCAGAGGAAAGGACGCAGAGCAGAGGAATGGACCCAGAGCAGAGAAGTGGACACAGAGCAGAGGAATGGACCCAGAGCAGAGGAATGGATGCAGAGCAGAGAAATGGACGCAGGGCAGAGGAATGGACGCAGAGCAGAGGAATGGATGCAGAGCAGAGGAATGGATGCAGGGCAGAGAAGTGGACGCAGGGCAGAGAAATGGACACAGGGCAGAGAAGTGGACACAGAGTAGAGGAATGGACACAGAGCAGAGGAATGGATGCAGGGCAGAGCTGGCTGGCAAGCTGACCCAGTGTGAGATGGAGGTTTGCTAAAATCCCTACTCTGGAGAAATTCCCATTCTTGGTCCACATGGGCTGGGATCGGCCCCTCCTCCAGGTTCCCATACTGTTGGTTTAGGCACAGATCTTTATCCAATGAATACTTTGGGGCTTGAGCCTATTCCCTTTTGTGACTGTGGAGTCAGTCACATAGCAGGCTGCCTGTAAAGTTCTACTTCTGAGTTCTAGAAAAAGCAGTTCTAGAAAAGCTGCCAGCCAGGGGAGGGAGGGACGTGTTTGTGACTCTGGTGAACAGTAAGTACTCCTCATATTATAGATGGATCATAACAGTTTCTATCCCA
>NW_022196905.1:222787134-222788711 GCF_008632895.1 Mastomys coucha
CCACTAGCTCCCGGGTGTGTGGTTCTGCAGCTGTGTTTGGGCCTCCTGTCCTGGGATGCAGAGCTCCTACACAGTTGGCTCTTCCCCTGTGCCGTTCTGAGAAGGTAAAGGGGTTGGTAGCGGGATTGTGAGTGCGACATCCAGTGCAGCTGGCAAAAGCCACTACAGCCATGGGCTTCCATTGCTGACCTGGACAACTCCAGGAGGCGCCATTTGCACACATGGACACATGGTGTAGGCAACAGGGTCCTCTGGGGCCTCTCCGAGTAGCAGGTTTGGTAAATGCCTTCCAAGAGTCAGTGTGAACTTAACAGTGTATGCCAAGTGTTAAACTTGCACTCATTTTGCAAACAAGAAAAAAAAGAAAGAAAGAAAGAAACACAGAGAGGCTTGGTAATTAGTCTAAGGACACACAAGAATGTAAGTAGATTTCAAATGCAGTAAAACTGACCCTGGATCCTGTGCCCTCATCATCTAGGAGCCATCAGTTTCTTGTAGCTGTCCAAACCATAGTCCAGCTCCTCATATTCCATTTCATATCCGGGGACTCTTCAACACCATCAAGCCAGAAAGTCACTTGCTGGGCTAGGGTTGAACATGGCTCTGTTGGAGCCCAGCTTGGAGTCTGTTAATGTTAGCGAGCATGGATACCCCAACCACTATTGTGGTCATTGTGGAAACTTCCAGTGATTTGGTTTCCAGCACTGCCCATGGGTCTCGCTCTCTTCCGGGTTTTCCTTGGCACAGAGAGCAGGTGGTGAAAGTGTGAGCTGCCTTGAAGGACCAGGGAAGGCAGTGTGAATTCTGGGAGGCTCGGTGTGAAGAAGACCATGACCAGGACTGGGGAGAGAATTCACTAGATTCTTGGCTTCTCTGTCCTTGTCTCTGTGTGGTCAGATTTCTGGAATTATGGAGAAGCACCAGTGGGAACAACACGTAGCAGCTAGTATTTGTTCTGCTCACGGTTTCTCAGGACTCAGTCCATGGTCACTTGGTTCTGCTGCTTTGAATCTCTGGTGAGGCAACGTCTGTAAGGTAAGGACAATGCTTACCAATTGGAGCCACAGATAACCCAACCCACAGCATCCTGAAGCAAGACACCAGCCAGGTCAATGGCCTGGTACATAAGCGTCCTTTCAGGCTAAAACCATTGGTGAGCTGACACCCACAGCTGATGCGGTGGCACATAGCTGCCATCCCAGTACTTTGGAAACTGAGATAGGAAGACTGGGTCACAGCCAGTCTGGGTTGCATAGTGAGGCCCCCATCTCAAAGAAACCTAGAGCTTGGGTGTGGTCTGATGGCAAAGTCTCTGCATAGATTCCTCAATTGAGGGCCCCGGGGTATGGCACAGCAATAGAACCCCTGTTCAGGATTCCCCAGTGAGAGGCTATGGCCATAGCCTAGTAATAGACCAGCTGCCCAGAATCCCCCAGTGAGGGGCTGAGCATGTGACCAGGGGTAGAGCTCCTTTCTAGTATGCATGGGAGTCCATATTGGAAAAGCAAATGAGCCAGGCGGTGGTGGCGCACGCCTTTAATCCCAGCACTTGGGAGGCAGAGGCAGGCGGATTTCTG
>NW_022196905.1:222806480-222807622 GCF_008632895.1 Mastomys coucha
CATACATACATACATACATACATACATACATATTTTTGGAAGCTGAGGATAGGGTACTATGGAAAGAAGGGTGCATGTGAGCTGTTCATTCTTGAGTGATCCGGGCAAGGAGAAACTACCTGGTTCTGGAATTACAGACGCGCCCCCATTTATGCTCAAATCCTAGTTTACAGGCCTAGAAACATCTTTCCTATTGCTCCTTAGGAGGCCTTTGAGGTCTTTTCATAACCAAATATCTTAGGGTTTCCACTGCTGTGAAGAGACACCATGACCAAGGCAACTCTTATAAAGACAACGTTTAATTGGGGCTGGCTTACAGATTCAGAGGTTCAGTCCATTATCATCAAGGTAGGAACACGGCAGAGTTCAGGCACAGGAGGAGCTGAGAGTTCTATACCTTGGTCTCAGGGCCACTCGGAGAAGACTGACTTCCAGGCAGCTAGGAGAATCTCTCTCAAAGCCCAGCCCACAGTGACACACTTCCTCCAACAAGGCCACACCAGTTCTAACAAGGCCACATCTCCTAAATGTGTCACTCCCTGTGGGCCAGGCGTGTTCAAACCACCACCCAAGTCTTTTTGTTTTCTTTTCTGTGGTGCTAGGGGTGAACCCAGAACCTTTGCTGAGCCACTCCCTGACCCCCTCACTGGGGGATTCCAGACAACTGCTCTTTGGCCGAGCCATACCCCCAGCTAGCCCTTCTTTGTCAAAGCATTCATCAATAATACTGTCTGTCCTCTTTCCGTTCTGTCACCTAACTGCTCAGTCGACCTCTGTTGGGAGGAAGCTGCCATCACTTTTGTTGCCTTTGTACTGCCCACTGGAGGTGGTGTTCAATTCTCCTTTTGTAATTGGTGCCTTCTTTTTAAGGATCAAACCCAGGCATTCAAGCACAGTGGTTAGTGCATTTATGAGCCAGGCAGTGCTGCCCTCTCTTAACCCCCAGCTTCTGTAGGTCCACTCATATCCTTTCCTTACCCATCCCCCTGGGTGAACTTTAATAATGTTTCTCAAATGTGCCTTTTGTTTTAAAAGATATTTTGACTTTATTTGTGTTTTGTCTGCATGTAACTATGTAATAGATGTACATGTAAATACCTCCAATTATAAGGTAAGACTTAAAAGAATCAGAAGCCATCAGA
>NW_022196905.1:222807768-222808754 GCF_008632895.1 Mastomys coucha
TCAGCACCCTGTGGGGATCTAGACATGAGCCACAGAGCACATTCCCAGGCAATTGATTGGGGCAATTGGGACAGTTGGGGCTCTGCCACTGAAGTGGCTGTACACTGTGACTCTGTGTGTGTGTGTGTGTGTGTGTGTGTGTGTGCGTGCGTGTGTGTTGAGACACAGGTAGTCAGATTGCAGGTATAGCCTAGCCTGCACCCTTAGCTCTATCCTAGCATCATGGTGGTACATTCCAGTTAGCCTAGCCCTTGGATGGTAGAGGCAGGAAGATCAGAAGATCAAGGTCAGCTTTGGCTACACAGTACATGCAGGCCAACCTGGTCAGAAAGAGAAGGGCATGGCTAAGGAAAAATTTAAAAAATCTTTAATGTGTTGGGAAAGGCATAGAAAACCCGTTATACTTCTGAAAACTTAATGTGTATGTCTGTGGATCAGATTCATGCCCAGTACCCACAGAGGCCAGAAGAGGGCGTCAGACCTCCTGGAACTGTAGCTGGGCTGTAGGCTGCTATGTGGGTGCTGGGACTCCACCCTGGAGCCTCCAGAAGAGCAGTGCTCTCAATCACTGAGCCATTTCTCCAGCTCCACACTAGAATCTTTTAATGTAAAAATTATTTTACTTTTGACAAATATTTAAATCTGAGTTATTTTCATTTCTCTCTCTGTGTCTCTCTCTGTCTCTCTCTCTCTCTGTGTGTGTGTGTCCGTGTCCACATGTGTACCTATGAGTGCAGGTCCCTTGGAGAACACAGGGTATTAGATCACCTAGAACCGGAGTTTTAGGTGGTTGTGAGCCACTCTACATAGGGGCTGAGATCTGAACTCCAGTCCTCTGCCAGGGCAGCAGTTGAGGCATCTCTTCTGAGTTATAAAGGTCTTAGAGAAAAATTCCAGGGGGAAGGATTCAGTTCAGTGGTAAAGAGATGGATTTCTATCCCCACACAGGAAAAAAATAGACATGTGTTACATGTATATATATAATT
>NW_022196905.1:222809202-222811269 GCF_008632895.1 Mastomys coucha
CCTCACACATGCACAAGCCCACAGGAATATGTGCCCACCCCCAAATACAGAAACAAACACAAATAAATAGAGTTTGATCACCAAAGAAAGTACTACTGGAGATAGTGAATGTCTCTGAGACGAAGTCTCTAAGATTGGCTTTCCGGCTTCATACATAAATGCACCGAGACCAGAGAGATCACTCACTTACCCAGCATGGCACAGCTGCTTTGTAACACAGCTTTGAGCCCAGTTACATCTCTCCCTTGATTCTGTCTAAAGGCGGGGGGGTGTTGGGTTTGCTTTTTCTTGATAATTCTTTGAGATTTGTTCTTAAATGGGTGTCCCCAGAGAAAGCACTTTCTGACACAAAGGCTGAGGCCATGCCCGGGAAGGGAGAAAGAGAAAGACAGAGATGGCACTCACTGCCTGCCTGGGGGTCACGCCATTGTGGTTCCTCTGTGAGGTGACATGCACTCAAGTTTGTCTCCACACAGGGCCACACACTCCCTAAAGAAAGCGCGGTTTGCTATACTTTGCCTGTCTGCGTCTCTAGCGTGTTGTCCTGCTTGTGTTGGATGGATGTCGGGTGTTTTCGGGTCCCCGGATATGGCAGACACATAGCCAAGATGGCCCCCATGAGGCTGGAGCTCATTTACCACCCCGGGATAGCTGTGTTGCGGTGGGTCTGCACATGTGGAGACCATAAGACAATGTCACCATCCAAGTTTTCATCTGAGACAGGATGTCTCACTGCACCCAGAGCTCTGAAATCATCTAGGATGTCATGTCCTGTGTGACATGAAAACCTGACTGGGGTGATGAGGGAATAAGAAAGGACAGATACACAGACATGTGCTCAGAAAAGTTGGGTGGGCTGAGCTTGCTCTGCTGGAGCACACGACCCCGAACGGCAGCGTTTACCGGGAGCTGCAGAGAGGAAGGGTTGGCCAATCTCCATAGGAGATCTCTGCAGTCCAGTAGCCTCAGGATGCAGTCAGTCATCCCAAGGAGGAAGAAGGGGCTGCTAGTTATGGCACATGCTGGTCAGTAGTCCGCAAATGCTCCTTGGAGCCAGGGAAGGCTTTGCCATCCCCACAGGTCTGAGGCACTGGGTTCTTGACATGGCTGTGCAGGTGCCAACGTTACAGATTCACTCTGGACATCTTTACACACACCCACATACAGCTTCCTCCATTCCCCGCCCTGGGCTGAGGCATCCAGAATTCTCCTGTTTGTGCTTCTCCTAATTCTAGGGTTATAACACATGTAGCCACATCCAGCCTTACACCCAGCATCCTGGGGAGGTTCAGGCCCTCATACAGGTATGACTGCCGGTTGGGTTGGGTCACTCACTTGTTCTGGGGGCAAGTCCTAGGAGAGCACGCTCACCTTAAGCATTGCTACACGGGTAGGACAAGTAGCCGTTTAACGAGATGCTCCTCAGAGTTCCAGCTGCAGCCATGTAGCAGTCTGTGTTTTTTTGTTTGTTTGTTTGTTTTTTGTTTTTTGTTTGTTTGGTTGGTTTTTGGTTTTTGGTTTTTTTTTTTCAGAATTATTCAGCTTCTTCCAAGCATGCCTCCCTTAACAATTTAGGGGTCCTCTTCAATGTTCTGAGTATCTTTACTCCTTCTTTAAAGCGTCCCTCCCTGCCATATGGCTGCTCGCCTGCCGCATGGCTGACCTCCACGCCAGCTTAAATAGCGTGGTTTTCCCCACTCTTTCCACGCCTTCCTCCAGGCAGCAGCTGGGGTGTGGAGTTGATCTGCCTTGGGGTTTTTCCTCTTAAACCCTTCTGTTTGAGTCCACTCCTAAATTACTTTATTAATGAGGATAATAGCACCAAGGGGAACCCCAATTTTCAATGCATCATTTGGCAAACAGGATGAGACCCCAACATTCTAGCAATAATGGTGTCTGCAGATTGTATAGTAGGGACCTTTGCTAGCTAAGACAATCTTTAATGTAGCTCTAAGGTTATGGGTACGAATGTTGGGTCTCACATAGTGGGTCACAGATTATTTTTACAGTATTTGAGAGGCTGAGGTGGGAGGACCTTGTGTCATGTAGGGCAGCCTGAGCTACATG
>NW_022196905.1:222811279-222820131 GCF_008632895.1 Mastomys coucha
GTAAAACCAGGATTGAAGAGTTGGGTCAGTGGGTAAAGGAACATGCCATCAGGCCTCATGACCTCATTACCTGAGTTTAATCCTCAGGACTCACATGGTGGAGAAAGAGCGTGAGTCTCCACATTGTCTCCTGACCTCCACATGCACCCCCACCTACCCAATACACAAATGCACACAAGTAATACAGTGAAGGTACAGGCATTAGGGACAGACTTTCTGGCTTGAGCTTGGGCTCTGTTCCCTGGCTAAGGGAACACAGGTGTTACATAACTCTTCCTGCCTCAGCCTTGATGAGGTTCAGCAAGTTGGCATCTGTAAAGCACTTGCCGCGACTACCATCGGTGACTTAGTGGCCAAATATAGTTGTCACCACCCAGACAAGCTTCCATGTCACTCTTCCCTGCTTTGCTTAAGCTATGTCCAGGATTTAAGAAGTCTACATGTTATAGGACGCAGCCTGGGGAAGCCCTCCTGCCACCTGGCTCCCCAAGTCTCTTTGGGATGGAACCACGCTGAGCTGCGGTGCAGGGATAGGAGCTAAAGAATGTGCTGCTGAAGGTGTGGCTAGAGCTGAAGTCCTCCTCTGGAATACACAAGACCCTGGCTCCAGTCTGAGCACTGTGAGAGGCAGCGAGAGGGAAGGAGGAAAGAGGGAGGAAGTTCAACCGAGCCGAGCAGCCCCTTGTCAATTACTGATTTGATAAATGCACAACTGGCTTAAGAAATTGGCCTTGGGGGCTGGTGAGATGGTTCAGCAGGTAAGAGCACTGACTGCTCTTCCGAAGGTCCTGAGTTTGGATCCCAGCAACCACGTGGTGGCTCACAACCACCTGTAATGAGATCTGACACCCTCTTTTGGTGCATCTGAAGACAGTTACAATGTATTACAGTGGAGCAAGCTGGGCCAGAGCGAGTGGGGCCAGAGCAAGCAGAGGTCCTGAGTTCAATTCCCAGCAGCCACATGATGGCTCACAGCCATCTGTACAGCTACAGTGTACTTATACACATAAAATAAATAAATAAATCTTAAAAAAAGAAAGAAATTGACCTCAGAATGGCATTCACTGCTATAGATAGATAGACAGACAGACAGACAGACAGACAGACAGACAGACAGACAGATAGATAGAAGTGGCCTTAGTTTTCCATTTATAATAAAATGCCTGAGGCAGGTGTGTTCAATAGCTCAAAGGTTTCCTGTGTCGCCTGAGGCTTTGGAGGGTCTATGAAGCAATCAAGCAGCTCCAATGCTTTGAGCCCTAGACTCGAGGAAGAAGCTGCAGTCTCTCAATTCTCTGCAACCCAATTTTCTTCCCTAGGGCCTCACCTCTAAATGCTTCAATGCGTCCCAGTAGTGCCTCCTGGGGACTAAGCCATGTTTCTAGGTTCAAGATTCTAGGTCCACATGAGTTCAGTGCTGTTGGAGGCCAGAAGGGGACATCAGATTCCCAGGAGCTGGAGCGTCTATGTGGTTATGAGCCATCCAGAGTGGGTGCTGGGGACTGAACTCAGGTCCTCTGCAAAAGTAACCAGCGCTCTTAAGAACTGAGCCAGCTCTCCATCCACCAGGCTTACTCTTTTACAGCCTACTGGTGAGAACTCACCAGGGTTCCATGAGCCCTACCTCAGTTCCCTTCAAGACCAGTGATGCCCACTGACCTCTGGCTAAGGTCTGCTTTCCCATCACTTCCTACATATGGGTCTTAGAAACCAAACTCAGACTCTTTCCAAAACACAGCAGACGCTGTAAGAAGGTCTGAGATCCTCAATGGGCATACACTACGGATGGAGCCTTAGTGTCAACTTTGAAGTTTCTGTGGGTTGGGAGCTATGGAAGCTGTCTTCTCACTTACCCAACACTCCCCCAACACATCCCTAGGAGTCGACAGGGACCTCTGCTCTGTGGCATTTCCGTATAGAGCCAGTCTGAAGGAGCCCCCGCCATCTGGAGCTTTGCTATAGCATGCGGTAAAAAGGCTTGCTCCAGGGGAGTGCTCACCATCCAAGAGAGATTTCCAAAATATTTCCTTTTTACCTGTGTAATCCTATAAGGCAGCTACTAGACATGTGGGGGTGTTTCCAACTTTCCTTTTAAGAAATACATAAATTATGCTTAATTATATGTGGCAGGAGATGGAGGCTGCGTGCATGTGGCACGGTGTGTGTGTGTGTGTGTGTGTGTGTGTGTGTGTATGAGAGACAGAGACAGAGAGACAGAGAGGACAACTTGAGGATTGAGTTGGTTCTCTCTTTAAAACATGTTCATCCAAGGGATTGAACTCAGACCATGAGGTCTGGCAGAAAGTGCCTTTATCTGCTAGACCATATCTCCGGCCCTTTAAAAAATATTTCCTCTTTTCTATCTATCTATCTATCTATCTATCTATCTATCTATCTATCTATCTATCTATCTATCTATCTATCATCTATTCACATATGGGTTTTGAGTAGAAATTTGACTTTTGTGGCTGAAAACCCATTAAGGACTGAAGAGATACTAAGTGGTTAGGAACCTTTCCTGTTAGTCTTAGTCAAGGTTCCTATTCCTTCACAAACATCAGGACCAAGAAGCAAGTTGGGGAGAAAAGGGTTTATTGAGCTTACTTTCACATTGCTGTTGATCACCAAAGGAAGTCAGGACTGGAACTTAAGCAGGTCAGGAAGCAGGAGCTGATGCGGAGGCCATGGAGGGATGTTCCTTACTGGCTTGCTTCCCCTGCTTTGTTCAGCCTGCTTTCTTATAGAACCCAAGACTACCAGCCCAGGGATGGCACCACCCACAAGGGACCCTCTGCCCTTGATCACTAATTGAGAAAATGCCTTACAGTTGGATTTCATGGGGGCATTTCCTCAAGGGAGGCTCCTTTCCCTGTGACAACTCAGCTTGTGTCAAGTTGACACACAAAACCAGCCAGTACACTGCTCTTGCAGAGGACCTGAGTCCAGTTCCTAACATCCACATAGAGCATACCATAACAACCTGTAATGTCATCTCTGGGAGATTCAACGCCCTCTTCTGGCCTCCATTAGTACTGCACTCACGTGCACATACTAACTCATAGATACACATACACAGAATTTAAAAATAAATGTAGATCATTTTTTCTTTTTCTTTTCTTAAATATTTTTTGAGATTATACTATAGTTACATCATTTTCCCCTTTGCTCTCCTCCCTCCAAATCCTCCCATGCACCCCTATTTGTTCTATTTCAAATTCATGGCCTCTTTTTCTTTAATTGCTGTTACCCATATATGTGTGTATACATGCATATGTATCTCTAAATATATCTAAATATATAAATACGACCTGCACAGTCTGTATAATGTCATTTGTAAGTATGTGTTTTGGGCGCCGACCCTTTGGTATTGGCTAACCCATCTGTGTGCTCTTCCCTCAGGGAGATGACTTCTCCTGCTTTTGGCAGGCTTTATACCTGTGGTTCTTTGTAGGGTGAAGGCCTCACTTCCCTTTCCACACTAGCATATCTATTGTTATTGCTTCCCCCCAAAATTTGTTTTAAAAAAAAACCAACAACACATTTTAACCTAGGCATGGTGCTGCACACCTTTAACCCCAGCACTTGGGAGGCAGAGGTTCATAGGCATTTGTGAGTTTGGGGCCAGCCTTGTTTACATACTGAGGTCCTGCCTAAAATATAAACACATGAATAAACCCTACATATTAAGTTTTGGTTATTTTTGCTTGTGTGCATGTGAGTGCATATGTGTTGTACTGGCTAGTTTTATATCAACTTGACACAAGCTCAGGTCATCTGAGAGGAGGGAACTTCAAGAATCCATCTCCGTAAGATCAGACTATACACAAAATATACATTTTCTTAATTAGTGATTGATAGGGGAGGGCCCCACCCATTGTGGGTGGGGCCATCCCTGGGCTGGTGGACCTGAATTCTATAAGAAAGCAGTCTGAGCAAGCCATGAAGAGCAAGTCAGGAAGCAGCACCTCTCTATGGCCTCTGCATTAGCTTCTGCCTACAGGTTCCTGCCCTGCATGAGTTTCTGTCCTGACTTCCTTTGTTGATGAACAGTGATATGAGAATGTAAGCCAGATAAACTCTTTCTTCTCCAAATTGCTTTGGTCCTGGTGTTTCATCACAGCAATTGTTAAGCCTAAGTAAGACATGTATGAGTAATCTACATATGTAAGCATGCACATTAGAGGTTAGCTTTGGGTGTTGTTCCTCAGTTACTGTCCACTTTGTTTCTTTGAGACATATTCTCTCACTAGCCTGAAACTCAATGAATAGACTGAGTGGCCGTTGAGCCCTGGGAACCTGTCTGCAACCCCCTCCCCCAACTCCCCTTCCGGACCACAACTTTCACCTGGGATTATAGGTGAACACTGATGTGTCTGCCTTTTTTTTTTTGTGGGTTGTGGGAATTGAACTCAGGTCTTTGTGCTTCCAAGACAAGTTACTTTACCAACTGAGCTCTCTCTAGAACCCATGTTAAAATATACTTAGGATTAATAATCCTGTATAGCTAGTGGCTACTGTCTGAGACAGTGTAACATTAGAGACATTCACATTGGTCATTAAATTACCTAATTCATCTCTACTGAAAGCTCATTGGTCAGATGTAGTCGTGTGATCCCAGAAAAATCATAAGTGGGCAAGGAAATACTGCCTTGACATGTGTCTGCAGGTGCAGAACTAGAAGCATTTGGTGCATAGCTCTGATGGCTATAGGTCATTTGGGATCCTAGAAGGAAAGAAACTGACTCTTCTTCTAAGGAGTGTTACAGCTTTGATCTGGAATGTTCTCAAAAGGACCTGGTGCAGAAGGTCTGGTCTTCAGGCTCTGACACTATTGGGAGTTCATGAAGCCTTTAAAGAGAGAAGTCTATTGGGAAGAGATCATAGCACATGCCTTTGAAGGAATATTGGGATTCTGACCACTCTTGTCTGTTTCACTTCCTGGACCCATTAAGCGACCAGCCATCTATGACACACACCCTGCAGCCTGTGCTTACACAGACAAGACCCATCAGGGCAAGTGCTGTCACCTCAAATCCCTGAGATTGTGAGTCAGAATAGGCCTTTCTTCTTACCCAGCTGACTACCTCAGGTGTTTTGTTACAGTACCAGGCACCTAGCTTCTGCAGGAAGGGAAGGGAAGGAAAACCCTGGACTCTTCAAACACTTTAAATACCTGACCTCAAATGACTGTTTGTAACCCTTTCATAATAATGAAAATAATCCTGTGGTATGCGAAAAGACAGACCAACACCAGGCGGCATCTCCCCTTTAATGAAAATGATTCATCATTCCAATTGCTCATGTCACCATTAACTCCTCTTAACATGAAGTGCATAGGTCTTACTCAATATTCAGTAAAAAATTTCCCTAGGAGCGGCAGGGCTAAGAAAGAGCACTGGCCACTCTTCCAGAGGACCTGGGTACAGTTCCTAGAACCCATATGGTGGTGCACAGCTGCCCATAATTCCAGTCCCAGGGGATCCCACCTTCTTCTGGCCTTTGCAGACACTGCACACTCATAGTGAGAAGACATACACACAGAATAAAATAAAATAAAATAAAATATAAAATAATTTGCTTATGAGTTTGATAATCTTATTTAAAATTGTATTTTAATTCATTTAATATTCTGATCATGTGCTGGTGGTATTTGGAGTTTCATTGTTATTTGTTTTGTTTACTACTTTATAACAAATTACCCCAATTTTATCAGCTCAAATGACCAGTCCCTTAGCGCATCTGTTGCTGCAAGTCAGCTGCCAGGTGTGGCTGTGTTCGTGTCTCCTGTGTGTCAGTGAGTCTTGGTCTCATCTGGAGGCCTGACCCTGGAGGATGTACTCCTGAGCTTCAGCACACAGAGCTCAGAAGGGAGCTTCCGGCTGTGGGGGCAGTTACTCAGGTATTGCCTCTCTCTCTCTCTCTCTCTCTCTGTGTGTGTGTGTGTGTGTGTGTGTGTGTGTGTGATGGACACAGAAACAGACAAACAGAGAGAGAGAGAGAGGTGGGGGAGAATAAGGTTTTGTGAATTCATTTCATAGCTGTCACCTGTCACTGCCATGCTCGCTGTCATTTACACATTTGAAATCTGCGTCTGTGTCCACCATCATATCGCCTTAACAGTGGGTGGGCGATATGATGGTGGACACCTGTGACCACAGCACTGCGAGGCCACAACAGTAGTCACAGAGCCCACACCCAGCCTGGGCTACTTAGTGAAACCACATCTTAGAAAACAGCGAGGAAGTAGTAGATTGCCCAGTGGATTAAAGACACTTACACCAAAGCTGACGACTGGAGTTCAATCCTGGGACCCACACAGTGGAGGGAGAGAACTGACTAGCTGAAGCCCACACTCATACAAAATAGATTTAAAAAAAAAATAAGCAGGGGCTGGAGAGATGGCTCAGCAGTTAAGAACACCAACTGCTCTTCCAGAGGTCTTGAGTTCAATTCCCAGCAACCACATCGTGGCTCGCAACCATCTGTAATGGGATCTGATGCCCTCTCTGGTGTGTCTGAAGAGAGCAATGGTATACTCATATACATAAATAAATTTAAAAAAACTTATATTAAGAAAATCAAGCTGGAGAATCAGTGCATGACAGTGGATTAGGATCACTGGTTGTAATGGCAGAAGCCACCTTCCACATTTACAGAGTAGAATTTATTTATTTATTCATTCATTCATTTGAGACAGGGCCTCATGTATCTCGCAGGCTGGCTTCAAACTCTGTATGTAGACGAGGATGTGCATGAGCTCCTGAACCTCCTGTCCCCAGCTCCCTGGTGCTGCGATTGCAGGTATGAGCATCACTACTTTATGCTAGGCCTGGAATTCAGGGCTGCATGGACACTAAGCAGGAGCCCGAGTAGCTGAGACATGCCCCCAGCCTCTAGAGGAGAATTTGAACGACATTTAGCCAACAAGTTTTTGTAGAAAGTAAATAGTTTCTGGTCTGCACATTCAATTCAAAACAGGCCAGAATTATGAACAAAAGCTATGTTTATCAAATGACCTGTGTACAAGAAATTTACACTTTGTTTTTCTGGACAAACAAGTTTCAGAGGGAATGCTAAATGTTACTGGAGATTTCTTGACCAAATGGCCTAGCCAGAGCTCCTAAGGGATCTGCCACAGCAGAGCATACTCACCCTTTTGAGAGCCTCTTCACTTGTGTGCACAAGCCCAGGCAGACAAGGGAAGGGAAGGCATATGTGTGGGGGGACTTCCAAACACTGCACTATGAGGTGGCCTACTGGTTAAGAACACTGGCTGGTCTTGCAGAGGACCCCGATTCAGTACCCAGCAACCACATGGTGGCTTACAACTGCTTGGAACTCCAGGGGGAATCTAACACCATCTTATGGCCTGAAAGGGCAACTTTCATGCATGCATATCCTCTGCCCCCTCTCAATAAAAATAAAATAAGTCTTAAAAATATATGAAATGCCATTAATGTTGTTGTTAGGAATGTGCAAAAATATGAGTATAAAGCAAGAAAATGACATAGAGAAGGGGGCCCATAAAAACTGTTACACTGAAATAACAATACTAAACAAACTTCAGTAGGATTAAAGGGTGAATTGGAGAATGGTCTCAAAGAGAAGAGTAATTGTAAGGAGACCAAAATGGAAAATAACAAATAAAAGGGCCTGTTCACTTGTAACAGAGCTTAAGAGACTAGAGAGCACAGATGGGTAGTAACCATCAAAGAAACATGTAAGAAAGTTTATCAAAGTTGAAAGGAAGGTCTGGGCTCTGCACTGAAGATCCTTCCAAGTATTCAAGAGTGGACTGGCTTCTATGCACAGCACAGTAGTAACTGTTTCAGAGCACAGTGCCCAGTGAGACTGCATAAGGGGACCAGGGACAAGATGGTTTGAGCCGGCCCAACAGTGTGGCTAGGAATGATAGCAGAGGGTGCATAGCTTCTAAGTTCAGTGCTATGCCAGTGGAAATTCTATACCCAGCCACACGACTTTTTAAAGATTTCTTTTCTTTGTGTGTGTGTGTGTGTGTGTGTGTGTGTGTGTGTGTGTGTGTGTTGCCCTCAGAGTCCAGAACAGGGTGTCAGGTCCCCTGGAGCTGGAGTTACAGGCAGAGGGAGCCTCCTAATGTAAGAGCTGGGAATGGACCATGGTCCTCAGGAAGGCAGCTAGCTAATGCTCTTCCACTATGGTGTCTCATCAGCCCTCAGTCACACGATTTAGGAGCACGAAGAGACTTTACAGCACACACATCTCTAAAGCTTACTTCTGGAGGCAGATCATAGCTTTCACAGCTGTCCACATGTTGTTGTGTTTTCTCTATTACAATTGCTGCTTTCCCAGAAGGGAGTGACATCCACACTCGTTTCCCTTGATGCGGTTTTGTGACTCACTGGACAGAACAATCAGAATTGATGCCTCATCAGTTCCCAGTGTTAAGTCACGAGGGAGGCACAGATATTGACTTCTTCCAGGGAGACAGAAAGCTTGGAATCTCTGAGCTGGCACTTTTATCCCATTTACCCTGACCTCACAGTGCGAAAGCCCCAAACAGAGAGACCACACGAAGACCGAGAGACTCCAGATCCTACTGTTTGGGCCTCTCCAGGCTCTGTGACTGACATGTGACGGGGGAGCGCTTTTATGAGTGGCCTCTACCACCACTTGATTATATTGGCATGAGACAGTTGGGGAGCACAACCCAGCTGATTCCGGCTGGTGACTTGAAGCATAAACTATAACGACTGCTCAGCATGGCTTGGGCGTCACTAAGTTTGAGGTATTTCATGCAGCACTTAAGTAGCTAGAAGACCTCTCATGCACCCTTTCCCAGAAAACTACTGCAGGGTGCACCCCATCACAGT
>NW_022196905.1:222820239-222820466 GCF_008632895.1 Mastomys coucha
GGCTTCTCACAGACGACAGAGGGAGAATCCAGGTACAGGAAGAAGTGAACTAGAGAGGAGACCAGGCCTCAGGAAATCAAGGGGGAGGGGCTTCACCATCAAATTAGATGTTAGTGGTAGAGGAAGAAGAGTTTAAAATTAGGACGAAATGGTTGACCGCAAAGAAGAGTAAAAGAGAAGAAATGTGGTCATTATTTCTTCTCTTGAGAATGCTAACCATCTGGATC
>NW_022196905.1:222830331-222831189 GCF_008632895.1 Mastomys coucha
CCGTGGAGCGTCTCCGCAGTCGCAGGTGCAGCCGCCGTCCCCACAGCCCGGCCAGCCTGAGCAGCGGCGGCGGTGGTGGTGGTGGTGGTGGTGGTGGTGGCGGTGGCCGTGGCTTCCGCAGCGCTCGCCGCAGCAACAGCAGCCGCCGCGTAACCCGAGGCCCTTTGCTCTTTGCAGAATGGCCCGCTTTGGAGACGAGATGCCGGGCCGCTACGGCACAGGCGGAGGAGGCTCAGGGCCGGCCGCCGGGGTGGTCGTGGGCGCCGCGGGCGGCCGAGGAGCCGGGGGCAGCCGGCAGGGCGGGCAGCCCGGAGCGCAGAGGATGTACAAGCAGTCGATGGCGCAGAGAGCGCGGACCATGGCCCTCTACAACCCCATCCCTGTCCGCCAGAACTGCCTCACGGTCAACCGCTCCCTGTTCCTCTTCAGTGAAGACAACGTGGTGAGAAAATACGCCAAAAAGATCACGGAATGGCCATATCCTTTTGCCCCAGCCCGGGCGGCTGCACCTCCCCTCCTCCTCCTCTTCCTTCTCTTCCTCCTCCTCCTCCTCCTTCTCCTCCTCCTCCTTCTCCCTCTGCGGGGCTGGGAGAGAGACCTGGGGGCTGATGGGAGCTGGGGGGCTTCTCGGCGGCTGGGGGCTGGAGATAGGGGCCCGGGAGCTGAGGGAGGCAGCCTCCAGGCCTGCTGGGCTGCAGCTGCCGAGTGAGCCTGCAAGTAGTTAGGAGGCTCGGGACTGGGGGAGTGAGTCGTTCCTTGTGAAGACCGAAGGTCTGGATCCTGGGTCGCCTGGGGACACTGATGGGGGCTCTTCCGATGGGGTCTGTCTTCTGATGGAGCCCTAGCTAGGCCAGTGCC
>NW_022196905.1:222832427-222836682 GCF_008632895.1 Mastomys coucha
ATAACCACAGGGTTATTGGTGCTTCAGATAGGTGCCAGGATTTTACCCCTGAATTCCTCCTTGCAAAGCTTGGTCCTGAAGGCTGGCAAGGTGCCCTCCCAAACATCCCAGCCCAGTTACATGTTCAGAGGATGCGTGACTTTAGCACACAGACTGGAAAGAGGAGCTGGGGCTTGGAGGAGGGCAGGGGTAGGAACACAACTTCAGGTGGCTCTAGGGCCTGCTGTCTCGGGGGAGCAGTCACTGGACTGATGGACTTTCTTGTTGAAATGGCTTTTCTCCTGCCTATAGCCTTACAGGAGGAGGTAGAAGAGTTGGGGGGGGGGGGAGCACCTCAGTTGTCCTCAGCTCACCCCTGTCCATCCTGGATGCTGCAGTTCTGAGAGCTGTAGGTGATGGCCCCTCACAAGAGACATGTTTGGGCTGAGCCCTGGGCACCATGAGAGCACCCCAGCCTTGCTTCTTGGCTAGTTCAGGCTTCCCTTGCACTGGGTAGCTTTGGAATGAGTATGTGCAGTTTCCCGCCCTCTCTGCAGAGCCTCTGTTCCCTTTTTGGCCTGAAGAATCAAACCCTGTTATACAGCCCCACTCCAGAAGGGAGCGCTTCCCATCCCAGACCCAGCGGTCTCCAAGCCAGGTCATCATGCAGGGAGCTGCTTCCGGGAGGGTTTAGGGAGGGAGGAACAGAGACCTGAGGCTGTTCCATCAAGAAATTCAGGCCAGTGGGAGGGGACAACGCAGACTTGCCTGGGAGTCAAGACACCACACAGAACACTGACTTTAAAAAGAAAAACAAAAACAAACAAACAAACAAACAAAAAACCCAAATACTATTGGCATTGAAAAAAAAATAGTGCTTAAGTAATTTCTCTAAACTTTTTTGGGGAGATAAAGACAGGGTCTCATGTAGTCCAGGCTAGCCTCAAACTCTATGTGTCTGAGGAGAATTTGAGTCATGACACCAGCTTTACTCTGTGCTGGGGCTGGAACCAGGGTCTCATGCATGCTCGGCAAGCACTTTAGCAGCTGAAACAAATTCAGGAGGTTTTAGAATAAAGTCTAAGACAGGTACAGGCAAGCATAAGAGTTGGGTCTGACACGATGGTTGAATGTGCAGCCTCCAGGCCAAAGGACCTCTGTCTTCCCCTCCCTGGTCACACCCGAACAGGATCAGCTGACCTTCTAACCTCCTTTTACACCTCGTGTAAACGGGACCATCCGGAGCAGAGTTCTTTTGTACCTAACTGCTCTGAGGGCACCTTTAAGATGCTTTCTCATGTTGCAAGTGCATCCAGAATGTAACTGTGTGGTGGCCTCTCAGATGTTTATCATGGGCCCTTAGGGAGTGTTCTCTTCTATGCTTTCTGTGGTTTCCCTCGGAGCTGGTCTTGGGGTGGCCCGACCCCACAAGTTTCTAATGTGTGGAGCAGGACATGATCAGTTTACAGACGGTGGTGGGACCGTATGAATGGTGGCCACCTTTGCTGTCTGTGGAGGGGGAGGGATTACAGGACTATGGAGTTGACTGTGGCCAGGGAGTCTTCCCCCCCACCTGCAAGTTTCAGTGTGGTCAACTGCGAAGGGTGGAGCCTTGCTCTCTCTCCACTTTGGGACAGTTGACCACCTGAGTTCCATCCTCTCTGTCTCCTAGCAGCTCAGGCTGGAGGCCAGTCTGGAGAAGAGGTGTCCTTGCATCTGGGTAAGAAACTCGGAGTACGCTCTGTAACCTGCGCTGTTCTCTCAGCGAGCTGCCTCGAGCAAGCAGCATACACCTTCATGCGTGGTCCCATTCATTGGAAGTCTGGTTAGAATGTAGAGAAGAGGTGCTGTGATGGCCCCCACAGAGCTAGGATCTATTGACTCCATAAAAGGAACCCCAACTTTCCTAGAGCATCCTCTCATACTGCTACCAGCTTCATCAAATGCCAGTGTCATTTTCTCACCCTCCTTATGCTAGTGTGCCTCCCTGCCCTGGCTGTGAATTCTAACTCTTCAGTGCTGGGGCCCTGGTTTGTGAGCCTCACCACACACTGGCCAAGTCTGTAAAACTCAAGAAGGAGCCTGGAGTCACCATGGCGTCTGGGGTCTGTGGGCACTGGCTAATTGGCTCTCCTCCAGAACAGAGACGTGTGATAGGACCCCCGAGAGATGCAACAGACCATGGTCAGATACTTGGCCTGACCTGAAACAGAATGTTCTAGAGAGTTTGACTGAGATGGAGAGGTGTTTGAGCTTTATAGTTTCTCTACTAAATGCCCTTGCCAGGAGTTTCCAGAGAAGCCATCTGGGAAGTAAGAATTATCCTGGCTTTGCCACTGGGAAGTTTATTCCACCAAGGTATGATTCCCTTGCCCAAAGATCTCTGAGAATCTGAAGATCTGCCTATCTGGAAGCAAAACCAAACTGGCTCAGGGTCCACATGGTCTTTTGAGGCACTGGGTGGGACCCAGCGTGTCATGCATGCTGGGGAAACCCAAGCCACCGCTCTTGTGCAGCCCACTTGGCAGGCATCAGGGTAGGTTTTGAAGCAGAAAAACCAGTGTGTTTAGTGAAGGTCTGCTGATGTAGTGCCCAGCCCCTACCCCCAACTCTGACAGGAATATTGCAGAGACAAAGGTCCTGATTTAACTATGGTATTTGGCTTAAGTGAGGTGTTAGCCTCACTTAACATGAGGCTGGAGAAAGGGCTTGCAGGCAGTAGGCACCGTAATCGGGATTTTGAATTGTGGTCCTATCTTGGGCTAGCAGTATATGGTCTGTTGACAGCTTGTCATGCCGGGCAACTAAACAAGCAGGGTGCTGGCTGATGTGGACTCATTGAGGGGCTGCAGGGTTGATTCAATGATTTCAGTTTATCTGGTGGAGTCAGTGATTCTTCAAGATGTGGTCCCAGCCTAAGCCAACGGGCACCTGGGTCTTATGTTTGTAGGGCTTCTTTCATCAAAATGATGGTTCTGGTCTGTCGTTGGCCTTAGGATGTGGCTCAGGATTCTGCCTTTCCATCAGGAGCTCTTTCCCTTCTTCCCTCCTCTTCTTTGAGACTGGTCTCACTATACAGCTCATGTTGATTTTGAACTCATGGCCCTGATGCCTCAGTCCCCAGAGTGCTGGGATTGTGTCCAGTGTGCTTCTGGGGGCCCCTCTGCTGCCAGCTCAGAGCTGTGCTTGGGGGCCTCCAGGTCATCTTAGCACATCCTGTGGTCTGTCCCCTTCTGCTTAGAAAGCAGGTTTACTGAGGTGTGATCTCTTTGTAACAGGCTCATGTGTATTGCATGGTGAGTTTTGACAGACACGTAGGCTGTGGTGCCACTGTCCTATTTGACATACAGAACAGCTCCATCTCCCCACAATGTTCCCTGTTCCTCTTCTGAGTCAGCACCTCACGTCTCCAGTCCCTTGTGACCTGTGACCTCATCTCCTTTTCTAGAATTCTTTTTTCTTTTTCTAGAAGGTTCTAGAAATAGAATCGTGCACTAGCTTTCCCCCCCCACCCCCCTTCAGTGCTACGGATGGAACCCTGAGCCTCCTGCACAGTAGGCAAGAGCTCCACCATTGAGCTCCAGCCCCGGGGCCTTGATTTTCTGAGGCAGTCTCTTGATCTGCCTTGCCTTCTTGATCTCCTGCATCCCAGTGCTGGGAGACAGGCAGCACCAAGCTTTCAGAGGCTGGCTTCACTCTGGTCTGTAGTAGCCTGATTATCATTAGGTTATCCCCAAGCCCACCCACTAGATCCCCATCTCATTAGGTAACCCTGACTTCCCCAAAACTCATTGTGTAGACCAGGCTGGACTCAATTGCACAGAAATCCACCTGCCTCTGCCTCCTGAGTGCTGAGATTAAAGGTGTGCGCCACCCCACCCTTCCAGATTTTCCCTTTTAATTGCTAAGTAGTATTCGGTGGATGGGCTACAGTTTATCCCCTGGGTCTCAGCTGAAGGACATTTTGGATGTCTCCAGTGTGGGTGATTATGAATAGAGCAGCTGTTAATGCAGTGTCCGGGTTTTATTGGGAACACTGTGGAGATATATTTAATTTCTCTTTGGTAGAGGCCCAGGTTTGGGATCAGTGGGTTTCCTGATTGGAGGAGGCTTAATTTTACAGGAGATGAAATGTCCAAACTGTCCTCCAGAGTGGACACAGGGAACCGTCCACTGTCTGTTATCCCTCAGAACCCAGATCCTGAGCTCCACATGAAGGGATGGCCTCAGGGGGGAAGAGCAGACACTGAGCTTTGTAAGGGACAGTGGTTAGTTG
>NW_022196905.1:222839368-222841201 GCF_008632895.1 Mastomys coucha
TTGGGCCTGTGCATTTTATATGAATGATTATTAAATGGACATAAAACTCTAATCCAAGTTCAGGGCATGGCCCAGGGAAAGAGCACTTGCTCCATGCACAAGGCCCTGACTTCTATCCTTAGCACCTCCCCCGACTCGTAAATCCAGGGAATGGGAACAGTGTTGAGGCCGAAATTCTGTCCAGCCTTGCCATCCAGTCGCCACCTGCGCAGTTTCCTGTCCTCATAGTCCCGGGCATAGGCAGGGCCATGAGGTTTGTATTTGCTGCTGTGAAGCCTCTTCTAGAGGAGACTGAATTGGGAAGGAAGGGGAGCTGACCGAATAGTTCAGAGCTGAAACAGAGATGGGCAGCCTAGCTGCAGACACTCCTTAGCCCTTGCACCTGTTGCCACTGGCTTCTTGTTTGCTCAGTGAGGGCAGGGCTCCTTTGTCCAAGGAACCACAGGAGGGACATAAGATATGCAGGTGGCTTAGACAATCCCATTGTAAAAAGAATTGGACCCATGATCTGAAGATAGATTTAATATGAATTAATTGTGACTGCTCCTCTGCACCTCCGGGGTCTGGACACATGTTATTACAGCTCCTGATATGACTGTGTTACTCATTTCATTTTGGGGTGATGGGGATGGATTCCAGGGCCTTATGTCAGTGAGCCACACTCCTGAAGTGAAAAAAACTGGCTTCTCCCAGGCTCTCAAAGGTAGTTAGTCCTTTGAATTGAACTATGAGCCACCACATGCAAGTTGGGAACTGAAGTTAGATTCTGTGCCACCACTGCACCATCTCTCCAGCCCCTGCGCTCTGTTTCTGAGCTTTGTTTCTGGTTGTGTGTAACAGCAGGCCGTTTCCTCTTCCTCTGCGCTCTTACATCCTGGGCTAGTTCAACTGTTTGCATATCCTTGGTAATGTACATTCTGGATATTTCCAGTTTGGTGTGCTTTTATTTCTTTTGCCTTTTGGAGCACTACTAAAGTGATCCATGGGTAATTTCTAAGTCAAGAAGTGAATGAATTCAGGGTGTTCTTTGAGTCTATGCATGGGCATCAAGTTTCAGACAGAGTCAGCTGAGAGCTGTCAGCGTTTAGAGGACACCGGCCACCACACAGGCTAGTCTCCAGCAATCTCTTAGTCCACAAGTGGTTCTTCAGCAAGACTGGATCATTCAGTCAGTCCCTTGC
This sequence comes from Mastomys coucha, assembly GCF_008632895.1. Classification (NCBI taxonomy): domain Eukaryota; kingdom Metazoa; phylum Chordata; class Mammalia; order Rodentia; family Muridae; genus Mastomys; species Mastomys coucha. Next base: position 222,840,550 of record NW_022196905.1, read on the forward strand.
CTGTGTGTGTTTGTGGGAACCCGTGGTTTGGGCCTTGGTAGTGACAATGGCTGCACAGAAGCATAGGGCAGAATGGAGGACTTGAGTCCAGCGGAGGCTGTGTCTCAGACCCCACCTCTGGGGGGCGCTGACTGGATGATCTCAGGTGAGTCTCCTGCGCCTTGTCTTCAGCCACAGCTGAGTGTGCAAACTAGACTTCACCCTCAGAAGCTTAGTCCTCAGTGCAATGGTGCTGAGAGGTGAGGTCTGAAAGGTAACTAGGTAGAGATGGAGGCGTGGCTCAGTTGTGCCCTAGAATACCCCAGTGAGGGTCCGGGGAGTGGCTCAGACATAGCAAAAATCCTCCCTGCCAAAAATCCTCCAGTGAGAGGCTGTGGATGAGACTTAGTGGTAGAGTCCCTGCCTAGGATCCCCAAGTGAAGAGTGTGTCTTGCTGTGTGGAGTGCTTGCTCTGGGCTCATCTCATGTACAGTGGAGACAGAACAGGTGACTAGGACCTGAGGGTCCTGCTTGTGTGAATGGGTTAATGCTGTTGTCACGGTACTAGGCTTCCAGGGGCAGGATGAGTCTCCCTAGTTCCCCGGCCTTCTCTGAAGCTTTCTCTTTTGCTTCTCTGATCTCCACCATGGGCTGATGTAGTGTGATGACCCTC
>NW_022196905.1:222841349-222842455 GCF_008632895.1 Mastomys coucha
CTCAGATGACTGACTGACTGACTGCATTAGTTCAGGCGCTGCTTCCTACGGTGGGCAGCACTCAGCATAATGGACTCGTCTCAGGGAGATGGGTGGATGATAGACATGTTTGGGCTTCTCTGGCCGGATGCTTGGATTAGTGTATGACACATAGTAGGTGCTGCATGCATTTCTGTTCCACTCTGTGCCAAATGCTCCTTCGGCACCTCTTATCTTATTGTTTGGTGTCACTGCTGGGCTCATCCACTGTCGCTTCAGAATCTAAGCCAAAGGCAAGGCAGCTACAGTCTTAGTTTCTTTTCCCCAAGTGCTGGGCAAAAGAACCCAGCACCTCCTGCACATGCTCTGTGAGTGCTCAGCCACCGAGCTGTGCACCAGACCTGCTGCCTGTTAATACTAGAATCTCTTGGTTCGCAAGCCCAGGCCAGATTTTCCCACCTCTCCACCATCTGTTTGTATGTTCCTAATCACTCCCTCCCGTTCCCCGTGACCCAATGCCAGACTTGTCTCACCCGCGACTGCTCCTCCTTCCTCTCCACATCCTTTCTCTGCAGCCCGCCCTATCTCTATGAGTGCCTCTTTTCAAGGCATCTGATGCTTCAAAACTGTACAAACAGACCCTCTTCCTCAAGGGTCTTGTAAGGCTTCAAGCTGTTTGGACACTGAACAAACTGGAAAGAATTGGAAAGGTTTGTGGTCTTTGACCACTTTTTCAAGTTTTCTGAGTGTTAACTTTTGACGTTTCTATCAGTTTTTATTCTCATTGAAGCAGTGTCTGTTGTAGATCACGGCTTGGGGAAGAGGAGGTTCTGTTAAGTTATGGTGGATGTGTGGGTCAATAGACTGAAAGGACAGGGTCTTGGGTCCTTTCTGACCACAGCAACCTAGAGAAGGAAGAGCTTATTTGGGCTTATGGTTCCAGAGGAATAAGCATCCATCATGGCGGGGAGAACACATCAAGCACCAAGCATCAAGCATGGTGACAGGAGCAGGAACCTGAGAGATCACATCTTCAAATATAAGCATGAAGTAGAAAGCAAACTGAAAGTAGGGCAAGACCATAATCTCAAAGCCCACTTGCAGTGGTGTACTCCCTCCAGCCAGGC
>NW_022196905.1:222843822-222844287 GCF_008632895.1 Mastomys coucha
CCCTGCAGCCTGATCCTGTTGTGTCTCTGGTCCTATGTTCCCATTCTGCTCCTTTACTCTGCCCATAGAGTCAGCTCATTTGCATAATGGTGCTCACTCCACCTGTGTCACTTCCTACAAGTCTTCCATAGTGCTCCTCCCTAGGTATCCTACTCCAAGAGGCCCGGCCTCTTTGCTTATTGAATAGCTAATGTACGCATGTGAAATCTGTGGGCATTCTTCCGTGCACAGAGAACTTCCAGGATATTTTGATGTATCTTGTTCCATACTTTCCTATGGATACAGACTTGTGATTACAATTCCATGTCCTTCTTGGTACACATCAGAGCAACATGTCTGGTCAGGCAGGTTATACACTGAATAGAGTAACAGATCACACGTCAGAGGCATCACATAGCTGTATACTTGTTGATGGAACTTAAGAATCTTGCTCTGACAGATTGAAGATATTATGACAGCTTTTGA
>NW_022196905.1:222845981-222846468 GCF_008632895.1 Mastomys coucha
AGGGAGAGAGAGGTGGTGGTGATGTCTGAACCCTATTCTGCTCCAGTTAACAAGACACAGAAAGTGGTTTGAATCCCTACTAGATGTTGTGTGACTTTGGCTCTGTGTCCTCAGGAGCAGTCTGTACAAAGATAGAACTGGGTTGTATAAAGGTTGCTGGTGTTTGTGCCTGGCTTTTCAGATCAAGGCTGTCTGTTGTGGTGCTGAGTATAGAAGGAAGCACAGTTGGACTACCCGTTTTCAAATCCCAGCTCTTCTCCCCAAGTGTTAGCCATGTCATTGCCTTCGGCCCTGAGGCTGTGTGAAGTGGGTGGCCCGTGAAGCCCCTGATGATGGGATTATATTGCAGCTCAGGACAGTATGGCACAAAATGGGTGCTGTTCCTGTTACAGGAGAGATGCTAGCTTGGCATGTAGTGCAGAGGTACATGTGTTCCTTGTGGCCTGTTGGGGGGACAACAGCTCCTTTATTTCAACAGCTTCCAGAG
>NW_022196905.1:222846478-222847693 GCF_008632895.1 Mastomys coucha
TCTCTCAGCCCCCAATCAGTGTAGTTGTCTCTAAATGACCAAACAGGATTGCATACCACGCCCCAAACTATAGCACATGGGTCATTTAAACTGATCCATTTCCTTCTGGTGTGATATGTTGTGTGCAATGGAACAGAGAGGCTAGGGTGGACCACAAAAGATGTTGGGTTACTGTCGCATAGCAATGTGGTGACAGTTAGTGTCATATCGGCTTCCTAGAGAGGCAGAAGGCTCACCAGGCCCTCATCAGATCCCATACCACCCACTGATCCTATGTGGCATGTGGTCTTTGGAGCACCAGGAGAGGGAGAGAGGGAATCAATTGAGGTTTCACCTGTGATGGGTGGGGCTTGATGACATAGCTCCCTTGACACCACCATCGTCCTAGTGCTATTTCAGTTGTTGGGATGAAATGTCATGACAACTTAGGAAAGAAATGGTTTATTTGGCTCACACTTCCATGTTAGCATCCTCACCAAAGGGAAGTCACAGAGGCAGGAGCACGAGACAGCCGGTCACACCACACGCACACGCACGAGCAGGGAACTAAATGCACCATGCAGCCTATGTGCTGGCTAAGTACTCAGCTCTCTTTTTCTACTCACATGTAGCCCAGAGGCCCAGACCTAGGAATAGTGCCACCCACAGTGGGCAGGGCCCTTCCACATGGATTAACAATCAAGATAATCCCCCAAAGACATACCCACAAGCCAGCCTGATCTAGACAATCCCTCAGTTGAAATTTTCTTCCTAGATGATTCTAGGTTGTATCAAGTTGACAGTTAAAAGCTAAGCAGCACGGCTGGGTGGTGGTGCAGGCTGTTAGTCCCAGCACTCGGGAGGCAGAGGGAGGCAGATCTCTGTGAGTTTGAGACCAACCTAGTCTACATTGAGTTCCAGGATAGCCAGGGCTACACAGAGAGACCCTGGCTTGAAAAACCAAAAACCAACCAAACAAACAAATAAACAAACCAAAACCAACCAGTGTGGCCATGTCCCTTCAGTCAACAGATAGAAAGTTTGGCAGGGGGACTTAGAATCTTTTTCTATTTTGTCTCTGCCCTCTGTGTCTGGGGAAATGGATGTTTCTTTCCATTCCCAAGGAAGACTTGTGACATGGATGAAGAGCAGCTGGGCTGTTTTTCTCTCACCCCTTTCCTCAGCCTCTGCCCTTATGCTTTAAGAGTTCATCTGATCCCTGGTGTCCACGAAGGA
>NW_022196905.1:222847709-222848335 GCF_008632895.1 Mastomys coucha
ATATGTTGTTGCAGATCCATAGATCTCTTCATGAGGGGCTGTGTGAGAAGTACCTGAAGCCCCTTCGTATTCATGTCAGCTTCCCTGGGCTGGTGATATATTCTGCTCTGTGTAATGGTTCTGCACATGGAGGCTTGCGGTAGGCAGCAGAGAAGTTCTGTGGGGACAACAGCAGGTTAGAAACAGTGAAGGCCAGCTAGGACTAGATATATTCCCATCTGTGGTGACCTTTGAGAGCTGCTTAACCTCCTTTGTGGTGCTTGCTTTACTGATCTGTAAAATGGACAGAAGAGGAACTTCTTTGATGGAAGGGTGACAATTGTAGTTTTGGAATACCACATCAAGCTGACAGGTCCCCTCTTCATTTACCCCTTTATGTAACACTCAGATACACATATGCAGGCACACATTCACAGAAAGACAAAAATCTCTGCTCCAGGGTTGCTGGTATTCAAGCTGGAGATGGATCTGCACTAGGGAACATAAAGACATACAAAGATTTACGGAGAGTTGAAAACTTAGGGAGTTATCTGGAAGACTTGAAAGTGCTTAGGTCCAGTCAGGTAGTGCATGGCCGGTCATCCTGGATCTCAAGAGGCTGGGGATGGGGTAAAGGATAGAATGAG
>NW_022196905.1:222849796-222851361 GCF_008632895.1 Mastomys coucha
GGGAGAGGGAGAGGGAGAGAGAACTCACCTGGCACAGGCTTTTGAAACCTCAAAGCTCACCCCCAGTGACACACCTCTTCCAATATGGCCACACATCCTACTTTCTCCAACAGCCCACCAACTGGAAACTAAACATTCAAATACATGAGTCTGTGGGGGACTTGCTCATTCAATCCACCACATCCTCTGACCTCAGCATGCATACTGTGTTGCTTGAACTTCCAATAATAAATGAAAATTAAGAAAATTGAGGAAAATGCATATACCATCAAATGCACTGTTGGCCTCTCTTTCGTGGCACTGGGGACAGAACACAGAGCCTCATACATGCCGGGCTAGCCCTCACAGCAGGCTTCATCATCAGCCATTTTTAAACATGCAGTTTGGTAGCATTCATGATACCATGCCACCGTCACCTCTACTGGGCTCCAAGACATTGTCATCACCTCAGAAGGAGCCTGTGACTGATGAGCGAGTGTACCCTCTTCACCCTTTTGTCCCAATTGCTCGTATTCATAGAATGGGCCCTAGCTTTACTTTTCTAGTTTGGGGGTTTGGAGTCCCCTTCTCTTGCAGATGATCTTGACACTCAAGTGGGAATGTGGGGATGCCCAGCTCCCTACCTACCTGTGTCTGTGTCCCCAGAGTGCCCAGGCAGCTGGCCCTTTCCTCTGTCAACACCTGGTCCCAATGGCAGTCTCTGCTAATCAGAGCAGCAGGTGCACAGTCAGCCCTCCGGGGTGGCCACAAGCCAGAGGCTTCATCTCGGCCGGATGTCTCTCCGTAAATATTTAATAAACAAGACCTACAACTGGCCATGCTGAGCATGTTTGATAGTAAAGTTAATGAGGGGGTAAGAGTGACGGGTGGCCACAGTCCCCTCCTGAGCCTCACAGAGGCAGGAGCTGAGAGGCAGCCCTGAGGACAACAGTGACCATTTCTCCTCTTTCTTTAGCACTATTTTTCCTCACTTCATAAAAACGTGGTGGGGGAGGGGGTACATATGAGAACTGGGAAGACAGACAGGGAGGGAGATGGTAATGGGGACAGAGACAGGTGGAGAGGCAGCCAGGGTGGAGGAGATGAGGGGGCTGGAGAGGTGAAGAAGGGGAGATGTTGAGGCAGAGAACTCATTCCACTGTCCATGGCCACTTAATTCTGGTTTCTTATTTCCTGTCTCCCCATTTCTCATTTCCTCTCTGCAACTTACACCCAGGCCTCACCGTATTTCATTTCCCGAGTCTGTTTTATCTTCCGCTTTCTGTCCCAACATCTGTCTTATCTCCCCCTCTTTCTTTGTGTTTTTTGTTTTCATAAGCTGGCTCTTGATGTATATGTCTTTGTGGTGGGTCTATGGGTGATTCATATCCCTCCCTCCTCTCTTAAATGCATAGACACAGGCAGAGGCCAAGGGAGAAGAGGCAGATGAGACGAGAGTGGAGATCCAGTTGGACAAAGATGTAGAAATAAAGAAGAGTTTGGCATGTTTAAACTTTTATTTTTAAGTGTGTGTGTGTGAGTGTGTGTGCACATGAGCCCAGTTGCCTAAGTAGACCAGAGGGGGG
>NW_022196905.1:222851583-222851991 GCF_008632895.1 Mastomys coucha
GAACTGAACATGGTTCCTCTGCAAAAGCAATAGGTGCTCTTAATCCTGAGCTGTCTCTCCAGCCCTGGAGAGAACACTTTCAAGACTAACAGTGATTTTGGTCACTTCATTGCCAGGGGTCTTACTAGGCCTCCTGTGTGTCTTATTATCTGAGCATATTACCAAAGCCAAAGAGCTCGATGGGTCTGAACTTTGTATAAATGAAGTTGTGTTACGAAGAAAGAGTGAATCTGGCATTCTTTAGTTTTGGTGCCTCAACCTCCTCACCCTAGCACACACATACATGCATGCACGCATGCACACATGTGCACACACACACACATATATGCACATACAACCACCACCACCACCACCACTTCCACCACCACCACTACCACCCTAGTTTTCTATGAGGAAGGTGGCAGCTTG
>NW_022196905.1:222853123-222853792 GCF_008632895.1 Mastomys coucha
TGTCCATTTTTAAGCAGGTTACTTATTTTGCTTTTTATTTTTCCATATTGATTCCTAGGTGCTCTTTGTATATTCTGGGAATGAGTCTGTCATTTGTTATATGCTTCATTTACTCTCAATTACTCAGTTAATAGCATGTTCTCATTCTATTACAGCTTTCAAAACACTTTTCCGTTATGATGCTCTTTGATTGGCAGCTGTTAATTTTAAAATGAGAAGTTTAGACTCTCCCTTCCCCTTGGTAATTGTTGAGTATCTTACTTACTAAAGTCATTTCCACTCTTGAGGCCATGAATATATTTTATATTATTTCTGAAAGTTTTACTGTTGTTCTCCTTTTCATTGGCATGGGGTTGGCTTTGTCGTGGGGATGTAGGAAAGCATTTGATTGTCCCTGGAGAACTGTCCTGGCTCGTTTGTTGGAGAAGTTCCTTTAAACCTTTTTTAAAAAATATTATTGATTTGGGGGAGGGAGCACATGAGCCACAATGCTCATGCGGAGGCCCAAGGACAGCGTGTAGGAGATGGTCCTCTCCTTCCACCATGTGGGTTCTGGAACTCAAGTTGCTGGGCTTGGTGGCAGGTGCCTTTGCCCGCTGGGCCTTCTCATCAGTCTCAGACAACCTCTCTGTTTCTTTTCTGTTTCTTTCCTTCTGGTCTGATTTTTTC
>NW_022196905.1:222853803-222854400 GCF_008632895.1 Mastomys coucha
GACAACCTCTCTGTTTCTTTTCTGTTTCTTTCCTTCTGGTCTGATTTTTTCCTAAACTGTTTGCTCTATAACGTTTAAAAAGTTAACTTTATTTGTGTGGGTGGTGCATGGGGGTTACAGGGGTCAGAGTAGGATGCCAGGGGTCCTGGCCTGTTGCTCTCCTCCTTATACCTTTGAGACAGGATATCTCTCTGAACATGGAGCTAGAGTGGTAGCCAGGAAGCCCCAGAGGTCCTAGCTTCTCCGCTCCCTATATCACTGGGGTTATGAGCAGCTGCAGCTGTGCCCAGCTTCTAACATCAGTGCTGGGGATTTGAACTTGGCTCTTCATGCTTGCACAGCAAGTGCTCTTATCTACTGAGCCGTCTCTTCAGACCCTGGGGCGTCATACTTTTTAAAATTACATTTTTATTTGTTAATTTATCTAGTGCTGAATTTACTTACATATGATACAGCGTTCATTTGAAGGTCAGAGGGTGACTTGTGGTCTCTCCTTACACCGGGTGGGTCCCAGGGATCACACTCAAGTCACCAGGCTTGATGGCAAGCCCTTTTATCTGCTGTGCCAGCCCCTCAAGACACAAACTTTTAATAAGC
>NW_022196905.1:222854422-222855479 GCF_008632895.1 Mastomys coucha
ATAGCAGAGTATGTGATGCCACAGTGGCTGCTTCTATGATGCTCACAGTTGAACAAGAAGGCTCGCTATTCTCTAGTCACAAGTCTTGAAGGGGCAAATAAGGAAGTCTCCATGCTGGGGTGACATGGCTGCACATGTGTGAAACCTTGGGTTCAATCCCTGGCACCATGGAAATGGATACACAAATGAATAAGATGGATTTCTCTGATGTGGTGGCCCACTGAGTGCGGCCTGGGAGGATAAGAAAGATGCTCTGGCTGGGGAAGAGCATGTGTGGAGGCCTTGTAGCAGGAGTCTAATCTTTGGCCTAAAGGCAAACCACTGGAGCAACAGTACCATGGTGGTGTGTCTGGGAATGGCTCCCAGTGGCTGCTGTGTGGAGTGCGGGTCAGAACAGGGAGCAGTCAGATACCTGGAGACTCAGCTTAAGAACGGATTTCAGGCTTTCAAGCTAAGGCTGTGTGCTTGGGGTGAGGCTGGTGGAGGTGGAGATGCAGGTGAAGGGGAGAGCGATCTGGTGGCAGCCTCGCCTGCCCTCCCTTCCTCGCCTGCAGACTCTTCCTTTGGTGGTAACGTTTTCTGGGTAAGGAAAGCAGTCTGCATTCCTGCCAAGAGTATGCGCTCTGGGGGGATCTCCACAGATGGTCACTGGGATTCTGGCCCCGAGAGGCTCTGGGCAGCCCCTGGCCTGCAGGGCTGCTGCAACCTGGTCAACAGCTCTGCTGTAAATAACAGAGCGGAGCTGATGGCCTTTGCTTCAGTGTCCCTCAGCTTTCACGGTTCCTTCTCAGGCCAGGGATTGTGGCACCCCAGTTGGCATAGGATGAGATGACTGATTTTTTTTTCATTGTTTTTGTTTTGGGTTGTGCTGGGAATAAAGTGTAGGGCCTCAGGCATGCGAGGCAGGTGCTACACCATTCAGCTATGGTCCTACCCCACTAAGCTTGTTTTTAAAAATGTAAGTGTGGTATTCAGAGATGACTTAGCCTTGCTTGGCACCAAGCCTGAGTTCTAGCCTTGGGAGGCATGTAATGGAAGAAGAGAGCTGATTCTCAGG
>NW_022196905.1:222855684-222856615 GCF_008632895.1 Mastomys coucha
TGTCCCCTCACAATAGGCACACACAGAAATAAGTGCAAAACAGTGTGTAAAGTTCAGATCTTCAGTGTGAATACAGTGGGCTGTGGTCAGATCTTCAGTGTGTATACAGTGGGCTGTGGTCAGATCTTCAGTGTGTATACAGAAAGCAGATATCAGATGTAAATTACTGGCATATTGATCACTATAGATTTATTACCTTCTTAATTCATCTGTTTAGAAAAGGGAAGCCAAGCAGTGGTGGCACACGCCTTTAATCCCACCACTGGAGAGGCAGAGGCAGGCAGATGTCTGAGTTCGAGTCCAGCCTGGTCTGCAGAATGAGTTTCAGGACAGTCAGGGCTACACAGAGAAACCCTGTCTCAAAAGAGAGGGGTGAGGGGAGAAAGAGAGAGAGGAGAGGAGGGGGAGGAGGAGAGGGAGAGGGAGAGGGAGGTAGTCATTTTCTAGCCCAGGTTAGCTTACAAATCACAATCCACCTGCTTCATCTTCTTAAGTGTTGGGATGACAGGAGTGGACACAGTGTCCGCCTCTAGCATTTCTTTATTCAGGAAACACTCGATTTCCTCTCTTCCAGCTTCTTCAGAAATAGTAAAGATCACCATCATGCACACATGCAAGTGTTGCAGCTGATGTTTGTGTTTATCATGTGTTCATGATACCCTGACACAGCACTCTCGTGGAGGTCAGAGGACAACCTCGTGTCAGTTCTCTCCTTCCACCATGTGAATCCCCAGGGATTGAACTCCAGTACTCCGGCTTGGTGACAAGCACCTTTACTCCTAAATGATCATAATAGACCCTATAAATATGTATAATGTAAAATTGATACAAGAGGCTGAAGAGATGGCTCAGCAGTTCAGAGCACTGACTGCCCTTTTAGAGGACCTGGAATCAATTCCCAGAACTACATGGTAGCTCACATCCATAACTC
>NW_022196905.1:222856669-222856923 GCF_008632895.1 Mastomys coucha
GGGAGTCTCCCGTGTGTGTTTACAGTGCCTGGTGGTCAGATCCGGGTCCTCAGCAGGTCGGTTATCTCAGCTTTTGATCAGCAGAGTCAGGCTTCAGGCTTGTCTGGTTCCCAGGCACGGTTAGTAGGAACATTGGCTCTTTTTACAATTCAGGGTCCAGGGCATCCTTGGACTCATTCAGTACCCAACAATGACCGTGAACTTCTGATCATTCTGCTTCTACCTCCTAGATGTTGCAATTACAGTTGTGTGCT
>NW_022196905.1:222856933-222857079 GCF_008632895.1 Mastomys coucha
TGCAGTGCTGGGGACAGAAGCCAGGGTTCTCTGAAAGCTCAGCAAGCGGTCTACCTACTGGGCCACCCCACCACACCCCACCCATTTCTATTTCTTTATTGTCTTTTGCCGTGGTTTGGCTGTGGTTCCTTCAAGTCTGTCCTCTT
>NW_022196905.1:222858433-222858706 GCF_008632895.1 Mastomys coucha
GGTGTTACAGTACCCTAGAGGGGCTACTGTGCACACTGGTGTTACAGTACCCTAGAGGGGCTACTGTGCACACTGGTTGTTACAGTACAGGTGTTGACAACCTTTCTCTGCCACAGGGTCAAGTGAGGATATTTAAAGTTCTGTGGACAGACTGCCTCTGTTAATGTAGCACATGAGCCTGTGGATACTGTGTAAATGAACAAGGGTGGCTGTATGCCAATAAAGCTTTATTTGCACAGAAAGGCTAGAAGCTGGGTTTAGAGAGATTCATAA
>NW_022196905.1:222858749-222859095 GCF_008632895.1 Mastomys coucha
CCCCCTCTCTTTCCAGGGCTCGTCTTCTTTTTCCTCTGCCCTTTCTTCTTTTGTTTCTTTATGTCAGGGTCTCACTGTGTCAACCAGGCTGGCCTGGAATTCATAATCCTCATGCCTCAGCCTATGACATGCTGGGATTACACAAGTGTGCATCTGTGTTTTGATTCCTTTCCCATCTTCCAAAGTCCTTCCTGTCCTTTGTCCTATCTTTCCCAAAGCTGGCAGACTGCTGGAGCCCGTACCCTCCGCACGGCAGGCAGCTTAGGTGTCTGACAATACAAAGGATGAGGTGGCAGGGTCTGCACTTTGTCTTCTACACATACACCCCCACCCCAGCTTCTAGTCA
>NW_022196905.1:222859105-222859440 GCF_008632895.1 Mastomys coucha
GCCTTTCCTTACCCGCTGCTGGTTCCCCTCACTCGCAGGGTGCCCAGGAGCCTCTTGCCTCTACTGTCTCTTCACTGAGTGTGCCAGGGCTGCCTCGGGGCCTTTGCACAACTCCACCCCCATCACCTCCTTCAGGTCACTACTGAGCAGCTTCTTTCTTAGAACCCTCCTTGTATATCACGTGCTCTGTGACCCCTCTCCACTCAGACCCTTTTTTCTCTCTGTAACTCTGGACTCCTTAGCTTGTGTGTATATCTGCAGGCTGCCACCCACATGGCAGTGACCTCTCTAAGGGCAGATGGCTTCATTTGTGTCTATTCTTGTCTCCACCACTA
>NW_022196905.1:222860331-222861347 GCF_008632895.1 Mastomys coucha
TAAAGTTGACCATTACACCTGGAGATGAAAAGAAACTGATGAGGAGATGTCTGTCCTTGGATCTTATACATGATGAGGGAGGTGTCTGTCCTTGGATCTTATACATGATGAGGGAGGTGTCTGTCCTTGGATCTTATACATGATGAGGAAATGTCTGTTCTTGGATCTTATACATGATGAGGGAGGTGTCTGTCCTTAGATCTTATACATGATGAAGGGGGTGTCTAAACTTGGGTCTTATACTGGTTGGGTTTTGTTAACTCTACACAAACCTAGACATATCTGGGAAGAACTCTTTGGATTGTTTATCTGGTTTTGTTTGAGACAGGGTTTCTCTGTGTAGTTCTGGCTATCATGGAACTCATTGTGTAGGACCAGGCTGGCTTCAAACTCAGAGATCCGCCTGCCTCTGCCTCCTGAGTGCTGGGATTAAAGGTGTGCGCCACTGCCTGGCTCATGTGAATAACTCTTAATGCAGGAATTGCCTTTTGTCAGTTAGGGCTGTAGACAAGTCTGTGGACATCCTCCTGATGAATGGCTGATGTGGGAGGGTCCAGCTCACCATGGGTGCCACCTCGGTTCCTGAGTGGTAGAAGAAAGCAGTCTGGGGAAAAAAAGCCAGCTGAGCAAGCAAGTAAAGCAGCACTCCTTCATGGCCTCTGCTTCAGTTCTTGCCTCTAGGTTCCTGCTTTACATTCCTGCCTTGTCTTTCCTCCAGAACGGACCTGGAAGCTTAAGGTGAAATAAACCTGCTTCTCTACCAAGCTGCTTTTAGTAATGACATTTAGCACTGCAACAGAATCCTAAGACAGGCTGTAAAGACTAATAGGTCTTCAGAGTGCTAAAGGCTCTCCAGTTGCATGATGGGAAGATGGCCAGCCTCCCTTTAAGAGTAGTCTTTCCCACACGGACTAGTGACTACTGGGGTCCAAAGTAAAGGCAGCCTGACACAGCTGGCTGGGTTCCCGTGGGAGGGCTGAGCAGTACTGTAAGCTTTGAGACACTGCCTGGCACAC
>NW_022196905.1:222861358-222862552 GCF_008632895.1 Mastomys coucha
CCCACATGGCAGTGACCTCTCTAAGGGCAGATGGCTTCATTTGTGTCTATTCTTGTCTCCACCACTAGGGGTCTGTGGCATATACTTTTTGCTGCTGTGGAATATACTTTTACCCGGCTCCTCACTTAGGGATCGTTACAAATCCCTGAAGTTTCCCATTACAGGTATATGTTCCAAGCCTTCAGCATCACCCTACATTAGCCTCCACCTTGTGGCATGCTGTTTTGTGGTGCTGGAGGCCATGGCCAGGCCAGAGCTGTGCAAATCCAGAGTGAAGATGTGGGTAAAGAAATAACAGAACTAGATATAAACATTCCTGAAGGAGGTCCCAGATGGCTGGGGAGAGGGCTTCTGGAAAGCACACCATGCAAGTGTCTTCCCTCTGAAGAACCCATGAAAAGAGTGTAGGGCAGGCAGAGGGCCCTGGGTCTCACTCTGCTGAACTCTGGTGAGCTCAGGCCGGTGACTCCAGATAAGGTGGACTGGGCCTGAAGAACAGCAGCCGAGGCGAGCCTTGAGACTCCACACACTTGTGCATAAGCACACAGAGACAGACTGACTGACAGACAGACAGACAGACAGACAGACACACACACACACACACACACACACACACACATACGCACACACGCACACACTGAAGGAGACACTTGGTGCTTTGGGTCTCCCAGTAGATGGAAGTTTGGTTAGGGAAGATGAGCCAAGGCTGCTTCTTGAGAGATGGGCTGTAGCCTGAAAACATGCCATATTGGTTTGTTTCCTTCACTGTGATAAAAACACTCCGACCAAAGTAACCTAGGAAAGAAGGGGTTTGTTTTCACTCAGAATTTCAGATTACTGTCCATCGTAACAGGGAAGTCAAGCCAGGAGCTTGAAGCAGCCATTCACATCCAATCAGGAGAGAGGGATGAACACATGCCTGCTCACTCATGCTCAGCTTATTTTCTCCTTTTCATACAGCCCAGGACCCAAGCCTAGGGAATGGTGCCACCCACAAGTGGTGGATCTTTCCACCTCTATTAATACAATCAACATGACAATCTCCCATTGTCTAACCTTCTCTAGACAGTCCCTCCCTAAGACTTTCTGCCCTTGTCACTGAGTCTAGATTGTGTCAAGTGGACACCTAAAGTTGACCATTACACCTGGAGATGAAAAGAAACTGATGAGGAGATGTCTGTCCTTGGATCTTAT
>NW_022196905.1:222863419-222864203 GCF_008632895.1 Mastomys coucha
ACAGCTGGCTGGGTTCCCGTGGGAGGGCTGAGCAGTACTGTAAGCTTTGAGACACTGCCTGGCACACATCTGGCATGGCATACACTGCTGTGAGGGTTCTAGTGATCCACACTTGCTTTGGGGGGTCTGGGCATTGAGCCACTTAACAGCCAGAGCAACATCCTTGGTAATGTCTGTTTTCTGTCTCAAAAATGAATAAAAAGTGATCCTGCTTTCCAGAGCTACAGCGTGACCTGTTGGAAATGGATGGTGGGGTGGGGTACCATGAGGGAAAGACACTATTTAAGTCACAGGACACAGGCAGGAGTCCCCACCTCCATGGGACTGACTATGTCTGAGGAGACATAAGCAACAGAATCACAAAGTACATGTTACCTGATGACATGTGCTAAGCCACAAAGGAAACCAAAAAATACATTGTATTAGGGGCTGGAGAGGTTGCTCAGTGGTTAGAAACCCTTGCTCCTTCTTGCAGAGAATTCAGTTCCCAGCACCCACACAGCAGTTCTCAACTGCCTGTGACTCCAGTGCTAAGGGATCCATTGCTTCCTTCTGGCTTCATTGGGTACCTGCACACTCACAATATAATAATAATAATAACAATAATAATAATAATAATAATAATAATAATAATACAACAATAACAATAAGTCTTTTTAAATGAATTATGTACAGTTTGACAAGGCAGCAAGTTTTATGTGGCCTCCAGTTAGAGAAAGATCAAAACAAGTCTAGCATTATTCTATGAAACTTGATAAATAAGTTGTTTAGTATTTTAAAGATT
>NW_022196905.1:222868860-222869596 GCF_008632895.1 Mastomys coucha
GCCCGCCCTGAAGCTGGGCCTTCATTTTAACACATGGGCCTTTTGAAGACCTGGTACAGCTCATGGCCTCCACTCTGGGTAGGCATGCAGTTTGCTATGGCAGCCTTAGAAGATGAAGACAGACACAGTGTGGGAGTCTCCTGAGAAGACACTTGGGGACTCAGCCATCACTAATGCCACAGTGGCTAAGAGACAATGAGGACACAGTGGACCTTTCTCCTTCCCTCCCATCTTCTTTATTGTCTCATTGTCCAGACTTGCTTGAAATCAGGGATGCGGGCTGTAGGTGACACTGTTCACACTGAGCCTGCCTCTCCAGAGCCACTGAGCAGGATAGTGCATGAGAGCGTCAACCACAGAGGAGCAAGCACGAGATTCCCCAGGAGAAGGAAAGGACAGATTTAAGGACAGAGAGGTGATAAATATAGATACACACACCTTGCTACACAAAGGGATGGATGGATGGATGAATCGATGGATGGGTGGATGGATGAATGGATAGGCAGGTATGTAAAAGAACAAACAGATGGATGGGTGGAAAGAAGGGATAGATTAGGCAGACGAATGGTAGAAGAAGATGGGTTCATAGATACACAGAGGAGTAGCTGCATAGGACTAAGCCCTTCAGAGTCTTGGTCGAACAAAGAGAGGGGAAAAAGGAAAGTTACGAATGGAGGACCAGAGGGTAAGAGAGAAGCAGGAGCAGAGGAAGAGGAGAGTCTAAGTGCAGACAAGT
>NW_022196905.1:222870522-222874835 GCF_008632895.1 Mastomys coucha
AGGTCAGGTGATGGCTTGTATTTAAGAGAAACAGCAAGGAGGAGAAGGCTGTGACTCCAGAGAAGGATACTGGGGCAAGGGGCCATGGAGGGAGGCTAGAGGGGACGTGGTTCGTGATGAGGATGGGCTAGGGGAGGAAGTAATATGAAAACTGTCATAGAAAACAGAGGGATGCAGGGAGCAACCTGGACAGAGTAAGACAGGAACAGACCAGACCTGGTGCTTCAGCACTTTAGGTCTTGGTGCTGCCCATGGGGCTTAGGCAGAGGTAGGGTGACCTTACTCTGTGTGGAAACCTCCAGACCATATTTGTGAGTGGGTATGTGTGTCTGTGGGCTGGGGTGTTGAGTGTCCCATGTCTCTGCTTGCTTTTCTTTTCTTTCCTCTCTCTCTCTCTCTCTCTCTCTCTCTCCCCCTGTCTCTGTCTCTCTCTCTCTCTCTCTCTTTCTCTCTCTCTCTCTCTCTGTCTCTCTTTCTTTGTACAGTTGAATTGCATGTTTAATTTCAGATGAAACACACATGGCCATACTGGTCACCTTGTGGGGAGGGGCTGGGGGTGGAACCAGAGCCAGGCATGTGCTTCGGAAGCCTTTGCCCTCAAGCCTCTTCCCAGGCTCCTCACACCACTTGAATTTATTTTACAATTTGCTAATTTGTTTATTGTGTGCATGTGTGTGTGTGTGCATGGACATGTATGAAGGTCAGAGTGCAACTTGTGGGGGTTGATTCTCTCCTTCCATGATGTGGGTCCTGGGATTGAACTCACATATCAGTCTTGGCAGCAGGTGCCTCTGCTCACTAAGCCATCTTGCCAGCCCCTTATAAAACCTTATTTTAATGGAAAATATACAGCCTTATAAATTCCGGGTTGATTCATATGAGAATAAATGTCAGGTGTACACTTCCTAGACCTTCCTTCTGTATCTCTGAAAGTCGCTCAAGCACATAGAGATATAGGCAAGTAGTCAGGCCGACTTTGCCAGTAATGGAGACCAGCTGAAGTGCCGGGGGACCATTAAATAAATGATGAGGCAGCCACTCATAATCCTCAACCTCTTAAAAGAACGGGGCCCATCATACTGCCAGGCAGTAATGTGTCCAGGGTGGTGTACGGCTCAGCAAATTGGAGGAGGTTGTTGACGTGGAGTTCTGCAAGGGAAAATGTGGTCCTTTGTGATTTCGTTGGGCTAGTTGTATTTATTGAGCAGCTGCTGTGTGTCCTGCACTCAGAAAAATGCTAGGGATGTGGCCTAGAATGAGCCCAGGTTCTACCCTAATGGGAATGGTGTTCTAAAGAGGGCAATTGACCTAATCAGACAAGGAATTCAAATAAATGTTGCACTCAGGGCCGAGTGTAGTGCACAGCAGAGCTTTTAGATCAGGCAGCACAGGCCTGGGAGAAGAGTCTCCCAGGGATGGAGCAGGCAGAGAAAGAAGGCAAGAAGAGCAAGACGGAGGCCAGCCTGGGCTACAGAACGAGGAGGGAGGGAAGAGGTGAAAGGAGAAAGGGAATGGGAAGAGAGGAGGTGGGAAAAGAGAGAGGAACTGGGAGAGGAGGAGGGGAGGAGGGAGCAATGCTGGGAACAGCAGTTGCTATTAAACAATACATTTCATTGCTTTGCTGCAATGAGGTGAACCTCGCCTCTGTTCCCAGCATAGTCAGTGTTCTGGTCTTTGGAGGAACGGGGATAAATAGCAGAAGCTGCCCCGGCCGCTGAGCGAGTACTGACGCTGGTTGGCTACTTTCATAGCTCTCCATGGGGAAACTGAGGCTCAGGCAAACTTGACCTTTGCCCCACTCAAAGCCACCTCTGACCCACCAGCCCCTAACACTCCTTTACTGGGCCTCTTATTTGGGAGGTAAGGGTGGCTGGAGAGAGACAGTCTTAGTCTATAGCCCTCAGTGTTGGCCACGAACTCACATCCCTCCAGACTCAGCATCACCAGGAGAAGCTAGGGGACCCCACACCTGTCTCTGCTCTAGGATTTCCCGCACAACATCTTCCCAGTATTGAATGCACACAGCTATATCTGCCCTTCAAGGAGATGGTGCGCAGAATGAAAGCCTTGGAATCCCTTGGATAATGCATGGCAAACCGACTTAAATTTTATAAAAAAAAAAGTTTTTTAAAAAAAATTTTTGAGACAGAATTTCACTGTGCATCCCTGGCTTGCCAGGGACTTTCTATGTAAACCAATCTGGCCTTGAACTTACAGAGGTGTACCAACCTCTGCCTGGGAAGTGCTGGGGAAGGATTAGTGGCTTGCGTCATCATCACAGACAGCTACTCATGTTCTTAAAGACATGATGATTCTCTTTCCTCTTCACCCTGGAGGTCAGATGCTGGTCTTACAGAGGCCAAGGCAGGGCTCAGGTGCTGAACTCTGTTAACACACCCTGCCTGCCCTCCCCAGCAGCATCAGTTGAAAGAGGCCCATTGGCTGCTGGCCAGGGTGCTGAATGTCCCTGCCCGCCCATTCTGAGAGCCCTTTTCTAGCTTTGTCTGTTACTGCTGCTGTGAGCTACAGTTCAAAGCCTACCTGAGAACTTGAGACCTTATGGAGTTGGTGAGAGCTGGACTAGTCATTCACAGCAGCTCATTTCCTATGGGCTTGCAAGGTGTGGCCAGCACACCGTAGCTGACCATTGAGGAATTAGATTGTGAGCTGTGGTTGAGCCATAAAGCATTTGCTAGTATGTGTGAGGCCTTAGATTATCCCCCAGCACCATTAATGAGTGAATTAATAGTAGCAGTTACTTAGATCTTGGATGAAATATAATCTGTCTGGCTAAGGTTCCAAGTGTAGGGCTCGGCATGGTGGAGCACATCTGTGATCTCTGCACTTGAGAAGCTATGGTAAGAACACCATGAGTTCAAAGACAGCCTGGATTACACTGCAACACCCTGCTCAAAAACAAACAAAAATCCAAATAAACCCTCTCTGTGTTTTTTTTTATGTTTATTTATTTACTTTTATATCCTGACCAAAGTTTCCCCTCCTTCCTCTCCTCCCAGTTTCTCCCCAACTCCTATCTTCACCCCTCCATCCACTCCTGCTCCCCCATCCACCCCTGCTCCATTTCTCTTCAGAAAAGGGCAGGCCTCTTATAGATGTCAAACAGCCATGATATATCAAATTGCAGTAATATTAGGCACCTTCCCTCTTATTAAGGTGGATGAGGTGACCCAGCAGGAGGAAAGGGTCCCAGAAGCAGACAAAAGAGTCAGAGACAGAACCTGCTCCCACTGTAGGAGTCCTGTAAGAAGACCAAACTACACAACTGTAACATCTGTGCAAAGGGTCTAGGCCAGTCCTATGCAGGCTCCCTGGTTGGTAGTCCAGCTGTGAAGTCTGGTTTGTTGATTCTCTGGCTTATCTTGCCTCCCTCTGCTTTTTAAACATAGGCAAAATGATGCTTCCAAGCATGGCCAGGGACGGCTGGGGCTACACAGTGCCAGCCAGAGTGCTCAGTGAGCATCAGTGAGGTCTCATTCTATCCCAAGAACTGCAAAAAGAAGGGAGGGGGGAGGGGGAGGGAGAGGTGTCTCACAGTGGATTTAACTTATAAAAGTGTAGTGACTAAGCTGGTGATCAGCTCGGGGCATGGCTTGGTATTACCTCACTTACTGTGTTGGATCATAGGTTCCATTCTCACTGCAAAACTTAAAAAAAAAAATGAAATTAAGTTGTGGACTGTGGCATAGTGTGCCTCGAGCCCCATTCTCATGCCTCTTTTGTGACCTTGACCAATTTTAAAAAAATCTGTCTGAACCCCAATTTCATCCAAAACTGGGGCTAAAACCAGAACTCATCTTGCAGGGTGGTTCCAAGGGAGCCCAGAGAGCACACCTCTGGCTGCATTGCCTACTGTCCTGTCAACAGCTGCTATGGTGGCTGTGCTGTGGATGGGCCTGGACATCTGGGCCCAGTGCTTCGCTTGGTGCTGCTGGTGGTATATGGTGGCGTGTGCTTATTGTGCCATGAACAGGGTCTCAAACACACTGGGTTCAGTGGCCCTTTGGTCTCCTGCTGGAAGCTGAAAATAGTAGAGGCTAGATATCATGTCGCTCCTGTGAAAACTGGTCTACAGACGGAGCTGACTCATTCTGTGTATTCCTTCAGCATATGCCCTGGGTAACCCCCTTCCAGGGACAGGGGCACTTGAGACATCAGACCTCCTCTGAGGCTGGAGCTGAGGTGGGAGGAGGGCATCATGGGAATAAACTGGAAGACCAAGGCCTACTGCACTCACTAGGGTCTGGCCACTCACTGCCGTGTCCACTTTGGGAAGTGGTTTTTCTTTGGTAGAC
>NW_022196905.1:222874846-222875539 GCF_008632895.1 Mastomys coucha
GCCAGCCAGAGTGTTCAGTGAGCATCAGTGAGGTCTCATTCTATCCCAAGAACTGCAAAAAGAAGGGACGGGGGAGAGGGGAGGGAGAGGTGTCTCACAGTGGATTTAACTTATAAAAGTGTAGTGACTGAGCTGGTGATCAGCTCGGGGCATGGCTTGGTATTACCTCACTTACTGTGTTGGATCATAAGTTGTGGAATGTGGCATGGTATGCCTCGAGCCTCAGTCTCATGCCTCTTTTCTGACCTTGGCCAATTTTTAAAAAATCTATCTGAACTCCGATTTCATCCAAAACTGGGGCTAAAATCAGAGCTCATCTTGCAGGGTGGTTGCAAGGGAACCCAGGGAGCACACCTCTGGCTGCATTGCCTACTGTCCTGTCAACAGCTGCTATGGTGGCTGTGCTGTGGATGGGCCTGGACATCTGGGCCCAGTGCTTCGCTTGGTGCTGCTGGTGGTATATGGTGACATGTGCTTATTGTGCCATGAACAGGGTCTCAAACACACTGGGTTCAGTGACCCTTTGGTCTCTTGCTGGAAGCTGAAAATAGTAGAGGCTAGATATCATGTCACTCCTGTGAAAACTGGTCTACAGACGGAGCTGACTCATTCTGTGTATTCCTTTAGCATATGCCCTGGGTAACCCCCTTCCAGGGACAGGGGCACTTGAGACATCAGACCTCCTTTGAGGCT
>NW_022196905.1:222877817-222878190 GCF_008632895.1 Mastomys coucha
TCACACACGTTATAACCTGGAGTTTCCTGCTTTCTGCCCCATCCTGACAATACTCTTGCTTCATCAAGCTATGGGGGGTTTGGGATCTAGGACTCTTGAACTCATTGGGACTCTCATATGTGGAGGTATAAACTGGGAGGAGGAAGAAGAGCCCTCCTTCTAAGAGGACCCAAAGCTCTGAGCACCAGGCTCCACCCGCCCTGAAGTAGAGCACAGGCTTTCTGAACTGTGCCTGCCTATAGCCCCAGGAGCTCCAGAGGCTCCTCCTGACCCAGCAGGTGGATGCAGGGCTCAGCCTACATCCATAAATGGCCATGATGCTGAGTTCTTGCTTTGCATGGCCAGAGCGTGGGGCACACTAACACTGATTCAT
>NW_022196905.1:222878358-222879520 GCF_008632895.1 Mastomys coucha
TGTAGCTCAGAGGCCAGCCTGGGTGACTGCATGAGATCCTGTCTTGAAATAAAAACTAGAAAGAGGACGGAGGATATGACTCAGAGGCACGGCTCCTGCTTAGCATGCACGAGGCACAGGTTTCCATTCCCAGTGCTTCGAAAACTGACAGATAAATGCAGTGAAGTCACAAGGAATGGGGTCTCACTGACCCTCTGCCTGCATGCCAGGCCGTCCTTTCAAACCTGGGGAATTCTAGGTTCTGAAGCCTAGGCAATAGGAGCCTTGCTGACACAGCAGCACCTAAGCGTGGTGGTGCCAGCTGCTGCTAAGGCTCTTCCATGGCAGCCATCTGGGGACAGGAAGCCAAGGAATGCCAGCAGGAGATGGTGTCTCTGAGAAGAAGCAGCCACTCAGGCTGGGCGGGCTGGCTGTGTGAGGATGTGAGTCTCATTCAAATCGCCAGCAAGGGCTTGGCCTTGCTTTCTCTGTGTGCAAATATCAGCTCTTGTTTTCCAAGCTGCAGGGTGAGACAGAGGGGAGTCTGCAGCACTTTGTTCTGGGGCTAGTCACGGGCACTGAGAGGCAAGAAGCCAGTCACTGATGGGCTGTGAGAAGCTTTTGTTATCTTCCTAAATTGCTGTTTGCAGCTGGGCAGTGAGACTGATACCAAACACAGGAAGGGCCTGGCTTTCCTGTTTTCCTGAGTTGCTTCCTCCTACGTTCACAGTGTCTGCCTTTCTACCTGGAAAATGAGTTCAGGCTCAGCTCCTTCCAACCCTCTAAGAGGTCGATTGATAGCACTTCCAGAATACAGTGGCCTGTCATCCCATCATTTGAGAGGCTGAGGCAAAAGGCTCCTGAGTTTGAGGCTACAGATTAAGACCCTGCCTCAAAACAAACAAACAAAAAAGACAAGACAAAACAAAAAACAAAACAACAAACAAAAAACAAGCAAACTACTGAATAGATCAAGATCAAAGGGCACCGAGCCAGTTAACTTTTCAAAGGGAAACTTTTCAAAGGCATTCCATACCCTCACAGTGTCTTGCAACTGTGTATCTAGTTCCTACACAGGAAGCCAGTTCTCCCCGTGAGGAATGGGAGGGCACACCGTCCCTGGGGACACTGGGTTTTGGTTTTACAGCCACATATGCTATGCCATATCCCACTGTGCCCAGGA
>NW_022196905.1:222891789-222892572 GCF_008632895.1 Mastomys coucha
AGTACATAACATTCTGACAGCAAGAGCCCACGGGACACTTTTCCCTCCTGGGCTCCTGCCCCAGGTTACGGCTGATGCTTCTAATGAGTTGTTACTACAGGCAGAAAACAGAATAGGGGTTTCAGATTGGAGGGGCTGGGAGTACAGGCAGCAGCAGAGTGCCTGCCTAGATTCCCCAGCCAGGGGCAATGGTTGTGCTGCTGCCTGCCTAGAATTTCCAGTGAGAGCTGTGGTATGGCTCACTGGTAGATTTTTTTTTTTTTTTTTTTTTTTTTTTTTTTTTTTTGGTCTATCAAGCATAAGACTTTAGGTTTCATCTCAAGAAGGTGAAAGAAAATAAAAAGAAAATCTGGGCTAGGTATGATTATTACACTTATAATCTCAGCACTTGAGTGACTTAGGTATGAGGATCATGGGTGTTCACACACACACATTTATAGTAACACTGGAGCATGCAGATATGACACCTGCTGAAATGAGACTGGATGTCAGAGTCACACATATGTCCCTGCCATGCCTGTCTCCCTGCTGCGTAGGGATCAAAACAGGAGAGAGAAGCTAAGACTTTCTTTGAGCCTCACAGATCGGCAATGAGCATGAAATGGGCACCGTCAACAGCCACATCCTTTCTCCTTGTGCTCAATAAGTAGAGGGAAAGTTGATGTTTGGCATCTGACCAGACACAGCAATGGAGACCTGAATCCCAGACATCAGTTGCCTGCCGTGGCTTGCAACAACAGCCATCAGGTGCAGAACTATCCAGGTGAGTTCAGCTGAATACAG
>NW_022196905.1:222893293-222894382 GCF_008632895.1 Mastomys coucha
CTCACACATCACTTTTTGTATGGCAAGGGAGACATCTCTCATCCCTTCTCCTGGCAGTTTTGAACTGTACTGACCTTCGCTGTGGCCCAGGTGCAGAGCAGAGCTCCAGAGGCATTCTCAGATCAGGGGGAATGTCCCTGACAATGGCCCTGTGTGACTTCACTGTCCCTGTCTGGACTGACTAGACTGACCTCAGATTTCATGCCTAAGAAAGAAGTGTGCTACTCCCTTCCTTGTGCTGCTCTCTTCCTTGTGCTAATCCCTTCCTTGTGCTACTCCCTTCCTTGTGCTACTCCCTTCCTTGTGCTAATCCCTTCCTTGTGCTGCTCCCTTCCTTGTGCTGCTCCCTTCCTTCTTCTTTTTCTTATCTTTAAGAAAAGACAAGAAAAATAATAATCACACCTTCCCAGCGTCTCCAATCTTCTCTGCCTCTCCAGGCCCTCCTCTGGCTTTCTGCTACACCTCAGTTGGGGAGCCCAGGGCCTCTTGCACATGCTTGGCAGGAATGGAAGCCCAGGGTCGTGCAGGACCCCTGCCTCAGCACCATGTTTCCAGCCTTGAGGCCTTACTCTGTCCTCATTCCCGACCTCCTGTATTTCGTTAACTTCATCTTCCTCTTGGCTTAGGGTCTGATCCTGGCCCACCTGCTTAGACCAGCTGCCCCCATTCTGGCCACGACTTTACTCTGTTACCTAACAACCTCAAGAGGAAGCCTAAGACCAGATGGGATTCCAAAGCTCAGCCCACCTCCCACTCTTCCCGTCCTAAGCCTGTGCTGAAAATAGTCCATAGGGGGCACTAACGAGCACCAGGGTTATAATGTCCTTAGTGTCCCCCATGCAGTCCCCAGGCCCAGACCCTCAACACATCCCCCCCATCTCCTTGCCTTCATCTCCTGTCACTCTCCATGGTCACTGAGATCCAGCCACATGTTGCTTTCTCTGCCTGGAACATTCTCCCCAACATCTGTCAGCTTCCCCTGCCTCTGGGCATTCACTCTGAACCATCACTGCCCAATCCTGTGCGCTCCGCCCCTGATGAGCTTCTGTCAAACCACATTTTGTGTATGTGTCTGTGTTGGGGGGAATG
>NW_022196905.1:222896531-222898856 GCF_008632895.1 Mastomys coucha
GTGTGTGTGTGTGTGTGTGTGTGTGTGTGTGTGTCTGTGTGTGTGTGTCTGTGTCTGTGTGTGTGTGTTGCCTGGCTAACCTTAACCTCTCCATGTAGCCCAGGTTGGCCTTAAACTTGTTACTCTTCTGCCTCAGATGAAATCACAGGAGTGTGATATCTCCGGCTTCCACCCTGACCTCCATGGCAGCTAACGGGGAGGGGCGGGGCGGGTTGGAGAGGGCGTGGCATGGGAAGGGGTGCGGTGGGGTTGGAGAGGGCGTGGCATGGGAAGGGGTGGGGTGAGGTTGCCCTCCCACCTGCCACGATGAGGCTTTCCCTTTCCCTCACGCCAGCATTTGTTCTTGGTTTTCTTTTTTCACTGGTGGTGTTTGTTTTCTGGCTGTGGACTTTTGACTTGCTTTTCCCTGATGGCCAAGGATATGGAACACTGTGTGCATTCATTGGCCATTTGTGGGTGTGTGTTCTTTAAACACGGAGGAGGGAGATGTGAGACAGCCCTCCCTCCCTTCTGGTTCCTCCAAAAAGCACTCCTTGCCTTAGGAAGTGAAGTGGCTGGGGGTGGGGAGGCTCCTCTGAAGCAATATTCCAAATGCAAGGAGCTGGTGAAGCCAGGACAGGCGCCCTGGGGACCAGGATGAGGAGGAGACTGAAAAAGAGATGGATGGGGCTGGGGGAGGGAGAGACTGAGGCTGCAGGGGCTACAGAAATGGCAGAAGTGCTAGGCAAATCCAAACCAGGGGACCCTGATCGGATGGGTTGTGAGTCTAGAATGGGAACTCAGAGTCATGGTGACATTGAATTAGCAGGGCTGAAGAGTGGGACTGAAGGCTCTGTTTTTGTCCCCATTGACCGAGCAGGGAAACTGAGGCACTGGAGCCCTGTCTACACCCCTGTAAGAGATGGGGAATGACCCACACAGAGAGTTCTGGCTTTATTCTCACTGGCTTTGAATGTCAGTTTTCTTTTCTGTAAAATGGGAACATGCTTTCTGGTCTCCCTGTGTTCTCATCAATGCCAAATGATGCCCTGTGGCCCCAGGAGGCTTGGACCCAGGACACCTGAGTGAATGTGCTCCCCCTCTGCTGTGATGTGTGGGGTTAATTTTGTCAGATGAGGAAATTCCTAGAGTCTCAGCTACTCAGGCTGAGACTGGGACAGAAGGATTGCAAGTTGAGGGCCAGCCTGAGACACACACACACACACACACACACACACAGAGAGAGAGAGAGAGAGAGAGAGAGAGAGAGAGAGAGAGAGAGAGAGAGAGAGAGAGAGAGAGAGAGAGAGAGAGAGAGAGAGAGAGAGAGAGAGAGAGAGAGAGACAGAACTTGAATTAAAAATGTTGGCCATCAAGATGGCCCAGTGGGTAAAGCCTCACAGTCAATGCCTGGGATCCATATGGTGGGAGGAAAGAACTGACTCCCAAAAGCTGTCTTCTGACCTCCACATAGACACGCTGTGGCAAGTACTCCCACCCCAAAGTAATAAAAAAATGTAAAAGAAAGATTCAAGTGTATATAAGGAGGTTCACACAGCCATAACACTGGAAACTTGCCAGAGGAAATGTGGCCCTACTGTGAGCCCTGTAGAGTGGGAGTAGTTGGAGAGGTTGGAGCCCCAATTACAGTGAGCCACAATCATCACTTGCCTATTGGTGTTCAGGTCCTGAAACAGTGCAGAAAGCAACACTGTCACCTACTATTGGTCTTTATGTCCTATTTGAGGGACCTGTTGGTCAGAATTGCCCAGAGCTCACCTTCTACTTTAAAAAAAACTCAGGAATAAAAGAGGGGCTTCTCTCCGCTCGTACCTCTTCCCTCAGGACCACAAGACACACCTGCTGCTGCTCTGAGCATGTGGCCCTTGCTCACATTTTTGTTTAGTGTATTTAGACAGGTGTGAGCACCTTGCAGAGGAAGAACTGTGACTGTCCTATCCTAGTGACTAGAAGCTGGTGGCCGAGGTTGAGCTGCTGTGTAGTAGAACTGTGTTTGAGCCCAGAGGCTGAGTCCTCAAAGTCCTTCGAGTATACCTCAGTGGGTCTTTCCAGCAGCTTCACAAGGGTGTTTCTTCATGGCGTCCATTTTATGCAGAACATGAGACTGAAAGGTTTAGCAACCTATCAGAGATGTTACAGCCAAGAAGTCTGGTATGAAAATTCGTGGTAGCCTTGGATCTTGTACCCAGTCATTGGTGGCTTCAGCAGGGAAGGTCTGGTTTGTGGTGCACAGGTTCCTGTGCATTACGGGTTTGTAGAATCTAGTGTCACCCCCAGTCACTCTCCACTTTATCCTTTGAGACAGAATCTCTCTGAACTTGGAGC
>NW_022196905.1:222905802-222906446 GCF_008632895.1 Mastomys coucha
TTGGTCACCACCAACTTCACACATAAAAGTTTCATTTCTTTGATCTTGACTTAATTGTGGTAAAATATACATGATATAAACTTGGGGGCTAGTGAGATGCACTATTGTGTGGTGCTTGCAAGCAAGCTTAATGACCCATGTATTTTTCCTGGGACCTCCTGCTGGGAGGAGAGAACACACAATTCTACAGACTGTCCCTGACCTCCACACATGCACCATGGAATACATACATGCACAACACACACATATGAGTAAGTAAGTATAACTTTTGAATTTTAACATTGTGCACATTCACACATGTGTGTGTGTGTGAGTGCATGTGCTTGAAACCAAAGGTTCACACATGCTAGGTAGGTGTTCTTTCTATTGAGCCACACTCCCAGACCCTCTCTTGGGGTTTCTAGGCAGTTGCTATAACTGCTGAGTGGCACCCTAACTCTTGACCTCCCTTAATGTGGAGTTCAGTGACATGAAGCACATACACAGTGTGCTAGCATCAACATCTGTCTCTACAGCATCTTCATCTTCCCAAGTGGGGAAAGTTTATCCCAATCAAGCACCCATTCTTCAGACCCGAGTCCCCAGTGGCCACATCCTATTAGGAAACCCAGCCAGATATTAAGTTCTAATGCTTAAGTTTGGGC
>NW_022196905.1:222907402-222909038 GCF_008632895.1 Mastomys coucha
TCCCTCAGCTGTTCATCAAGGAGTTAAGGGCCTGAGACCCCCACCTCTCCCTGAGACTACTGTTGGCTTCTGTTTGGGGGCTTGACATGTCCTTCAGTGGTGTAGCCACTGGTGGGTTGCACTAGAACCATACCCTCCCAGCCATGCTGGGGAAGAAACTAAATCCAGTGGCCACACACAGAGACCAGCAAGTAGAGAGAAGGGCACTAACAGGAGCAGAGAGAATGGACAGCTGGATGAAAATAACTAAAACCCATTGTATGAGACTCTCAAACATTATTTGTTAAAGGGTGTGAGAATGGAGGATGTGGTTTAATGATAGAGTGTTTTCTAATATGCATAAGGCCCTAAGTTCAGTCCAGAAAGAGAGAATGGGATGCTTGGGACTAGAAATATTTTGGATTTCTGAGACTTTTATTTCAGGCTGGTGGATTGAGGATATTCAGGCTGTAACTTCCTCTTAAAGTTCTTTTGAAAAGTAGGTGAAGGGCTGGAGAGCTGGCTCAGCAGTTGAGAGCGTTTGCTGCTCCAGCAGAGGACCGAGGTTCAGTTTCCAGCAAGCACAGCATACATTCCACAGACACGCACATGAATGACAATTAAAAACTTAAAAGTAGGTGAAGCACAAGTATCTTGAAAGGAGAAAGATCCAGTCATGTGTCTCCTCTATGTAGTGTCTCCATGACAGTCGTGTGTCTCCTGTATGTTCTGTCTCCATGACAGTTGCATATCTCCTCTATGTGCTGTCTCCATGACAGTCGCGTGTCTCCTGTATGTAGTGTCTCCATGACAGTCTCATGTCTCCTCTATGTAGTGTCTCCATGACAGTCACGTGTCTCCTGTATGTAGTATCTCCATGACAGTCGCATGTCTCCTCTATGTAGTGTCTCCATGACAGTCAAGTGTCTCCTCTGTGTAGTGTCTCCATGACAGTCACATGTCTCCTGTATGTAGTGTCTCCATGACAGTCACGTGTCTCTTCTATGTGCTGTCTCCATGACAGTCGCGTGTCTCCTCTATGTAGTGTCTCCATGACAGTCACATGTCTCCTCTATGTAGTGTCTCCATGACAGTCACGTGTCTCCTCTATGTAGTGTCTCCATGACAGTCGCGTCTCCTGTATGTAGTGTCTCCATAACAGTTGCATGTCTCCTGTATGTTCTGTCTCCATGACAGTTGCATGTCTCCTGTATGTGCTGTCTCCATGACAGTTGCATGTCTCCTGTATGTGCTGTCTCCATGACAGTTGCGTGTCTCCTGTATGTTCTGTCTCCATGACAGTCGCATGTCTCCTGTATGTGCTGTCTCCATGGGAACACTCTGCCCGTCAGTCTGGAAGGCTGAACTTGAACTGTGGCAGCTGGAGTGATTCACCCCAAATCTTAGTGACTTACAGATATGATATTATTTCTACTAGGTTCCACAGTCCCAGTCAGCACGGCTGGGCTCACCTCCACCTGTCACCCTGGGCTCCAGGTCCCGTCCATCTTACAGCTTCACCTGTCACCCTGGGCTCCAGGCCCCATCCATCTTACAGCTTCACCTGTCACACTGGGCTCCAGGCCCCGTCCATCTTACAGCTTCACCTGTCACCCTGGGCTCCAGGTCCTGTCCATCTTATAGCTCCACCTGTCAC
>NW_022196905.1:222910201-222910415 GCF_008632895.1 Mastomys coucha
GATGATAAGAGTGTGAGAAAATACATTTGAGCAAAGTACCAGGGCCGTGAGAGCATAGCATTGCAGTATGGAGGGCCAACCCCTGCTGTGACCACAACTGGCCTCCCTAGAGTTACATGACCAGCTACCTGCATAGACTGAGTCACGGTGCCGCACAGGTGGCCCTCACACAACACACAGAGCCCAGGCCTGTTCCCTCTCTACTGTAGCAACA
>NW_022196905.1:222914307-222914634 GCF_008632895.1 Mastomys coucha
TCCCAACCCATGAGTTTTATGGTACACACCAAAACACTAGAGTGGAGAAGGTTGGACTTCAGGGAGAGCTTGTCCAGCAGAGACGGGAAAGAGGATTCTCTTGCTGCGGAGTGGGTCAGGTGTCGGGTAGATTACGTTCTGAGGTGTCTGTGCTTTGCACCTACATGCTGAGTAGTTTCTGGTAGGCTTGTACCGTACTGAGCATTGTGCTAGCGGCGAGACACAGACATCAGGAACAGCCATGAGTCTACTAAAAGAGAGATCATGCTGCTTGAAGGACCACCTTCCTCAAATGTTAAGACAGAGGCTGATGGCCCTGGCGAGGTG
>NW_022196905.1:222917448-222918122 GCF_008632895.1 Mastomys coucha
TCACATGTTCATTCCTTCAACTATATTTAAAAACAGGGTTTTCAGCAATGGTGGGAAAAACTCCAGATCGCATAGACTGGGCTGTGAAATAAACTCCGGTTCACCTATCACTTGTGCTATCTTAAGAGATATTGACGACGGGGAACAAGCAGGCTCTGGATGCATGCCTATTGTCCCAGCATCTGGGAGGATGAGGCAGGAGGATTTGAGGGTAACCTAGGCTACACAATGAGATTGGAAAATCAATCAAATCTAATCATATTTTTAAATGAAGAAGGGAGGAAGGAGGGAGAAAGAAGGAAGAAAGAAGAGAAGGAGGGAAGGAGAGGGAGGAAGAAGGGAAGAAAAGAAAGAAGGAAGGGAGGGAGGGAAGGAGGAAGGAAGGAGAGAGAAGCCAATCTGTAGGTGCTAACAGCACTTTTAGGTGACCTACTGTGAGCACCCACCATTCGAAATTTTTGTTGTTGCTTTTCAAGTTTCTCTGTGTAGCCCTGGCTGTTCTGGAGCTCACTCTGTAGACCGTGTTGGCCTTGAACTCAGAGATCCTACTGCCTCTGCCTCCTGCAGGGATTAAAAACATGTGCCACCACCATCTGGTCTCTAAAGTAAATTCTTAGTTTGCTTGACCCTGCTGGCAAGCTCATGACAGGGGATGCATGTGTCATGTTTCTTTG
>NW_022196905.1:222956479-222960689 GCF_008632895.1 Mastomys coucha
AGTTCTGTTTCATCTTCAGCACTGCCAAGAAAGACATGAGAGGCAGAGAAAATAAGTGAGTGCCCCCCCACACTGTCCTTGACTAATAAGGTCCATTCCAGCTAGCCAGATCCCCAAACTCAGCTGCTTCCTAGATCCCAGCCCTACCCAGCAGTGGGAGCAGTAGACACAAGGGAGAGCAGAAGCGGTCAGATAGGAACCAAGTACGCTGACACAGGTGTATGAAAATGCCCCACTGTCTCGGGGAATCTGGAGATGGATCCCCAGTTAGGAGCACTCACTGCTCTCTCAGAGGACCCAAGTTCCCTCCTAGCAGTCAGATCAAGACTCAGAACCCCTATGGCTCCAACTCCAAAGGGTCCGACACCCTCTTCTGGCCTCCATAAGAACTACACTCATGTGCACAAATGTACATGCACCTGATTTCTTTTTAAATCTTTTTAAAAACATACTATTTTATATAGCAACAACAAAAAGAAAATTAAGAAAAAAATTTAAATATCAAAATACCAAAGAGAAGTCAAGAATCCTAGATCTTTTATTTGGGAGTGGAAAGGGATTCCCTGTGGGATTTTAAGTCTCTGTCAGAGTGTATATCCACTGGTAAACCTTGAGGAGCAAGCCTTACCACTGGACCATTACCCCAATCCCAACTGATGCAGCACATGTGTGCTAGGTTAAGGGAAGGGCTATGTCTTCTGTCCCAGGACAGTGAACCTTGCTGTTCCAGGAAGTGAACCTTGAATATAAAAATAGACCAGAGACAGAATGGTGATGCACACCTATAACCTATAATCTCAGTGCTCCAGAGGCAGAAGCGGGTGGATCTCTGTGAGTCCCAGGACGGTCAGAGCTACATACTGAGACCCTATCTCAAAAACAAAAAGGACTGGAGAAATGGCTCAGTAATTAAGAGTACTGGCTGCTCTTCCAAAGGACCTGGGTTCAATTCCCAGCACTTTCATGGTGGATCTTTTTAGAACTCCAATCCCAAGGAATCTGGCGCCTCCTTCTGGCCTTGGTGTGCACTGCACATATGTGCTGCATGGACATAGGCAAAGCACCCATACACATAAAATAATAATCGTTAACTAAAGTAAATAATAAAAACAGAACAGATTGAAAATAGTGTTTCTGAGCCTGGACTTTGGACTCAAGCTGAACAGTACTAGACTCTTGTCTGGACTCCTTAAAGCAAAGCCACCTCAGCTTCCCCAGTGGTGGCTTGCACATGTGTAGAGTGGCATGCTGTGGATCAGGGGGCATGGTAGTACAGGTGTACAGTGGGCTTGGCATCCTGCCATCTTGCCACCATCCTGGCATAAAAGGGTCACGCCATCTTCTCTCGCCATGTTTCCCTTGTTGGAGCTCTTCGGAGAGCTACTCTGAAGAAGAGCAAGACGGATCTGCTCAACCCTGAGGAGGCCGAGGACCAGCTGGCCGACATCGCATCTGTGGGTAAGTCCCTCTCTCTGCACCGGTCACTACCCATCACCCAGGAACGGGAGGCTGAGCCCTAGGGCCAGGCGGCTGGGCGTGGGCCTTAAACTGCTTCTCACCCCATCAGATTGGGGCTTGCATCTTGATGAGAACAAGCCTCAGCCTTGCAGTTTATTTGGATTTTTAGATGTGTTTTCATTTTTCATACCTGGTTGGATCCTGTCTCCTAATACCATTGTAGTGTCTCAACTAAATGAGCCCCATAAGTCATTTAAAGATGTACTTGTTTCAGTATTTTATGTATATGAGCACTCTATTTGCCTGCACGACAGAAGCGGGCATCAGGCAGAAGAGAGCATCAGATCCCAGTGCTCTAACCACTGAGCCATCTTTCCAGCTCCCACAAATCTCTTTATTGTAGGCATAAATCCAAACTTTACTCATTTATATCCAGCGCCAGTCAGAGAGCAGGCTCCTAGTTAGCTTGGCCAAGTCTGTTACAGCTGAGTGTCCTACTCCTAAATACTGGGCATAGCAGGGTGTGGTGGCACACACCTTTCTCTCAGTCCTCCAGAGGCAAAGGCAGCTGCAGCTGTGAGTTCAAGGGCAGCCTGTACTACATAAGGAGCTCCCAGCCAGCCATGAGACCCTGTTTCAAAAACAAACATAGCACTGCAAAATTCCTCTGTACCTGACCTGTTTCAGACTCCAGGTGTTTCCAGATTTGGGGATATTTCCATATGTATATCAGGTGGTGTCTTAGGCACGGAGCCAAACTCTAAACCCAATCCTCATTGATTTCTCAGACACGGAGCCTTGAAGGTAACTTTAGACTCCTTTAAAAATACTTTCGTGTGGCCAGGTGTGGTGCACGCATTTAATCCCATGACATGGATCTCTGAGTTCCAGGATAACAAGATCTACATGGTGAAACGCTGTCTAAAAATGGTATTAATAATAACAATAATTTTGTGGGCAGGCAAGATGGCTTAGCAAGTAAGGGTGCTCGCCACTAAGCCTGATGACCGAAGTTCAATACCCAGAATCAATGTTGTTGAAAGAAGAGAACCGACTCTCACAAGTTGTCCTCAGACCTCCTCACGCACTGCACATTAAACACCAACACACAATAAATAAATTACATTGTAATTGTAAAACACGGGTTTTTAAAGGTTTTTTATTTATTACTTTGTTGTGTATTATATATTGGGGACGGTCCCATGTGCCACAATAGTGTTGCGGTTGTCAGAGGACAACTCTGGAGTTCTGGAGCGCTTTACCCTTCTGGCCAACCCCATATGGACTTTTCCGTATGTGGAGTTGTGTGGTGTGCACTTAGATGTTCTGATTAGGAATGTCTGTCTGGGGTCACTGGCTGATGAGTTGGGAATGAATACTGGGTTCAGCACAAGAGAGAGACACAAGAGAATTCCCATCCATGTGAAGGTTCTCACATTAAATCGAGATTTGGGACCGAGGGATGACTCAGTCAGGAAAGTGCTTGCCTCAAAAGCACAAACACCCAGTCAAAGTGCTAGGAATAGAGTGGACCATATTTGTAATTCCAGTGCTGACCGGAGACTCACCGGCCAGCCAGCCTAGCTTAGCCAGTGAACTCCAGGCCAGTGAGAGTGGAGTTCTCAACTCAAACGGATGTGGGTGGTGCCCTGAGGATGCTACCTCAGGCTGTCCTCCAGCCTCTATGCAGACACCCGCTCATACAGACACTAACACACACACATGCACACGCGCACGCGCACGCGCACACACACACACACACACACACACACGCACACACATGCACACACACGCACACGCACACACACACAAAAGGGAGTAGCAAGATGGATTGATAGATAAAGATGCTTGCTGCCAAGCTTGACCTGAGTTTGATTCTCCAGGACCCACATGGTCAGAGAAGGCTTCTCAGAAGAGATGGCATTTGGGTTGAGAGCAGAAGGCTGGTGGCAGACAGAATTGCTGAAATGGTGTCTCTTCAGCAGGGCCACTAGCTGGCGCTGAGGATGGTGGAAGGAGCAATGGGGGACAGGGGTGTCAATGCGTACACACCCCTCTAAGTTCGCCCACAACCATCTTTCCCACTCAGAGCTCTCTGGTCCCCGGGAGTGGCTCTGCAGAGGAAGTCTGCCTCCTAGCCAGTTACTCTGAGTAGGAACCCTGCTGCGCACATTCACGGTGGCTCCCCACACCCTATGGGCGTGCTCCTGGGGATAATTACAGGATCAAAGCTATGAATGACTTTCCCAGCTCTTTACTCTCTAAGTCACTGAATAACAGGACACTCATTCAAGAACTTTTTAGGGGCACAGATTCTCACTGGTCCTCACCTTGGCCCTTGCACTTTCCCTTTGCCAGTTAAGGGTGTTTGTAATGCTGTTTGAAAGTTTGCTTTCCATTTCTGGCTGAAGCACACTTTTGTTTATAGTGACTGTTACTTCTGTTTCTATTTGTGGGCGCACCTGGTCATGTCCTCTGGGTAGGTTCTGCAGACATCTGTTTCTTCTTCATGTATTCAGTCAGCATTGGCCTTGAGGACTCATTTTAAAATGAGTCTTTCTTTCCTCCTCCTCTTTCTCCTCCTCCTCCTCCTCTTCTTCCTCCTCCTCCTCTTCCTCCTCCTCCTCTTCTTCTTCCTCCTCCTCTTTCTCCTTCTCCTCTTCCTCCTCCTCCTCCTCTTCATCCTTCTCCTCTTCCTCCTCCTCCTCCTCCTCCTCTTCATCCTCCTTCTCCTCTTCCTCCTCCTCCTCCT
>NW_022196905.1:222960888-222979267 GCF_008632895.1 Mastomys coucha
TTTTGTCACATAGTCTCCCTGTGTAACTCTGTCTCAGACCTCACAGAGATATACCTGCCTCTGCCTCTCTAGTGCTGGCATTTAAGGTGTTCACCATGCCTGGCCGACTACTCCCCGAAAAGCCCTGTAGAGAATGGAGAGGTTATGAGCACTGGCTGCTCTCGCAGAGGACCAGAGTTCAGTTCTCAGCACTCACGCGGTGGCTACCCTCACCTGTAACTCCAGCTCTAGGGGAATCTGATATTCTTTTCTGGCCTCCCCAGCTACACATGCAGACAACACTCATACACCTAAAGTAAAAGTAAGTTTAGTCCGATGTGGAGGCTTTAATCCCAGCAGACAGAGGCAGAGGCCAGTAGATCTCTGTGAGTTTGAGGCTGGCCTGATCTATTTAGAGATCCAGGTCAGCCAAGGCTATCTAATATGACCTTGTCTCAAAAAACAAAAACAAAAACAACAAATGTATGTGTGTTTATGTGTATATGTGTAGGCATGCATGTCACCATATGTATATGGAAGCTGGAAGACAACTTGTGGGTCCTAGAGATTAAACTCAAGTCATCAGGCTCAGAGGCAGGCCCCTTCAGCCACTGTGCCATCTTGTAAGCCCCACTTTATGCTTTGTTTATCATAACCAGCAAGCACCTTTGTCCCTATTGTTGTGTACTTGGGAACCCAAGTTGAGACCTTGTGAATTAGAAGGGTGCCCATTCCTAGTGAGATTCTGGTCTTAATCCTTCATTCTGACAAACATGAAAACTTGACCCAACCCCATGCTGACGAGGATAAGGGGAAACTGAGGCTCTCGGATGCTCTTGGTGGGGGCACAAATCAGTGATGTTCCTGTTTATTTATCCTATGTCACTTGGCATTATTTGATTATAGAGCAATTCCTTGGCCTACTGTCTATGCAATTTTATTATTTGTTTTCTCGCTTTTGCAGAGCTAAGAGCACTGCCTGGTGAGTGCCTTGGGAAGTCTGCTCTTCTACATAGCTCTAAATCCAGCCCCTTTGCCTATTGTTAGTTCTCTGGCAGAACTGCTTCTAATGTATAACTAAATGCATGCACAGGCCAGAGTGGGGACCCCAGGGGCACTTGCTGAGAATGCACAGGCACCTGGTCCTACTCTTAGCACCCTAAAACCAAACAAATTTAAAAGTCTGTGAGGGCTGAGGGGATGACTTAGGGGGGTAAAACCTTGCCTTGCAAGCATGAGGACTTGAATTTGAATCTCAGAGCCCATGGAAAGCCAGAGTCAGTAGCATGTGTGTGAAGCTCTAGCACATCAGTGCAAAGACAGATGCACTCCCAGAAACTTAAAGGCCAGCCAGCATGAAACAACAAAAAGGAGCCGATTTCAGTGGGAATGATGGCACACACTCTAATACCAGCAGTGGGAGACAGAGGCAGATGGATCTCTGTGAGTTCAAGACCACACTGGTATACTTAGTGAGTTCCAGGCCAGCCAGAGCTACATAGTAAGACCCTGTCTCAAACAAACAATAAACAAAAACCCTTCTCAAACAAGGTAGAAGGTAAGGATGGCGTCCAAAGCTGTCCCCCATCTAAGTACCATGCCTGTGAATGCATACACACGTGTCACTTTGTATACACAGAAAACATTTGAAAGCAAAGATGTCTTTCAACTTTTTAAATGGATCCCAAACACAGTCTGTGGTTTGATATCCCATGGTGGGTTTCACCCAGCCAGCAAATCTGTTCAACCCCAAAGGAGGAGACCCTATGCTAACCATGAGCGTCCTAGATTGCCCAGAAGGGATATCTGGGATCCCAAAGCTCTGAGAAGGAAACCCTATGGTTGTGCTTCTTCACTGGCCCCACTGTGCTGTGAATTAGTGGGTGAGCATCCCTGAGCAGGGTCTCTGACCCTGGGGAGCTGACTGTGGAAGGAGGAAGGGGACCTGGACGGGGATAAGACGTCTGCTAGAAAGACAAGTTCCTTCACTGTAAGATGTGGTCAGACAATGTGTAGCAGTGTGTTACATACTTTAAAATGGCTACAGATGCTGGGAAGATGGCTTAGTGGCTAGAGTACTGCCCGTGCAAGCCTGGGGCCTGAGTTTCATCCTCCAGCATCCATGTACAGAGAGTTGGGTGTAATGGTGCATGCATGGAGAAGATGGAGACAGGTGCACCCCTGAGGCTCTGGCTGGACAATCTAACCTAGAAAGCAAGTTCCAAACCCTGCCTCAAAAAAAAAAATGTGGATGGTACCTGAAGACCTCTGGCTTCCATGGGCACATATGTACACAGACATAAGAACTCAAAATCATGTAGGTATGCACACATGTATGAGCGCACATGCACACATACATGCACACCTGCACACACACCACATGCAAGCTGAGAGGCAAAAGAAATTGTGTGGGTGTATTGGTTTTCTGTCACTGCCATACACCTGAGGTCATCAACTTGTAAGGAGGGAGGGAAGGATGATTCCAACTCATAGCTGGAAGGTTCCTGTCAACTGTCACTCATTTCTGTCCCCGTTGTGTTGCAGAAGCCGCTGCTTCCGTCGTAGCAGCAGGGAACAGAGAGGGAGGTCAGAAATAAGTCAGGACAGGAGCTCAAGACGGAAGCCAATGCAGAGGCCACGGAGAGGTGCTGCTTACTAGCTGGCTTCCTCTGGCTTGCTCAGCCTGCTTTCTTATAAACCCAAGGGTAGCACTGCCCACAGTGAGCTGGGCCCTTCCTCCCACACCAACTTGTAAGAAAATGCCCCACAGACTTGCCTATGGGCCAATCTTATGGAGACATTTTCTCAGTTAAGATTTCCTCTTTCCAGACATGTCTAAATTTGTCAAACTGACCGAAAAGCAACCAGCACAGCACTCTAGGCCCATCATGGGGTCCATCACCTCCCATTTATGCTAAGAGGCTGGAAACATTTAAGGTGGGAACCATAAGAGTAGTGTAACACACATGGTCACTGGCACAAGCTAGCCAGGCTACAGTGTAGCCATGCTACAGCAGACCACCTGCAGAGGCTGCTGACAGTGCAGTAGCAAGAAGGCTCACTGCTCTTGTAAGACTGCCTCCATTCCTGCACCTACATAGGGAAGTTCACAACAGCCTAGCTCTAGGGTATCTGGTAACCTCTGCTAGCCTGTGTGGGCACGCACACACACTCACACACACACATACACATTCATGCACACACACATGCACATACACACTCATGTATCCTCTGCTGGCCTGTGTGGGCACACACACACACACACTCATGCACATGCACATGCACACTCATGTATCCTCTGCTGGCCTGTGTGGGCACACACACACTCATGCACACGTACATGCACATACACACTCATGTATCCTCTGCTGGTCAGTGTGGGCACACACACACTCATGCACATGCACATACACACTCATGTATCCTCTGCTGGTCAGTATGGGCACACACACTCACACACATACTTGACACACATGCACATACAAATATTAAAA
Organism: Mastomys coucha; assembly: GCF_008632895.1. Taxonomy (NCBI): domain Eukaryota; kingdom Metazoa; phylum Chordata; class Mammalia; order Rodentia; family Muridae; genus Mastomys; species Mastomys coucha. The sequence goes on from NW_022196905.1 coordinate 222,964,362, forward strand.
TCTAATTCTGTAATCCACAATTATCTTCAGTTTGTATCTACTTGTGTAAAATGTAACTTAAAAACATTTCTTAGATGGATTTTTTTTTCCGAGGCAGGGTTTCTCTGTATAGTCCTGGCTGTCCTGGAGCTCACTTTGTAGACCAGGCTGTCCTCGAACTCAGAAATCTGCCTGCCTCTGCCTCCCAAGTGTTGGGATTAAAGGCACACACCACCACCGCCCGGTAGATGGAATTATTTTTTAAAGGTGGAGGCCATGGCTGTGCATGCCTTCTGTGTACAAGGCCCTGAGTTCCAATCTTGACACTGTCAAAAAAGTAAAGAAACAAAGGAATAAATAAGATGCAGAATATAGAGAGTATGAGAAAAGGGAAGCCTATGTAGGAGAAGTCTATATTAGTTGTTACATTTGGGGCCTGGAGAGATGCCTGAGGTTTTAAAGCATGGAATGGACCTGAATTCACTTCCCATACCCACATCAGGTGGCCATGGCCACCATAACCCTGGTCTTCTTCTGGCCTCATGAGCATCTGTATACACATGGCACATCTGTGTACATCTGCACGCACACACACACACACACACAAATAAACACACACCACATGAAAATAAATACTTATTTTTAAATATTTAGAAATAATTATTATATCCATTCACATAAAAGAAATGTCTAGTGTATCTGGTGTGCATACATCCACGTGTGTGCACCTTGCCTGCACGTAGAGGCCAGAGCAGGATACGGAGTCCTGCTGTGTCGCTCACCTGTTATGTCTGGGTGGGTGCACATGCATTTGGAGGTGGGGGGACAGCCTGAGGTGGTGTCCTCAGGCACCCCGCCCACCTCCCTAGAGATCTGACGTCTCACCAGCCTGGAGCTCACTGACTAGGCTAGACTGGTTGGCCAGTGAGTCTCCTGTCACAGCACTAGGATTACAAGTGTCCTCCACTTGGTCCAGGTTTGGTATGAGTTTTGGGGTTGAACTTGGATCTTTGTGGTTTGGGGACAAGCACTTACTGACTGAGCCATCCCCTGGCCCCAAATATCTGTTTAATGTGTGTTTTCCTTGAGTGGCAGCTTTCACATGGGTGGAAATTCATTCCGCCTTCATCTTGTCTCCAGCTCGGTGCCTAGTAAGAGCAGCTCACCATTAAGGAGACCCCCTAATCCGAACATCTAAAAAGCAACAAGCCCCACACAGCCACATAATGCTGCAAGTGGAAAGACCACACTGCGCACTTGGGAAAGCCAGGATCCGATCCGTCACCCCTCAGCCTGGGAGGCTTTGGAGCATGGAACTCCCATACTGAGAGTTCTCAGCAGCGCACCCTGTTCCCTCCCTCTTGCCCTCTCATGTGGCTTCCACACTGAGGACCATCCCGGGTCTCACCCTCTCCATCCTTTCCCTGACAGGGTCTCCCTTCGCCAGAGCCAGCATCAAAAGTGCCAAGCTGGAGAACTCAACTTTTTTTCACAAAAAGGAGAGAAGAATGCGTTTCTACATCCGCCGCATGGTCAAAACTCAGGCCTTCTACTGGACCGTGCTCAGTCTGGTAGCCCTCAACACGCTGTGCGTCGCCATCGTCCACTACAACCAGCCAGAGTGGCTCTCCGACTTCCTCTGTGAGTGCGACTCTCAGACATTTGCTCTCTGCTGGCTTTCTTGGCCCTTCCTGAACCTGCCCTTGCCTATGGCCTTGTCGGCAGCTGAAACAGGGGCCACGCAGCTGCTGCCACAAATGGTGCCTGCTTTAGGCTGGTGTTAGCAGGAGACCCGAGGCAGCTAAGGGAGCAAAGACAGAAGCGTTCGGTAGCCCATGGTCTGTCAGGGTCAAGGGCATGATGCTACCTGCGTTGGCTTAGCTCTGGCAGAACCTCCAGGTGAATGATCTGGGGTTGGAAGGAATGTGTTGCAGAGCCTGTGGTCACACTTACAGCCAGGGAGCTAAGACAGACACACAGACAGACAGACATCAAAAGAAAAGAAAAGAAAAGAAAAGAAAAGAAAAGAAAAGAGATAGGAACTGGCTAGATGGCTCAGGTGTCAAGCCTGGAAACATGAGTTGATTTCCAAAACCCACACGATAGAAAGTGAAAACGGATTCCCAAAAGCCCTCTAACTCCGCAGGAGCACTGTTGTCACGGTCATGCACACACATACACACACATACACACGTGTGTGTGCGTGCACACATGCATACGCACACATGCATGCACACACAGTAGTAAAACAAAAAGACATGCAGAAAGTTAGAGACAGGTAGAAATAGATATAAATGCAAAAACAGAGACAGCAAGCTATAGGCAGTGACAGACAGACAGACAGACTGACTGACTCAGAGTAAGGCAGGCAGGCAGCAAGGACACCGTTCCCACTCTATAGTCCAGCCTCCAGTGACACAAACCTTTGAAAGGGATACAGAACACAACCAGCCTTGCCCAGCCTGTCTTCCTCTCAGTCCTGAGAGTCCAAAGCCAGGAGTCAGGCTGTTGTTTCTTTTTCTTTCTTTCTTTCTTTCTTTCTTTTTTAAAGATTTATTTATTTATTATATGTAAGTACACTGTAGCTGCTTTGGACACACCAGAAGAGGGCGTCAGATCTCATTACGGATGGTTGTGAGCCACCATGTGATTGCTGGGATTTGAACTCTGGACCTCTGGAAGAGCAGCTAGTGCTCTGAACCGCTGAGTCATCTCTCCAGCCCCCAGGCTGCTGTTTCTAAGTGAGACACAGGAATACTGATGAAGTGCAGGTGGAGGAGACAGAAGACAGACCACGAGAGAGCCACACAGAGACAGTATCGTGTGTTTAACCCTGCGAGCATGACTCAGAATGTCCATGTGATACGAACTTTCAAGTCAGGAACCTTAGAACTGCATGTGCCCTGCAGATAGTGACGGCCTCTCCCTCCCCTCCTCTGAGTACTAGAGACAGAACTCTGGGATTTACATGTAGTGAGCAGGGGCTCTAACCACTGAGCCACACTCACAACCCACACTAGGGGATTCTAGACCCCTGACCCCGACTCCCTTCTTTGTTCAAACTTCTACTTCTCTCTCTCTCCTCTCTTCCTGTTTCTTTTGCCTCCCATCTACCCAGGGCTCATTTTTAGAAAACCCCTCTAACACATGTGGGCACATCTAACTTTGTCAGCCAAGCCAGGAGGACCCTTGGGGGGTTTGTCCTCTAGCCTCTACCCAGATTTTCAGGATTTACCTAAACTGAGCATGGGCCTTGGAAGGTGGGAGCCCCCAGGCCCAGAAAAACTCTAAGGAATCATCAGAAAAGGATGTGGGCCTGACAAGGGTGTGGACCCCCTGGCTCGCCTCTGAAGCTCCCTTGAGAACTACTAAACATTTTTCTGCCTCCCAGAGTCGTTCTGAGCTGCTTGCTGCCCTTGTTCAGAGTGGCCTAGGACAGCTATAAGGGATAGTCATGCCTTTGACCTAGAAAGTCCCAGATTGTGTTTCAGAGGACTGATTCCTTGAACCTCCGTGGTCCCAGGCCTGTTGTCTTACCCCACAGGACACCCCAAGGGGACCGTTCTTTATCTGAGCCTGACCTCCTTCCACGCTGCCTAATTGCGTCTGGTCCCTCCGGAGCCGTGTGAACAAGGGCTTGTTATTTCTCGATACGACCTCTCCTTGTACACTATTTTTACTTGCCTATTTTCCTCCACTAATCATCTTGCAGTCTGCCCTGGTTATGGAAACAGGGGATTAGGGCTTCCTGCCTGGAGGCTTTGGTGTGTAGACATCTTTTAGTTAACCCTGTTTTCCAGTTACGAAAAAAGACAGAGAGGTGAAGGAACTTTTCCCAGGTCACAGAGCTTATAAAGGACGAATCCAGGATTTGAACCCAGGCAATTGCATTCCTAAATCCAACCAGTGTCTGATGGTGGAGTCTGTGACATCTCAATGCCTGTCCTACCCGTAGATCCAGACTGTAATCCATTGATCAGAGGCCTTCAGTCCTAAGGCAATCTGTAAGCCACAAAGGATGAAGCAGTGTGACTGGAAGATGTAGCTCAGTTTTGAAGGACTGCTGACCAGAACAAGGGAGCCCCCTTGGGGTCAATGAGATGAGTACCCAGGTCTTGTAATCTCTGTGTGAACCTGATAGAAGGTTCTCCAGTGCTCTGGTGTTGTGTGTTACTAACTCCCATGCTTCCATGGTAACTAAGGGGCAAGCATCTCAGAGACTTCTGTCCTCATAGAGCTACCCTACTATATCTCAGAGGGGCAGGATGTTATAAGCAGATCTGCTTCCCTAGCTGCTCTGTCTTCAACACAAAGAGTCTCTCCCCAAAATAAGGAGCTTCTGAGGATCCGACAAACCAAGGCAAGCTTTGACAAGAAATAGCAATAAGAGATATTTAGAAATCAATTCAAAGCACCTCCTAAAGCATGACCTAGCTCGGGCTCTTGACAATCATCTTAGTTAATCCATACTGCTGTAACAAAATACCTGAGGCTGGGTAAATTAAAAACTACAGACATTTTCTTTCTTGAATTTCTGGAGCCTGAGATGTCTACATATGGCATTCATGGAGGCTTGGTTGTCTACTGGGAAGTTTTTCTCTGCCCTCAATGCCCTGTCCTCTGGGAAGGTTGAATAAAAAAGCCAGAAGATGAACACCTACATCAAGCCCCTTTATAGGCACATCTGGTGGTGTTCACAGGGCTGGCTCGAAGGCTTGGTTCCTCTTCAGCCATCTTGCACTGTTCCAGCAGCTTTATATACCACGGGAACCACTTCCTTTGGGGAATAACTCTCCGTGTGGGTTTTAGAGCCAGGTGTGGGGCATACCTTTAATCCCAACACTAGGGAGGCAGGGGAGGAAGATCCCTGTGAGTTTCAAGCTAGCCTAGTCTACAGAGGAATGCCAAGACTAGGTAGAGAGACCCTGTGCCTCAATAAGCAAATTATGGCAGATTTCCAGAGAGGAGCACAGACATTCAGACCATGGCAGGCAGTTATCCAACAGAACAGAACTAGCTCTGGCTCTGGAGCCGTGATCATGAAGTTTGTAGAGATTACAGACATTCAAACCATGGCAGGCAGTTATCCAACAGAACTGAACTAGCTCTGGCTCTGGAGCCATAATCATGAAGTTTGTAGAGATTACTTTGAATCCTCAGTCTTTCCTTTTCTTTAACTTCCTTTTACCTGCTGTTTTGTTTTGTTGGCTGCAGTGCAGAAATGGAGCCCAGGGTTTTACACTGCTGGGCTGGCACTCAATCACTGAACTCTCCACTGGGGAATTCTAGGCAGAGGCTCTACCACTAAGCCACACCCCCAGGGCCTCACTGTGGGGATTCTAGACTGGCTTTCCACTGCTGATTCAAGGCCCTCCGCCTCTCACTGTCTAGTTCCAGGCAGGCATTCCACATATGTTTGGCTGTACCTGAAATCCAGTTAGTACCTCACTAAATGTAATAAGCCACACGGAGATCCATCAGTCAACACAAAGACTTGGTCCCTAGCATTATCCCACACCCAACTTTCCCCATCAGACCAGGGTAAGAACTGTTCGCTGAATACACACTGGGTTTTCTCTCACTCTTTCAAGACTGGCCTACATTTGGATGGTTGTTAGGAGATTGGAAACAGTGGGTCCTGTTCTGTTGCAGAAGAGAAACTGAAGCCATGGAGAAAGAATCTGTGCTGTGATATACGGAGTGTCCTATCTTCCTCCCTGCCTGCCAGGGAGACACAAGAAGGACAGAGGTGTGGGACCTTCCCCACAGCCTGAGCCAAGCTTCTTCCTTTCCCTTCTAGACTATGCAGAATTCATTTTCTTAGGACTCTTTATGTCCGAAATGTTTATAAAAATGTACGGGCTCGGGACGCGGCCTTACTTCCACTCTTCCTTCAACTGCTTTGACTGTGGGGTGAGTATTGCGTTTTCTCAGCCCCTTGCTCTGCATCTCATCAGCAATGACTGATACCTGGGGACTTCATAGTAAAGGGGAGGAAGCCGGGTGGTGGAGGTGGTAGTGATGGGGGTGGCGGTGGTGGCAGTGACGGTGGTGGTGACGGTGAAGGTGGCCGCGGCCGTGGGTGGCAGTGGCGGCGGCGGTGATGGTGGTGGTGGTGGTGGTGGTGATGCTGATATGGTCACCTCTGGATGTGTGGTGAGCAGGAAAGAAGGAGGGGGGCATCAAGGACACACAGCTGCTGTCACCAAGTTGGGACAGCTTAAGCTATCTTAGGAAAGTTAAGATAGGAAACCCAGTGGTTCTGCTGTGAGTGAAGAATGGAACTAATTTCTAATTTTAAATCTCAAGGCAGCCAGGCAGTGGTGGTACACGCCTTTAATCCCAGAACTTGCGAGGCAGAGGCAGGCAGATCTCTGAGTCTGAGGCCAGCCTGGTCTACAGAGTGAGTTCCAGTACAGCCAGGGCTACATAGAGAAACCCTGTCTAAAAAGAAAAAAGAAAAAAGGAAAAAAAAGGAAGAAAAGAAAATAGGAGCTGGAGAGTGGAGAGATGGCTCAGCAGTTAAGAGCACTGACTGCTCTTCGTAGGACCCAGGTTCAATTTCCACATGTTGACTCACAACTGTCTATGATTGTTCTTCCAGGGGCTCTCACACAGACACACATGCAAGCACATAAAACAAAAATGAATTTTTTTTTTTAAAACCTAGGCTAGACATAGTAGCAGGCACCTTTAATCCCTGTACTTGTGAGGTAGAGACAGAAGGATCAAGAGATCAAGGCCAGGCTGGACTATATCATTCAAGATTAGTGTGTGCTTTATAGTTCAAGGCCAGCTTGGGCTACATGACACTCTGTTTTTTACAAAGAGATCTTGGGCCAGCAAGATGGCTCAGTCAGTAAAGGTGCTTGCTGCCAAGCCTACTTACCTGAGTTCAACTCCCAGAACCCACATGGTGCAAGAAGAGAACCAACTCCTGCAGGTTGTCCTCTGCCCTCCACAGGAAGATTGTGGCACACACACCCAATCATATTAATAACAACAAATAAGTAATTTTAAAATAAATAAATATAAATTTAAATGATAGGGCAAGAGAACCCTGAAGAAACCCAGAAATCTAAGGATACATAATATCTAATTCCATTTCTATGAAGTGGCCAAGTAGGCAGAGCCACAGACATCAGCACTGAGGCTCAGACCCCGTGGGTGGGGCCTGAGTGGGTGGGGCCTTCTGCTGCTGTAATCTGGGCTGGAGTTATGTAGACAACAGTGGGCTCCTGTGGATGCCTCTGAGCTGTGCACTCAGAGGGTTAATTTTGTAGTCTGTTTCATGTCTGTGTGTGTGTGTGTGTGTAGAAAAAACTGTTTCTCTCTGTAGTCCAAGCTTGCTACCTCCAACTCCTACCTCAGCTTCTCAAGTGCTAGGATAGCAGAGATATGTGAGGGTTTGGGTTGTAAGTTTGTTTGTTTGCTTGTTTTATGGGGCTAGGGTTTCTCTGTGTAGCCCTGGCTGTCCTGATTTTGCTCTATAGACCAGGATGGCCTTGAACACAGATATCTTCCTGCCTCTGCCTCCCAAGTGCTGGGATTAAAGACGTGCACCACCACCACCTAGCCGAATGAGCCTTCAGTAAATAAAAATGTAATGGAAAAAGATGAGTTGGGGCCCATCATCTATTAGTCACTGTGACAAAATGCCTGACAGATGCCCAGGTGGTGACAGGTGACAGGTGGTAGCAGATCCCCAGGTGGTGGCAGTGCACACCTTTAGTCCCAGGAATTGGAGGCAGAGGCAGGCGGATTGCTGAGTTCCAGGACAGCCAGGGCTACACCAAGATACCCTGTTTCAAAAAATAAACACAGAAACAAAACCTGCCAGAAGCAACATAAAGGAAGAGAGGCTTTTGACCCTAGTGACAGAGGTCCTCCAGCCAGACCCCACATCCTAACAGCTTCATAGACTTCCAATGAGCAACCTAAACCTGAGCTTGCAGAGACCTTCCAGACAGACACCATCGTGTGCCCCTGAAGGCTGGACTTGGTTCAGGCTCTGGGAATGCGTTGGAGTCCTGAGGCCAGCCATGACCTTGAGACTGAGCTCTCTGCTACAGGTCATCATTGGGAGCATCTTTGAAGTCATCTGGGCTGTCATAAAACCTGGTACATCCTTTGGAATCAGCGTGTTACGAGCTCTCAGGTTATTGCGAATTTTCAAAGTCACAAAGTAAGTCTTTGAGGTTTCTTAGCACTCTGACCTTGGGATGAGGAGGGGGGGCACCCTGCCCACCCATGCATGCCTGATCCGACCCCCACTTTGGCTTCTGTCGGCAGGTACTGGGCATCTCTCAGAAACCTGGTTGTCTCCCTCCTCAACTCCATGAAGTCTATCATAAGTCTGCTGTTCCTCCTCTTCCTGTTCATCGTTGTCTTTGCCCTCTTGGGGATGCAGCTGTTCGGTGGCCAGTAAGTACTGCCTGCCTTCTTGGACTTCTCACCCAGAACTCCTACTCAGCTTCCATCACACACACGCACACACATATACACACACACATACACGCACGCGCACATGTACTGACACACATGCACACACATACATACACACATGAACAGATACACACATGCACACCCTGACCCCTTTGAGCTGACCATCATCTTGTGACTACCCTCAGGACACAAATGGTCATAGAGGGTGGTAGGCTTCTGCGTACCAGACACAGTATCTTCCTGGGAAACAGAGATACTCTAGATGTTACCATGAAACCAGAAGCTGAACCAGGACTTCAGAGTAGGAGGGCTAACATAAAATGTCCTTGCTTTCTGCAGGTTTAATTTTGATGAGGGGACTCCTCCCACGAACTTTGACACTTTTCCAGCAGCAATAATGACTGTGTTTCAGGTATGAACTTCCTCAGCCCCGATTCAGGCTCCTAAACACAGGACAGGGGCTTCCCAGCAGCCCAAGAGCATCCCTGAATTCCTCCATTTCTTCCCTTTCCCCGCTGTTTTGGAATGCTTGTTTTTATTGTTCCTGGAGATGCAGCTCAGTGCTAGAGCTTTTATTTAATACGTCATGAGGCCTGGGATTCCAGATGAAGTACAGCTAAACACAATACACACACATGAATAGCATATAGGCTGTTATACAGACCACATGGGAAAGCACCTGGGCCAGTCAGGGTACAGAAGAGCCTTGGTGAGGTCTTCCTGAGAAGGAGAAGTGGACTGTCTGCCCCGTGCTGGGAGGACTGGAAGGAGGACCCTGACAGAGCTGTTCTACATCAGAAGAACAATAGCTAAGTTCTTCCCCAGGACAAGACCATCCCTCCAAGGTCAACAGGCTCCAGCTACTTAAGTATCAGAATACAACCAGTAAAGTAGGTTGAGCATGATGCACATTGGACTGTTATCCCAGGACATGGAGTCTGGGGCAAGAGGATGTAAGAGTTCAAGGTCATCTTCAGTATACAATGAGTTTGGGGTCAGCCTGGGTTACATAAGACACTGTTGGAGAGAAAAGAAAGATAGAAAGACAGAAGGGGAGGGAGGGAGGAAGGGGAGAAGGGAAGCCAAGAAGAAAAGAGAACCCAGGGTAATGTCACACACTGGTAATCCTAACACTCAGGGGGCTGAGACTGAAGGAGCTCCAGTTCACAGCCAGGCTGTAAGACCCCACCCAAAACGAAAAGGGGAAGGCTTGGTTGATACATCTACCTATCTCCAAAGCTGGAGTCTCCACATGTTCCAGGACAAGGAGGCTTGCCTCCTTTTAGGGCACCTACCTTGAGGCTTGGAGACTGGCCCATCAGAGATCTCTAACATACTCAAATTGATTTTCTTCTTTGGGAGAGAACAGAGTATGTAGAGAACATGGCCTCCACCCTTCCTTTTCTTAATAAGCTAGCAGTTTCTAAGTAAGACCGCAAGGCTGGCTTCAGAGAGGACAGCTGTGAAGCAAAGCTGAGCCAGAGAGCAGATGATTGGCAGGCCCAAGCTCCTCCCAGGACAGGGACACCGTCTGCAGACCTCGCTGACTGTACAGACCCTGCTGATGATTGTGCAGGCTCTGTTGATTGATTGTCGCAGACCCTGTTGATGGTCTGCAGACTCTGTTGATGGTCATACCTATTGGGGGTAAGCAGATGACGTTGGCATCTGGTTATCAGAGGCCAGGGATGTTCAGCAGTGGGAAGGGCATGGGTTGCTCCTCCCAGAAAATGATCCACCCTGGACTAACAGTGCCAGGCTGAGAAGCCTGGCCACAGCAGAGGAAAATTCTAGAATTCCTTCCTATTTCCTTCATCCTCAGGAGACTAGGAATAGAAGGAAAGAAATTGGGGTGGTTTTTTTCTTGTTTTGTTTTGTTGTTTTTATTTTAAGACAGGAGGGCTGCATGTGGTAATATAGGCCTTCAATCCCAGCACTTGGGAAACAGAAGCAGGTGGATCTCTCTGAGTTTGAGGCCAGCCTGGTCTACATAGTGGGACCCTGATAATAGATAAGTGATAGATAGATAGATAGATAGATAGATAGATAGATAGATAGATAGATAGATAGATAGATAGATAGACAGACAGACAGACAGACAGACAGATGGACCAATGAGATGTCTCAGTAGGCAAAGGTGATTATTCCCAAGCCTGACAGGTTGAGTCCTATCTCTGGCACTCATATGGTGGAAGGAGAGAACTGACACTTACATTTTGTCTTCTGTTCTTCACACTAACACTATGGCATGTGTGTGTGTGTGTGTGTGAGAGAGAGAGAGAGAGAGAGAGAGAGAGAGGGAGAGGGAGAGGGAGAGGGAGAGGGAGGAGAGAGAGAGAGAGCATGTACTGCTCAAAGAGCCAGAGCTCAGTTCCCAGGACCCATGTCAGTGGCTCACAACCACTTATACATCCAGCTCCAAGGGATCTGATGCCCTCTTCCAGCCTCTGAGGACACTATAGTCTCATGCACAAACCCACAGAGACTCACACACATACACATAATTAAAATTAAAATATTTATTTTTTTAAAAGGGAGGGAAAACTTTCTTTTTAAAGGACATTAGATGATTATTTAGGGCGGGAGCCTGTGGCGCAACACAGTGCTGATGCAGCATACAGGGCCCCTAGACTCAGCACCAGCACAGAGCCCAAAGTGCCACACCAGTCTGTAAACTGAGACGGACTCTACACTCCCTCTCCTGCCTCTAAGCAGCCATTGTATCCTTCATGTCAACTTTTTAGTCTCTCTGAATGAGACTGTGCTGACCTTATTTATGTAAACTCACATCATACCACCATGTTTTTTAAGCATTTGAGCACTGCTCAGATGTCTCTTTAGAGCATGGTGTCACATGCCTGTCATACAGGGGGGTCAGTATTCAAGGTCGCCCTTAGTTATTCTGGGAGTTTGAGGGCAACCAGCCTTAAACACACACACACACACACTCGTGTGCATGTGAACAAAAAGCCTGATATCCCCTCAGTCTTCTCCATGTTCATCATAGAGGGACTGCCCCTGCCTGTGTGACCTGCCTTTGTGCACTGCCATGAGTGAGCTAAACACCTTAGCTCCCTCATCTTAGAAGACTGAACACCAACTATTCACAGTGGAATCTTGCTCCATAAATTACCCCTTTTTCATTTCTCTCTCTCTCTCTCTCTCTCTCTCTCTCTCTCTCTCTCTCTCTCTCTCTCTCTCTCTCTCTGTGTGTGTGTGTGTGTGTGTGTGTGTGTGTGTGTGTGTGTGAGAGAGAGAGAGAGAGAGAGAGAGAGAGAGAGTCTCATATAGCCCACCCTCATGCTAGCCGTATAGCTAAGACTGTCCCTCAATTCATCCTCCTGTCCATCTCCCCAGTGCTAGTATGACAGGTTTGTGCCACCAATACCTGGTTTATGTGGTCCTAGGGATAGAATCGCTGGCTTTGTACATGTTAGACACGTGCTCTGCACTTGCCACATCTACTGAGCTGCATCCCCAAACCTCCGTCCTCCTCTTCCTCCTCCTCCCCACCTCCTCCTCCTCCTCCTCTTCCTCCTCCTCCATTTCTTCCTCTTCCTTCTTGTCCTCTTCCTCCTCCTCCCCACCTCCTCCTCCTCCTCCTCTTCCTCCTCCCTTTCTTCCTCTTCATCCTTCTCCTTTTCTTCCTCTTCCTCCTCCTCCCCTCCTCTCCCTCCTTCTCCTCCAAGCAGGAATACAGGCTTCACCCTCTTGACCCCATGGGACCCTACCTCACAGGTCCCATTACCACTGGCAAATGAGCTAGGCAGGGATGCTGGCACCCAGCTCCATCCCCAGGATCCTGCCTTTTTAAAGTGTTGTTTGTTGTTAGTGACAGGGTCTTGTTAAATTGCCAAATACCAACTCACCCCGAGCTGAGCTTCTTTCTGCCTTGGAACTTGACAGGGACCCATTCAGTCCAGAGTGAACACTTCTGTCACATCAGAGAAGACGGGATAACAGCAAGCCATGAGACACCCAAGTCCCCTATTTCCCACAGCCAAGCTGAGAGCCCCAGCCACAGGCACAGAGATGGGAGTTCCCAAGGGGTCGCTGAAGACCTGGACTGGGGTTGGGCTGACAGTTGTGGCGGAAGCTGTGGCTCCTATGAGCTGGTGGCTGAGAGGGGCTGTGTGTTTGTCCCTGTCTTTCAGATCCTGACTGGCGAGGATTGGAATGAGGTCATGTATGATGGGATCAAGTCTCAGGGGGGCGTGCAGGGCGGCATGGTGTTCTCCATCTACTTCATCGTCCTCACCCTCTTCGGGAACTGTATCCTTCATGGGGACCGGGGACAGACTGGGTGTGGGCGGAGCAGGCGGGACCCAAATGCCCAGGCTCCACCAGCCCCATCAGGCCGTGTGCTTCCGTCAGCTGCTTTCCCTGACTCGACATACAGACACCCTGCTGAATGTGTTCTTGGCTATCGCAGTGGACAACCTGGCCAATGCCCAGGAGCTCACCAAGGTGGAGGGCACAGTAGCCACCTGCTCATGGCAGATCATGACAGCAGGGTTTGGAGGGATGTGGGGGCTGGGTCAGGGCTCATGCTGGGGATGGGAGCACTGGGCACCTCTCCTGGAGCCATGTCATCCCTTATCAAGACAGTTTGTAGCCCAGAAGGGGAAGAGGACAGTAAGGTGGCTGGCTACTGAGGACAGATATTCAGCTGCACCCAAAGGACGGCGCAGGGAGTGACTTGGGCCTCTGGCAGAGCTGGAGCTAGAACGCCCCTCCCCCACTTCACCCTCCTTCTGACTCCCACATGGAGCATTCCAGGGACAGCCGATAGGAAGCCAGAGACAAGGGGGCAGAGGTTGCCTGGCTGGGAAGACAGGGTGTGTCTGAGGGCTCATGGTCCCACCTGTGACCCTGTGCTGAGGAACTAGCCAGATGAAATGCCCTCAAGGGACAAGAGTAAAGAACTGTGGTGCTTCCTGTGCCGGGCTCAACCCTAGTCTCCCTTCCAGAGAAGGGAAAAGTGAGGGTCAGGAAGGTAGAATCCATGGTCGCTGATGGTATGGCAGCTACAGGCACTACTTAAAGAAACATCATGCAGCCAGTGTGGTGGTGCGTGACTGAGCACAGAGGTGAGGCAGGAGGATTGTGAGTTTAAGGCCTGTGCTACATAGAAGAACCTGTCTTCCTTCAAAAAAAAAAAAAAAAAAAAAAAAAAAAAAAAAAATATATATATATATATATATATATATATATATATATATCTCCAGCCCCATATCCTCAGTGCACATGTGGGAAAACTGGGGCCAGGGAGACTAGATACATGTGCCATACACCAGGAACTGCAAGAACAAAGATGGAGTCCTACAAAAGGGCAGAGGAGAAGAGGTGGGACAGGGAAGAAAAGCCACAAGGTGAGATGAAGCCCAGGTTTCACTCCTAATCAGTGATGCTGAATTACCCGGGGGAAAAACTGGCATCACATGCCCCTCAGGGCAGCCTCCGGCATCCCAAGTGTCCTCAGGTCCATGTAAGTCAGGCTTTGGGGGGCTTTCCGCAAAGTAGCTCATGCCCCCTGGTGGCGATAGGCCATGGATGCACCGTGCAAAAAGCACTGGACACAGTGGTGATGAGTCGAGGCCATGTGCCCAGAGATGGGTGCATCCTCCTGGGAGAAGAAAACATACAGAAACTGTACTTCGTACAATCTTGAGGTGTCGGGGACAGGGACCATCTTCCCTGCAGTCGTGGCTAGCTCTGCAGAATTAATACACAACGCTTGCAGGCAGAGTCCCACTCCCAGCCCTGGAGGGCCCCCGCCCCGCCTCCCCCCCACCCCCCGCCATGCCGAGCTTCAGCTTCACAATGTCATCCCCAGTGCCTCAGAACCCAAGACTACAAGGCTACAGGGGTAGGGGCTGCCAAGCTTCCATCTGGTGGCCCTGGCAGGAGGGAGGGAGAATTTCCCAGCCCCACCTCCGGCAGGGAAGAGCAGAAGTCTCCCACCCCAGGCACAAAGCCAAGAGTTCAGCCACCATGAAGCTGGCTGGCATGTGTCACCACAGGCCGATCCAGCCATGAGCTCATCCAAGATATAGGAGGCTAGCATGGGAAGTCAGGCCAGCTACACTCCAAAGTGAAGGTGGCCATCCCCCTGCAGACCCCAGTCTTCCCCTTCATCCGTGTGGATGGACACCTGGTTCACACTGTTGTAATCCTCAAGCAAGGGAAGGGACTTGTCTGAGCTCCATTTTACAGATACCATGCCTCATCCAGTAATCATGGACTGAGTACCTACAGTGAGCACAGCCCCGGCCTCAAAGCCAGGGAGATCACAGTGAACAAGACAGACAACAGTCCCTGCCCTGGTGGAACACGGATTCAAGTTGTAGAAGCAGGCTAGAAATTAGACACATTTTTTTCTTTTTTCTTTTTTTCTTTTTTGGTTTTTTGAGTCAGGGTTTCTCTGTGTAGCCCTGGCTGTCATGGAACTCACTCTGTAGACCAGGCTGGCCTCGAACTCA
>NW_022196905.1:222979352-222992674 GCF_008632895.1 Mastomys coucha
ATGCATTTTTTAAACTACTGTTTGTTAGATGGTGAAGGGAATGGTACACTGGGAGAAGTTGGGAAGTCCTGAAAGCTTGGTCATGAAGAAGAGACACAGAGAAGTTGAGAGACTTACTGAATGTCAAACAGCAATACGTGGTTAAGCCTGGGATTTTAACCCTGGCTGAATCTGACACTTGTGGGTTTCGCCACTGCACACGAGACAATACAACCTGAATGTGCCTCACACCCACCCAGCAGCCTGCTGAGACTGCAGATTCCAGAAGGCAGCCCTAGGTCTGCAGTGCTGCCAGGGGACTGGAAACCTGCAGTGTTCAGTGTTGCTGGGGTCAGTGTTCCAACAACCTGCTTCTAAAAGATGCTGGACACAGTGCCTAGTGACGAGAGGGCCTGTCTCCTTGTCATGGGCAGTGTTTAAGGTGCAGGTTACTTCTGCTCCAGGGAAGCTCAGAAAGGGGGGGCAGTCACCCTGCAAGCCCCCATCCCCATAGCTTCTCTTATTGGTGGGTTTGGTTTTGTCTGTTTCTTCCTTGATTTTTCTTTGCCTTTTTATTGATGAGTTTTTCTTTTCTTTCCTCTTTCTCCTCCTCCTTCCTCTTCTTCCTCCTCCTCTTCCTCCTCCTCCTCTTCCTCCTCCTCCTCTTCCTCCTCCTCCTCTTCCTCCTCCTCCACTTCTTCTTCTTCTTCTTCTTCTTCTTCTTCTTCTTCTTCTTCTTCTTCTTCTTCTTCTTCTTCTTCTTCTTCTTCTTCTTCTTTGAAAGAGTCTCAATTCATAGCTGGCCTGGAACTCACTATGTTGAACAGACTAGCCTCAAACTCACAGAGAACTGCCTGCCTCTGACTCCTGAGTATTAGGATTAATGGTGTTCACCACCTGTACCACCACACTGAGCAACTGAGGGATTTTCTGTGACATAGCAAAATGACTTCAAGTCCCCAACCATCTAGGCCATGAATTGAAGCCAAAGCCCACGCCTTCCTCCCCATCTTCCCACAGTTGGGGCTGAGGATAGACCTTATAGACCCCAGACTGTCTTTGGGCTGTTGACAGTTGTGGTTACAGCTCTGCCACTGGGGCTACGCCACGTCTAAAGGAGCTGATTCTGAGCACTTAACTTAAAAAGCACAGAACAGCTACAGACATGGGACTACGGGTGCAGCTCAGTGACCGAGCTCTGTTCTAGCTAACATAAAACCTGAAATGAAGTTGAGGGAAGGCAGGTAGGGAGAGGCAGGCATGCTTGTACATGCATGTTATTCTAGCACTGGGGAGGCTGGGCTGAGACCATCTCAAGTCCCAAACAAGCTTGAGCTGCAAAGGTTAATGAGCTAGCGAGCCAACCTAGACACACAGGGATGGCAGTGTACTTCACCACCCAGTCTGACTGGGGATCTTGATTCTAATTGGTGAAGGTCCAAGCTGAACTTACTTCTCAGTACTATACATTTGCCCCTGGCTGGCAGCGGGATGGGAAGTGCCGCCTGCCACCCCCACCCCCACCCCACCCCACCCCACACCCCGCCAGGCCTGTTCTTGTGAACAAGAATCCCACTTGCCTTCTAGGATGAACAAGAAGAGGAAGAGGCAGCCAATCAGAAACTGGCTCTACAGAAAGCCAAGGAGGTAGCAGAAGTGAGTCCCCTGTCTGCAGCCAACATGTCCATAGCCGTGTAAGTATCCCCAAGCCTTGGGCGCCAGCCAGACAAGGATGTAGGGCATAAGGGTGGCCCCTAACTGCTGAGCCTGAGGTCGGCACCTTTGTCCTCTCGCACCCTTTCACTCTATATTTAATGAACACCTACTATGCACCTGGTCCTGTTGTAACTTCTGGGAAGGCAGCATCCATGTTGGGGAGGGGCACTTTCATGTAGCTGTTCAAGTCAGAGAAATAATAAATAATAAGCAACACGAGGAAGTAAATTATACCTTGTGGAACCTCCAGGAAGCAGCTGGAAGGGGCAGGGAGCTGAGGAGTGCGGAAAGGTGTCTTAGTTAGGGTTTTACTGCTGTGAGCGGACACCATGACCAAGGCAACTCTTATAAGGACAACATTTAACTGGGGCTGGCTTACAGGTTCAGAGGTTCAGTCCATTATCATCAAGGCAGGAGTATGGCAGTGTCCAGGCAGGCATGGTGCAGACAGAGCTGAGAGTTCTACATCTTCATCTGAAGGCTGCTAGCAGAGTACTAACTTCTAGGCAGCTAGGATGAGGGTCTTAAAGCCCACACCCACAGTGGCACACCTACTCCAACAAGGCTACACCTCCAAATAGTGCCACTCCCTGGGCCAAGCATATACAAGCCATGACAAAAGACCTCACCTAAAAGGAAACAAATTTTGAAGGAAATGAGAGAGGAGACAAGGCTCTGAGGCAGGTGTTTTAGGAATAGGAAAGAGACTAGTGTGGCTGAGCAGATAAGCTTGAAGGAACAAGGCTAGACCACAGGGAAAACTTGTGTTTGGGCTCCAAGAGTTGTTGCCCCCAATTAAGTTACAGCCAGAGAGAGTTCTTGAGCAATGGAGTGTCAAGACCAGACGCAGATGGCCTCTAGTTATTCTTGTGGTAATAGAATGTAGCAGGGTAAGGATCTTACATGTGCCTGAAGGTCAGACTCAAGAACCTGGGCTGGTCCAGGCAAAAGAGATGAGAACTGGGCAGGGTCATGGGTGCAGCTGGGTTCAAGAAAGATTCTAAGGGAGGAGCAGACAGTTCACCAGTGAATCAGAGGCAGTGAGTTGGAAAGTGTCTTCATTAAAGGGGGGCTCAGGAACACCCACATTCAGAGACACACCTCTGCTGATGGCCAGGGGGAGCGGCTATGGCAGGGCAGGCTTCCTGTAGGGCCAGCGCTACCCAAAAGACATGCACAGCCAACTGCTGTCCTTCGGGGATGCCCACGACTCTCACCTACACACCCCAGCTGCTCCCACAGCCCAGAAGGAAAGGATCAGGCATGGCTTCCTGTGCTGACATTTAAATTATGTGTTTGTTCATTTGTTGGTTTGTTCGCTCATTCATTCTGGCACTGGGGATGGAATCCAGGAATGAATCTGTGGTAGGCAGGCAAGGCCTCCGTCACTGAGCCACACACCCAGTCCCTCACTGGTAGAATTGAGGCTGGAACTCCAGTTACTGAGACGACGGGAGCCTTTAGTGAGGCAGGATATTTTAGTGAAACCCCAAACTGCTCAGCTCAAGGTCGCTAGAGAAGCTGAGAGAAGGAAGGTGCCAAGGGCCCAATATCCCCTTCAGAGGCAGGTTCTTCATAACCTAACTTCCTCCAAGTAGACTCCTTCTCCTAAAGTTCCCGCCACCTGTGTCCATCAATAGACCAGTTGCACGCCTGTCCTCGTAGCAGTGGGGAAATTGGAGGTGTGACGCTGGCCACGAGAAAGGGCCGGTAAGATGGCTCCGTGGGTAAAGAATCTTGACACTAAGCCCTACAACCTGAATTCAGGCTCTTACCTAATGTAAGAGAACCGACTGCAGACAGTTGCCCTCTGGCATTCACACACTTGTGGTGGCCACATGCAAACACATACACCAGTGTTGTAAAAGTTGAAAGAATCCACTGGAGTTGTGGGAGTGTCAAAACCCTCGTTATCCGACCACATTCACACACGGCTTACAGGGCACGGGCAAGCAGCCTCCCCTCCTTGCCTTGCAGGAAGGAGCAGCAGAAGAACCAGAAGCCTGCCAAGTCGGTGTGGGAACAGCGCACCAGCGAGATGCGCAAGCAGAACTTGCTGGCCAGCCGCGAGGCGCTGTACGGGGACGCGGCCGAGCGCTGGCCCACCGCCTACGCGCGCCCGCTGAGACCCGACGTGAAGACGCACTTGGACCGGCCGCTCGTAGTGGACCCGCAGGAGAATCGGAACAACAACACCAACAAGAGCCGAGCGCCAGAAGCGCTGCGACCGAGCGCGCGGCCCCGCGAGAGCGCGCGCGACCCCGACGCGCGGCGCGCCTGGCCCGGCAGCCCCGAGCGCGCCCCTGGGCGGGAGGGTCCGTACGGCCGCGAAAGCGAGCCGCAGCCGCGCGAGTACGCGCCTCCCCGCGAGCACGCGCCCTGGGACGCGGACGCCGAGCGCGCCAAGGCCGGGGACGCGCCCCACCGCCACACGCACCGGCCTGTGGCCGAGGGCGAACCTCGCCGCCACCGAGCCCGCCGCCGGCCGGGGGACGAACCCGACGACAGGCCGGAGCGCAGGCCGCGTCCCCGCGACGCCACGAGGCCGGCCCGCGCTGCAGATGGCGAAGGCGACGATGGGGAGCGCAAGCGGCGACACCGACACGGGCCGCAGGCCCACGACGACAGGGAGCGCAGACACCGGCGCAGAAAGTGAGTGGCCTCCGGGAGGGAACTGGGTGCCCGTATGGACCTCCAGCTCACACGGGGCAGAATTCTTAGCAGCTAGGGTGACAGTCACCAGACCAAGCATACCGGAAGTCATGGGGATGCACCCAGCAGCCGAAGTCCCCGGTTAGCAGGAGAAACAGATGCAGTTCAGTGCTGGGATGGATGTAGGGCCTCATTTTCTAAACAAGAATCTACAGCAGAGCCAGCCCCTCACTGGGGGATTATAGACTGGCCCTCTACCACAGAACTACACCACATCCCAACATTATATACTTAAAAGCCTGGGCTATAAGTCTTAACAAGTTGTGTGTCTTACACGTGCGCTAGGAAAAGCCTGTAGTCTCCACCAGATTCGTATAGCTTTTCGTTGCTTGCTGCTTACTTGTGAGCTAATGTACACTCAGCCTTGGCGTTCCCATCTGTATATCGGAACCCCCGCCCCCAAATGACTAGAATCATTGCTAGAATTAAACTAGTGAAGTCCGCCAAGGCTTGCATGGGCACGAGTGCCTGTAAAGCACTCGGGATTCAGCACCTGCAGATGCCATCTTGCCAGTCCTTTGCTTATTTGATGGTGTCCCTGGGGACGGCTGAAAAGCCACTCTGCCCTGAGGCATCTTCCATGACAGCACCCTACCAGTCAGTAGTGGCTTTCTCGTATTCTTTTCATAACATTTTGCAGTGCTCCATAGAAGACCCTGGAGTGGCTCTCCACAGAGAGGCCCAGGGACTTCGGTGTTGATAGACAGCTGTCTACCTGTTATAAAATACTGTTCTCAAGTGAAATGTGGGGTCACTCCTATGATCCTAGTACTTGGGAGGTGGGGACAGAAGGATCTAGACCACTCTTTTTTTTTTCTTTTGGTTTTTTCAAGACAGGGTTTCTCTGTGTAGTCCTGGCTGTCCTGGAACTCACTCTGTAGACCAGGCTGGCCTCGAACTCAGAAATCCACCTGCCTCTGCCTCCCAAGTGTTGGGATTAAAGGAGTGCGCCACCACTGCCCGGCTCAGGGCCACTCTTGGCTACATACCGAGTTTGAGACCATCCTGGGTTACGATGAGAACCTGCCTCAAAATTATTATTATTGTTGTTGTTGTTATTATTATTTAATGTCCTCTTGATCCAATTTTGTATTGTTATGAGAGTATCATACTGATTTTTTTGATGTACAAAATCTGAGCCAGACCTATGGGAAGGGTCATCTGTACACCCTGTAAGAGTCAGCTTTCTCCTTCCCTGTGTGGGTTCTGAGGTGCCAGGCATCTTACAGCCTAGGCAGCACAGCTTGTGACTGGGCAGAACTCGAGGGCAGACATGAGACTCTGTTCCTAATAACAGCTGACCAGGGCAGGTTCCAGGACCACACACTGAGTGGCGGGAGTCTCAACCAAAGGAGAACTTAGACAAGGGTCTGGTCGTGTCCACTATATTTTAGTCCAGGCTGTGAAATCCAGCCAGTAACTGCAGGCAATGGGGGCCCTACAGAGCAGTTGACTTCATCCATGTCCATTGCTATCACCAAATACCTGAGGTCAGGTTACTCGTAGAGACCTGAAGTTTCTCCAGCTTCTTGTTCTGGAGACTGCAGAGTTGAACACACCAGCACAATGCCAGCCACTCTGAGGGCTTCTTGCTGCATCAGACATGATGAGGGCTTCCCATGGTGACCCAGAGCTGTCATGCCACCTCCAGCCTCTTCTTCTTCTCATAGTGCCACCATGGGGGCCCTGCCCTTGTGGTCTTATCCTACCTCCCAAATCTCCGAAAACCATCCTCAGACAAATTTAGGGATTAAGACTCCCAGTACCTGAGTTTGGGTAGATGAGGCAAACTTTAAAACCAGAACAGAGACATTGAGAAATATGACCAAGATGCATGCGTCAGACCTACAAGAGGAGCAGCTAGAGAAAAGTGGAGTTTCCGTCAAGGGCAGTATATACTAAGGTCCTGGGGTCAGAGGACAGCCAGCTTGCAAGACAGTGAGGAGAGAGGGGCAAAGGGTCAGCGATGAGCTAATAGGACCGTGGGTCCATTAAGAGGCTAAAGAGCAACTGACGGTGTGAAGAGGAATAGTGTCCTTGTGTTGTGTTTGCGGCTGCAGTATTGAGGCAGAACGATGAGGGCGGACGGTCGTCCCTTACAGTGCTCCAGGAGACCGCCAAGGCCAGCCTTGAACTCCTGGTCCTCCTATTTCTACCTGCCACGTGCTGGGATGACAGGCATGCACTTACCAGGTCTAGTTTTATCCGGTGTTGGGGATGGAATGCAGGCTTTGCTCACACTAGGCAAGTACTCTGTCAGCTGACCCATACCCCAGCCCTCGAGGAGGAGTTGTTGAGAGTCTCTAAATGTTACCTGTCAAGTCACACCATGAGCAGACCCTGGTGCTGAAATGCAGGGATTCTGAATACTCCTGCCTATCACTGCCTGGCTGTGTGACTCTTAGAATGTCACTGTACCTCTCTGGTCCTTATTTGTTCATCTGCAAATAGTGTGAACAGTAGACCAAGAGGTACAGGTTTGGATGAATGACTACATGTAAACTGTGTAGAGTGATGCAGAGCCAGCAGCATCACTGCTGTACTCAGTAAGTGTTAGCATGGGTGGAATTAGTAGCCGTCCTAAGTTCAGCTAACCTTGGATGTCTTTAGGGGTCATGCTGAGGCCCTCTGGGATACCAAAATCTACACACGTTTGGGCTCCATCTATAAAACAGTGTAGTGTCCACATGGAGCCCACACTTACCCTCTGTGGACTTCAGGTCATCTCCCGGTGACCTAGAACACCTGATGCAGTGCATCTATGGGCAGCTATTACTCTTTTTCTAAACAAATATTTAGAAAGCAGTGACCAATTAACTAATAACAGTGGGAGCCCACTGAGGCCCGTGGCCCCGCACCCATCACATTCACAGCACCAGGTCTGCGTTCCTTCCTGTGGCGCAGCCCTCAATTTCAGTCATTAAGCAGTTGGTTATCTCCACAACATTAATGCTGCTATTGCTCCAGTGAGCGTACCACTGTAGTATGCAGGGACCAGCACTGGAATATTCAGTATTGGTATATTCTGGGGTTTGTTGTTGTTGGTTTGGGGGTTTTTTGTTGGTTGGTTTGTTTGTTTGGGGGTTTTATTTTGTTATTTTTTGAGACAGTGTTTCTCTGTGTAGTCCTGGCTGTCCTGGAACTCACTCTGTAGACCAGGCTGGCCTCGAACTCAGAAATCCACCTGCCTCTGCCTCCCAAGTGCTGGGATTAAAGGTGTGCGCCACCACTGCCCAGCTATATACTCTGTATTTGTTAGGAAAGAGACAAAAGGGGGCAGTCTATATATTGGGGCAAACACAGTTTGTTGGTTGGTTGGTAGGTTGGTTGTTAGTTGATTGGTCTGAGGTTGGTAGGTTGTTGGTAGGTTAGTTGGTCGGTTAGTAGGTTGGTTGGTTGGTTGTTGGTTGGTAGGTTGGTTGGTTGTTGGTTAGTTGATTGGTCTGATGTTAGTTGTTGGTTGGTAGGTTGGTTGGTAGGTTCTTGGTTGGTTGGTTGGTAGGTTGGTTGGTTGTTGGTTGGTAGGTTGGTTGTTGGTTGGTTGGTTGGTTGTTGGTTGGTTGGTTGGTTGTTGGTTGGTAGGTTGGTTGTTGGTTGGTTGGTTGGCTGGTTGTTGGTTGTTGGTTGGTTGGTTGGTTGTTGGTTGTTGGTTGGTTGTTGGTTGTTGGTTGGTTGTTGGTTGGTTGGTTGTTGGTTGTTGGTTGGTAGGTTGGTTGTTGGTTGGTTGGTTGTTGGTTGGTAGGTTGTTTGTTGGTTGGTTGGTAGGTTGGTTGGTTGTTGGTTGGTTGATTGGTGGTTGGTTGTTATTGGTCTGTTGGCTGTTGGTTGGTTGATAGGTTGGTTAGTTGTTGGTTGTTGGTTGGTTTTTGGTTGGTTGGTTGGGTGGTTGGTTGGTTGGTGGTTGGTTGGTGGTTGGCTGTTGGTGGTTGGCTGTTGGTTGTTGGTGGTTGGTTGTTGGTTGGTTGATTGGTAGGTTGGCTGGTTGGTTGGTAGGTTGGTTGGTTGGTTGTTGTTTAGTTGGTTGGTTGGTGGTTGGTTGTTGGTTGTTGGTTGGTTGGTAGGTTGGTAGGTTGTTGGTTGGTTGTTGGTTGTTGGTTGGTATTTAATATTTTCAGTCTTGGGACTGGAGAGAGGGTTCAGCACTTGAGCACTTCCAGCTTGCACAGAAGACTCAGGTTCAATTTCCAGCGCCCACATGGTTGACTCACAACCTTCTGTAACTCCAGTTCCAGGGAATCTGATGCTCTCCATGGTCTCCATGGATACTAGGCACCCACTGCCACACAGACATACATACATGCCCTAACGGATATACATGAAATAAAAATAAATATTGTTGCCGGGCAGTGGTGGCGCATGCCTTTAATCCCAGCACTTGGGAGGCAGACGCAAGTGGATTTCTGAGTTCGAGGCCAGCCTGGTCTACAGAGTGAGTTCCAGGACAGCCAGGGCTACACAGAGAAACCCTGTCTCGAAAAATCAAAATAAATAAATAAAAATAAATATAAATAAATAAAAATAAAAATTAAAAAATAAATATTGTTAAAACATTATCCAGCCTATAGTCAGTTCAGTCATACTATACAGAGTCTATAGTATGAAAGGATGAGTTACAGTAAGAAGTTGTCAAGTGGCCAGGCATGGTGGTATACTCCCAGCACTCAGGAAGCAGAGGCAGGTGTATCTCTGTGAGTTCAGGATCAGTCTGGTCTACATAATGAATTCCAGGATAGCCAGAGCTATGTAGAGAGACCTTGCCTTAAGAACAACAGCAGAAGACTTTATCAAGTGTTTTAGCATTGTGTGAGTGCTCAGTGCTCAGTACTCAGTACTCAGTATCAAGTGTTTTAGCATTGTGTGAGTGCTCAGTGCTCAGTACTCAGTACTCAGTATCAAGTGTTTTAGCATTGTGTGAGTGCTCAGTATCAAGTGTTTTAGCATTGTGTGAGTGCTCAGTAAGTGCGCACAGACCAGATTAACAATACTGAGGTCTCTCCTTGAAAAACATCAAAAGCCTTAGAACTGGATACAGTGGTGTATGCCTAGAAACCTGCACCCAGGAATCTGAGACAGGAGGATTGCTGTGAATGTAGAGCCAGCCTGGACGACAGAGGAAAGTTCTATTGAAAAGATTCTGTTGAGGATCATTGTGATTCTATTTCAGAGAGCTGGGTGCTCCCATGAGCTCCTGCCCTTCTTTTCCCTTCCCTTGGGGTTTCGCTCAGGCTGTTTCCACAGCCCTGCCCCATGTGTTTCATTGCCAGGGATGTTGGCAGTGTCATTTATGTTCTTTTAATCCCCAGTCTCATTTCCACACTCCCCTCTCTCTAACCCTGTTCATCTTGTATCACCAGAACACCACTCCTGCATCGTGCAGTAGTTGCTAGATCAGGTTCCCCCATGCAGGGCAGCTGAACCTGTTGTTAGCCCAAGACAGCCAAAGTGAGGCCCATGCCCCTGACTCCTGGTACAGACCTGTGAGCCACCAAACATCTGCCACTCCTGACCATTCACATCAGCTGTGCAGCCTAGGTCCATCTGCATCTGTCACCATGGGCAACCCACACCCCACTGGTACAAGGAGAGGGTTGCTGCAGTTCTGAGTTTCCTGGCTTCCTCTGCCTGCCTGGGTAGCAGAGAACTGTGATCCGTTAACATGTGGCCCCTCACACATTCCTCAACACTTCTACTCCATGCACCCCAAGTTGTTCACTGCCTGTTTCCTTTGCTGAGTGATGGTGAAGTTAACAGTTTCTAGATGGGACCAGATTCTAGTTCAGTCCTGTCCTCTTCTCTCTGCCTCAGCTTCCCGTTCTGTTGAATGGAGCTGATCCTCTTATCTGTCTCAGGTGCTATGTTAATGCAGGAAGTCTTCAGGGTACAGGAAGTGTTCAGTGAAGGGAGCTTCTCTTACAATCACCTCCAAATGGTCTAGGACCATCTCCTAGACCTCGGGCAGAATATAGCCCAAGGGAGAAATCCATGGGAGCTGTTAAGTGGAGCCCTGCTTGAGATAAGCTTAATACAGCCAGCTGCCTCTAGTGCCTCTAGGCACTATGGGACGGAGCCCAACTGCAGTTTTCTGTATCTTTTGAATCTTCCTTGAAAACACTTAAGGATTAAAATTAACTGGAAATTGAGCTGGGTGTGGTGGCACACACCTTTGATCCCAGCAGTTGGAAGGCAGAGGTGGCTGGAGCTCTGTGAGTCTGAGGCTAGCCTGGTCTACATAACGAGTTCTAGGTCAGGACAGTCAGAGCTATATTGTAAGACTCTGTCTCAAAAAAGCAAAAACAAACAAACAAAACCAAGCCAGGTAGTGGTAGTGTAGGCCTTTGGTCCTAAT
The DNA here is from genome assembly GCF_008632895.1 of Mastomys coucha. NCBI lineage: Eukaryota > Metazoa > Chordata > Mammalia > Rodentia > Muridae > Mastomys > Mastomys coucha. The sequence continues at coordinate 222,990,106 of NW_022196905.1, forward strand.
GCTTATGAGGCAGAGGCAGGCAGATCTCTGAGTTAGAAGTTAATCTGGTGTACAGAGCAAATTCCAGGATAGTCAGGGCTACACAGAGAAACTAGATAGATGATAGATAGATAGATAGATAGATAGATAGATAGATAGATAGATAGATTGATTGATAGATAGATAGATAGATAGATGATAGATAGATGATTGATGGATAGATAGATGATTGATAGATAAGTAGATTGATTAACTGGAAAGTTATGATTGGGCTTTGCACATTGGGCCAACAAAAAATCCATATAGTACCAGGGGTATGAGCTAGAATCCTCCGTGAGGGGAGTGGGTATGGCTCAGTATTAGAATTCTACCACAGTGCAAGTGAGTCCTGGGTCCTCTCCAGCACTCCAGAGAGTTCACGGAGTATGTTCCCTTTTATCTCAAGAGTTCATAGTGCTTGGGCAGCTCTCTGTGAAGTGTGGAATCAGGAAATAGTTATTTTTCCTTCCCTTTCAGTAAAGTAAAAAGTAAAGTAAAGGGTGAGTAAAGCTTGGAGCCTTGTGGGCAGTCAGGCTGGGTAGTGCAGCCAAGAGTCCCTGCATCGTGCTGTGGCCCTGGGTAGGTCTCGGCTGCCCTGCTGATCCTAACGGTCTTCCACTTTGACCCCCTTTAGAGAGAACCAGGGCTCTGGGGTCCCCATGTCCGGTCCCAACCTGTCCACCACCAGGCCAATCCAGCAGGACCTGGGCCGCCAGGACCTGCCACTGGCTGAGGACCTTGACAACATGAAGAATAACAAGCTGGCCACCGGGGAGCCTGCCAGTCCCCACGACAGCCTGGGCCACAGCGGCCTTCCCCCTAGCCCCGCCAAGACCGGGAACAGCACCAACCCTGGTCCCGCCTTGGCCACCAATCCCCAGAACGCTGCCAGCCGCAGGACGCCCAACAACCCGGGCAACCCGTCCAACCCCGGCCCCCCCAAGACTCCCGAGAACAGCCTTATCGTCACCAACCCCAGCAGCACCCAGCCCAACTCAGCGAAGACTGCCAGGAAACCCGAGCACATGGCGGTGGAGATTCCCCCAGCCTGCCCCCCCCTCAACCACACTGTGGTCCAAGGTGAGGAGCCTCGGGGTTGCCTGGACTCACTGTGGGAGGAAGACCCTGTGGGTAGCCCTCAGTGGCGACGGCCTGTGGCCGTTCTCTGCACTCTGCCTTCCCTCCACAGAGCCCACACTCCCACAGTGGAGAAAGAAATCTCCAAATGGGAACTGGAGGTCTGGGGACAGCTTGTAGAGTTAGGTACACCATTGTTGTCCAAGACATGCAGCACAGCTGAAAGAATCCTCTGTAAATGGTCCAGTGGCTCAATAAGAACAGGGGGTGGAGGTGGGCTGGGATCTGGCTCAGCTGGTAGAGGACAACCTTCAGTCAAGGTGGGTGAAGGCAGAAAGTTCACAAGTTCAAGGCCACCCTTAGCCACCTGCTGAATTTGAGGCCAGCCTAGACCTCATCTCTGTTGTTAACACTGATGCCGATGTCTTTATTCGTGCTGAAGGTTTGTGTTTTCTGGTGTTATCATTGCAGCACACGCTTCAGAATGTTTGCATGTTCCTCTTTCGATCTTGGCAGTCAGAAGTCTCACACACCAGTGGGGCCCCATTTGGATCGGCCTCGCTTCTCTGTCGCCTGGGTCTTCGGGCCCCTAAAGACAGCGTGGCATAGATTCCTGTAGGGAGCCAGTCAGAATTAGGCTCTGGATTCTTATGTGTTGAGATAGCATCTCACTATGTAGCCTCAAACTGGAAGTGGTCCTCCAGCCTCTTTTTCTCCAGGGCAGGGATTACAGATGTGTACTGCCACGCCTGACTTCACAGTGGTGGGTCTTGACAGTGCACTAACGTTCTGAGGCTCAGCCCACAAGCAATACACAGAACCTGAGAGCCTGCTCAGTTAGGACTGGGTGCTCTCTCAGACCTCTATGAAACAGGGCTGTGGGCAGCTGCCCTATGCAGGTCCCAGTAACATCAGAAAAGTCTAAGAGAAAGGGAACAGGGTCTCTATTACCCTATAGAGTGCTTGCCCAGTTCAACGCCAGCTCTGCAGCTTCCCGGCTGTGTGACCTTAGACTAGCCGCTTCCCTTCTCTGTGCCCAGATTCCCTCCTCTGTGAAGTGGAGATCATGGGCGCCAACCTCCCAGGTTACCTGGCATACAGAAGCTTTTTCTCAAACGCCTTGTGTTTAGTGTCAACTCCAAGTGTGACCAGGAGCCTAGAGCTTTGTGGGAAGTCATGGAGGAACTCGTTTTGGTTCTTGTCCCAACAGTAAACAAAAACGCCAACCCAGACCCACTGCCAAAGAAAGAGGAAGAGAAGAAGGAAGAAGAGGAGGCAGACCCCGGGGAGGACGGTCCAAAGCCCATGCCTCCCTACAGCTCCATGTTCATCCTCTCCACCACCAACCCGTGAGTATGGGAGCAGGAGTGGGTCCAACTCCTCTGCCTGGGGGCAGGGTAGGGAGAGGTGTAGTGCCCCTGTGTGGGGGGAGGGCTGGGGGGCAGGTAGGGAGAGGTGTAGTGCCCCTGTGTGG
>NW_022196905.1:222992813-223005766 GCF_008632895.1 Mastomys coucha
CTGCGTGGAGAGGGGGTGCTGGGGGGGAGGTAGGGAGAGGTATAGTGCCCCTGCATGTTGGGGGGGGTTAGGTCCCTATGTGAGAGGGGTCCAGACAGTGGGAAATAGATCCCCTCAGCACCAGCCTTCAGAAGCTAAAAACATAATTCTGTCTCTAAGCACTGTACCACAAAGATGCAGGTCCTGCACGTCAGCTTTTTTCTGAAGTTCAATTTTGATTCTTCACTAAACAAATGTTTGAGTGGCACCTAATTAATGTTGGGTACTGTTCTAAGTGCTTTATAATTAAAAAAAAAAAAACTTGAAAATAGCCTCTTAGCATAGGCAGAGAAAGAGCGAGTGAATCTTGAGCCAGAACAGGCTGCTTGTGACAGGCCCAGGTTTTGTTTGGGTGGGAGGTACTGAAGATGGACGGAAGCTTTGTGCACGCCCGGCAAGCACCCCACCCACTAAGCCCCAGCCCCAGATGTTTTCCTGTTGGTGGTGGTAGTGATGGGGTTGAAGTTTATCATTGTTGCATGTATGTTGTATATTGTTGTATGTATGATGTGTGTTTACCGTGGCTTTCTGTAGAGGTCAGAAGACCCTGGAGTCGTTTCCCTTCCATGTTCATGTGGGTTCAGGGGACCGAACGCTGGGCACCAGGCTTGCAGGGCGAGAGCCTTTTTACCTCATTGGCCCCTGGGTTTTGTTTTCCATATGTGTTGTTGTAAAATAAAGTTTTTCCTTTCCCCAGCCTCTGCCCCTGGAATGAGAACTCAGAGACTAATTACTCATTAATAAACACCCTGGCCATAAGCTTTGGCTCATTCCTTAGTAACTTATTTAACCATTCAAACTATGTCTTCCTCATGGTTAGTCACCTCTCCTTCAGTCCTGGCCCACTTCTTTCTTTGGGCCCCCTCAGCAGCTCCCTCAACAACCCCTTTCATTCTCTCCCTGTTACACAGAATCCTCCTCCTCCTGCCAGTGTCCCACCTACTGTTTCCTCTTCAGCTCATTAACTGTAGGCTTTTTTATTGACAGGTGTTGCTTATAATAGATTCTGTCTACCTATTGTTGATATCGTGTTTGTGTATGTGTGTGTTTTGTTTTGGGTGTGTTTAATTTGTTAGTGTGTATATTTTGTGTGTGTGTGTGTGTGTGTGTTTTGTCTGTGTGTGTTCTGTATGTATGATTTGTTTTCTGAACAGATCTCACTCTGTGGTCACACTGACCACTCTGACCACACTGGCCTTAAATTCATTCCACAGTCCAGATGGTCTTGAACTCTTATTGATTCCTCTGCCACAGCCTCGAATATGCTTGGATTACAGATAGGAGCCACCACTTTTTAGACCCTAGAATACTTTACACAGGAACACCTGGCCTTGAGATTGCTCAGTGGATTGAAGCACTTGTTGCAGAGCCTCCCAACCTGAATTCAGTTCCCAGGGCCCACAGAATCATCTCCCACAAGCTGTCCTCTGAGCTGCACAGGCAAGCTCAGGCCCAATCACCACCCCCACACCAATAAATAAATGTAATTAAAAGAACACACATAAATGAAGTCTTTCCGTGTCCTGCAGAATCAGTAGTAATAGCGATTGCTCCCGGCTTGGAAAACAAAGTTTCCCAATAGAGTAGAGAGTCCTCTGAGGGTAGTAGAACTGTTGACTCAGGTGGCTGAAGTCTTTCAGCTGCACTGGACAATAAGATAGACAGCCAGCGCCCCATTGAGAGTCCCTGACAGATGGCTAGGGTGGGGCAGTGGAATTGAGTGAACATCTCAGTGGTGAGAGGACGGGAACGACCCATGAACCTGCGATCTGAGTACCCTGTCTTTGCCCTCAGCCTTCGCCGGCTGTGCCATTACATCCTGAACCTGCGATACTTCGAGATGTGCATCCTCATGGTCATTGCCATGAGCAGCATCGCGCTGGCTGCGGAGGACCCGGTGCAGCCCAACGCACCCCGCAACAATGTGAGTCTTGGTTTTGCTTCTGATGACGCACGCCTTTAATCCCAGCACTTGGGATGCAGAGGCAGGCGGATTTCTGAGTTCGAGGTCAGCCTGGTCTACAGAGTGAGTTCCAGGACAGCCAGGGCTAAACAGAGAAACCCTGTCTTGAAAAAACAAACAAACAAAATTTTTGAAACAACAAATTCCACAGGCACTCTATCTCTGAGCCACACCCCCAGCCCCTCTCTGGGGGTTTCTAGGCAGGAGCCCTACCCCTGAGCCAAATCTACAGCCCCTCGCTGGGGAAGTCTAGGCCAGAGCCCTACATCTTGAGCCACATGCCCAGCTCCTAGGGATCATTTTGATGGGTGACCATGGAAGGGATCACTAGAGAAATAATATTTGACCCACACCATAAAGGGAGAGAGAGCGGGAATCAGATGAGCTCTAGGAAGTGAGCAAGGAGAACGGCGAGCTCCATGAGGCAGAGAAGTAGCTAAGCTGATGCTTCAGGGCCTGATTCAAACGGTCACGAGCACACCTCCAATGCCACCTTAGAGGCTCGGAGTGCATGGCCTGGCAGGTTTCTTATCCTAAGGGAAGATCAGCCCTCTAGCCATCCAGGGTCATATGAGGAACTGCATGATTTAGGGGCTCATACCACCCTCTGCTGGTCACATTCAGAAATTACCAGCCTTGACTCTACAGCTCCCACTCTCCTCCACACACGTGGGTGTCCTAGGTGCTCCAGAAGCTGCAGGCAGCGACAAAAGCCACTACTAATCCATGCAGACACAACTAACCCTCAGCTCTCGGCAGGACAGTTGGGTGAGGAAGGGGAGGGTCGGTCATCCCAGACTGAGTGGTACCCTCAGAGGGAAAGAGCAAGACGACCAGGTGGCTCCAGAGTTTAAAAGATCTCCTGGAAATAGGGGAGACTAGAGCGTGGACACTGGCCAGTCAACCCCATTACCCCAAGGACAATCACCCCCAAGGTAGGGTGGACTCCTCCAAGGCCCTCTTAGTCCACAAGGAGCTTAGAGTACATGAAAAAAGACAATCTTGGTGACCCTGGGGGAGGGGGAGAGTCGTAGGATTCGTTGCCGTCTTCTGGATACTTTTTATTCAGGCCCTGCCCATCTTTGCTTCTGCCTGGGCATGGCTCTTGAGCAGCGCTTGGCCCTATCCAGCCCATTGGGTGGAAGCTCTACTTCTGGGGAGCTTTCAGAGTGGTCCTCACATCCCAGTGGGCTACAGGTAGGTTTCCCAGGAGTCGGTTCCTGGTCAAGCCTGTGACCGGGTACCTTGCCTTTTATCCCCACAGGTGCTGCGATATTTTGACTATGTTTTTACAGGCGTGTTTACCTTTGAGATGGTGATCAAGGTAAGAACAGAAGTGGGACTTCCACAGGCCTTTGTCAGGATGAGGGGCATTCGACAGGCAGGTGTGGAGGGAGGGAGGAGGATGGGGTGGTGAAATCAGGAAACTAGGGCTTGCCAGTAACTGGGAGGACTTTGGGGTATCAGGAAGGGGGAGCCATGGAGAAGGGCTCTAGGCAGAAGAGAGACTCTGCTTGAGCACTCTCAAGTACAGTCTCAAAGCTGTCAGGTGACAGGTGAGGGTATTGTCAGGGACCAAGTAGGCCATGGTGAGGGCAGGAACCACAGGTCACCAAGGAGGAATTAAGAGATGGACAGATTCTTGGAAGGTTCCAAAAATATAGAGTCTACAACGCTTGCTGATGCATGACCTACTGTTGGGGTTCAAATACTTAGGCTTCAAACTGTCAAGTTAGATGCCTTCTCCTCAGAAGGGCTCACCTGGCATCCTGGATATGAGACCCTGCCCGCCCCTCCTGCCCCAGGTGGGTGCTGTCCTAGGGAAGGTTGGAGGCTCCTAGCACACTTTCCTCTCCCTCAGATGATCGACCTGGGCCTCGTCTTGCATCAGGGGGCCTATTTCCGTGACCTGTGGAACATTCTGGACTTCATAGTGGTCAGTGGGGCCCTGGTGGCCTTTGCCTTCACGTAAGTCTCCATGCCAACCCCCTCCCCAGCCCCAGTCTGGGCCCCACTGTCAGATATGGGTCCTATTCTGGGGTTCAGAGATGGGAAGGATAGCTATGGGCCAGCAGGGGGTTCTGCCCCGGTGGAGCTGCAACTGGCTTTGTGCATGTCATCACCATTAAGGAAGGACGGAAAGAAGGGAGCAGAGCGCCTTCCAACTCCTCCACAGCAAGGCGGTGGCCCCTTGCTGTGCTGCTTTCCGTAGTCTTGCTTCTGGGAACATCTCATCTCCCTCCCCATGGTGTCTCTTTGGGGCGCCCCCCAAAAGACAATCAGAAATCAAGTGTGCATGAGAATCTCATCCCACCTGTGCCCCAGGGCTCCTGCCGTACACCTAGTGGCCTCCTCCTATGGCACCACTCCACAATGGCATCCTGGCTGTAGGTGGCGGTTTTAAATATGGCTCTCATTTTCTGAGTAACCATTCTAAAATGGCAACCATTTCAAAATGGCACCCAAGTTCTGAGTTACATTCCAAGTCAGTGCTTGCTTCATAGTGGCGCCAGAAAGCAGAGCAGCGATTCCAAGATGACCCATGAATCCTTGATGTCATTCATTCCAAGGTGACATTCTAGGGTTTAGTTGCCATGCCAAGGTGGCACGCAGGGTTCCAGATAGCCATTCCAAAATGACTCCTTATGTCTAGGCAGGCATCCCAAAATGGAATCCAGATTCTTGAGAGCCATTTCAAGCTGGTACTCGGGCAGCAAGCAGCCATCCTAAGATGGCAGCCGAGTTCCAGGGAGCCATTTTCAAATACGCTCACGGGGTAAAAAGCCGTTCCAAGGTGTTAACTGAAATCTGGCCATCATCCCAAGACGGTGCCTAAGTTCAGAATGTCCAGAGTGTCCTGGGCCTGTGCATCCACTTAACATGGCATCTAGGGTTCCAGTGGCCAATCTCAAGGCACATGAGCTCTGCCATCCAAGTTTCTAGGCAGCTCTTCCAAGATGGTTCCCAATGTTGGGCCCACCCTGAGACAGAGCCCAGTTTAGGTCAGAGAAGGATCCCAAGATCTCTGGCAGCATACGCCGTAGTGCAGTCGCTGACAGCAGACATCAGTATCAGGGACAGCAGACCTAGCTTGTTCCTAGTCTGGAATTCTGTCTTGGGAACATAGATTGTGCCTGTCACATGGGTCATTTCCAGAAAGGAATGTCTTCCAGGGACCCTGGCCTACCTCATCCAGCACAGAAGCCTGAAGGCTTCTTTGGGTTGTCTGACTGCTGACTCCCCAGTGGGTATGGCCTCTCAGTCAGCTCTCTCACCTTGGCACAGGGGGCCTGCACTGTTGCCATTTCCAAGTGAAGGCCCTACCAAGCTGCTCCCTGGGGCACAGCGAGCTGTGGTTACGTGGTCATGAGTTGGTGTTTCCGTAGCCTGCAAGCCTGACTTGGCCAGACTCCCGGCTCTCTTGCTCTTTTATCTGCTTGTCTGTCTCTCTGCCTCTGTCTCTCTGCCTTTGACTCTCTCTGTCTCCCTGCCCCCACCCCCAATCAACCTGTATTCTCTTCTCTTCACTTTTTTTTTTTCCTTTTTCTGGTCCTAGGGTTGGAGCCAGGGGCATTTACATGAGACCTGAGCCCTAGAGACAAGTTTTTAATGTTCTCATGAATTCACTGCAGACATTATGCTGCCCTGTGCTCTGTCCTAGAGTCCCTTGTGTTTAGCTCTTTTCTCCAATTCCCATACAGAGGCAGGGCAGACCAGGGACATCCCCGTGCCTGTGCAGGCTAGCAGTTCTAACAGAAACTGGCATTGGAAGCAGGAGCCAACGATTCTCTAGGAATCTTAGAAGAGCTTGCAGTTGTGGATATTTCAGTGGGATAGGAGAGGAAATACACTGACCCCTACCATGCCCCTACCTCACTCCCAAGAATCTGCTTGGTCCTGCTACTTCTCACCAAACACTGGGCTTGCAGCTCAGTGCAAGCTGGCCAACACCTTGGTTAAGCCACTCCTGCATACCCAATAGCAAAGCAGATGCCAGTTGCTACTTGCTTCCCAAGAGAAGTTTCAGAACCCTTCCGTGCCCCATAATCCCTAGCAGCAGGCTTCTGATCTCTTGTACGTGGGGCGTCTCAACTTGTGAAGTCTTTGCTTGGTGTCTTCCTGTTGATGTCATGGTAGAGTGTCAGCTTGCTGTTTCTCTCTCCGTTGTCTGTCCCATGAGCCTCCCTGCTCATAGACAAGGTGGGAAACCCCAGCAGCAGTGTGAGGTACCTCCAGCTGGGTGTGGTAGCAAGTGTTTGTAATCCTGCCCATTGAGAGGTCGAAGCAGGAGGATTGCTGCTTCTAAAGCCAGCCTTGGCTGTGGAACACAAATGTCTCAGAAAAGGAAGGGGAGAAGAGCAAGTTCCCCAAGTCTGGAAACCCCTGTGTTCCCTGGCTTCCCCTGCAGCAGGATGTAATGGCCCGAATGAGAGGAAGTACCTCCAGCACATCATCTATGACGCTGTTGCACCAGGGTAGTGATACCCATTCCACAGATGAGAAACTGAGTCAGAGGCAGGGGGTATGGAGAATGAAATCTAGACCAGCAACCTGTCCTACTGGGTCCTTTATCCCCTGGAAGGTCTGTGAGGCCGAGAAGCAGGAAGGAGAGGGAGGGAGGCTGCTCCCTTCTTGGATAAGAGGGATTGAGGCAATGTCTGCCTGCCTGTGCTCTCCCAGCAATGTGCCGAAACCCTCTGAACGATCCCACCCTCCTCGTCACCCACATCTGTATGTGTGATCTGTGTGGATGTGCTCTGTCCTAACCATGATCCATCCCCATGCACCATCATTAACAAGCCATCTCACAGTCTGTCACCATGAGGGACATCACACCTAGTGCCCATGCTTTGGGGCAGCCAGCTGACCTCTCACAGCAACTGCTAGATCATGATCTCCCACTCACTGCCAAGAGTCTACCTGGCGGCACCACCCTTCCCCCAGGGCAGATCCTTCAGCCCTGCAGAGCTGGCAGCGTGTACCTTGGTCAAGCCACTCCTGCACCCTCAGACCACACTCCCAACAACCAAAGAAGAGACCCTCCAGCAACACCCTCAAAACAGCCCTGCCCCAAAGGAAGGAAGACTCCAGCTCAATGCATGCACGTGGGTTTGAATCTCAGCCTGCCACTTTCTGGCTGTGTGCCCTTGGGGAAGTTACTCTCCCTGTCTGGGCTTCAGATTTCTCATCTGGAAAATGGGCCCAATGGTGCCATCCTCCTGCAGGTAAATGCAGTGACTCATGACTCAGCAGCACCTTAGGCAAAGTCCAGCTAGGAACAGAGCTCAGTGACAGTGCTGCCCTGGTGTTCAGGAACTCTGGGCTCCCAAAAAGATGATGGAGAAGCCGGTGCTACCGGAAGCATCTCTAACACCCACCAGGAGGGACCGGTAGGCTTACAGGCTGAGAGTCCTGAGCGCTGCAGAATATCTGTACACATTAAGCTGTTCAGCTGAAAAAAGAAAATTGCTAGGCATAATGTAATGCCTGAATCATATAGCTCCTCAGGAAGCTGAGACAGGAGGACCACAAGGTCAGGGACTGCCGGAAAACTTAATAAGACCCTATCTCAAAATAAAAAGTAAAGTGAAGTCTTGAGGCATAGCTCAGGGTTCGAGCCCCTGCCTAGAATTCCCCAGTGAGGGGCTGGGCATGGTTCCATAGCAGAGTGCTGAGACCCTGGATTCCATCCTCAGCAACTCTCCTTCCAGAAAGCTCCACCCACCAGACACGCACACGCATGCACACGCATGTGCATACACACACACATGCACGCACATGCACATACACACACGGACACACATATACACATGCACACACATGTGCGCGCATGCACACGGGCACACACACATGCACACATACATACACATGCACACACGCACGCACACACACACGGGCACACACACATGCACAGACACGCACACACACGGGCACGCAAACACGCACACACACACATCTATATCCCAGCTACTCAGAAGTTTAAGGCAGGAAGATAAGTTTTTCAGGCCAGCCTGAGTTACATCTTGACATGAGTCACTAGGTGGAGGCTACCAATACCAATATGAAGCATCTTGAAGTCAAGCCCATTTTCCAGATGAGGCTTGTTGGCAGTCAGGGCAGCATTCAAACCTCTGTCCTTTCCCCACAAAGTTCACCCACAGCAAGCTGGGCCCTCATGGCAGGATGGCTGCAGGAAGCAATCCTGCTCTTGGCAGTGACTGAGTGACTAGTTCACCCAGGGTGATAGACAGCCCCAAGGCTCCTTGGAAATTTGCCTTTGTGAGCTGCTCTCAGGGCCATGTCCTGCCCAGTTCAGAGATTGAAGGAGGGGGTGGCTCCCCTGGTCCCCTCGGGGTCCCAGAGCCCAGAGCCTATGTGTGTCTGTGCGTGTCCTGTGTTCTCTCTGAGGCCACTCACGATTTGTCTCTCCTTCCGACGCCACCTCATCAGGAGCAGTACACGGTAAAGTGCCTCTCTCTCTCTCTCTCTCTCTCTCTCTCTCTCTCTCTCTCTCTCTCATTCTGTCTCGTCTTCTGTACCCCGTTCACAGCCGTGTTGGTTCTGGCCTCTGTTTTCTGTGGCCCTTGTTCTTGTTGGTGTCCTGTTGCTAACCATAACCAGAGCCTGACCCCCCAAGGGGTGGAGGAGCCACAAGGGATCACAGCCTCACCTGCCACTGTGACCCACCAGCTCCTACCTAGAACAGAAGGGCCAGGGTGTGTCCCTCCTCACACCTGATGTCAACAGGGCCAAGGGGCTGGGGAAGAGGATCAGCAGAGCAGCTGAGCTGTGGGAAACAGGTGTTCAGGAGAGGAAGTGGCCATCTCTCTGAGGAGCACCTGCCTGGCAGACCTTTCTAATCCACTATGGTAACAGCACTCATGACTGAGGCAGGAGAAGCCTGAGTTCCAGGCTAGCCTGATTTACATACTGTGTCCCTGCCTCCAAAACAGTAAAGAGATACAGATATAAATGGAAGATATGTATACATATATATGTACATACACACAGAGAAAGAGGGAGAGAGAGAGACATAAATGGAAGTTGGTGCTCTTCCTTAATATACAACAAGCACTTAGAAATAAGAAAAACTGGTCTAATGATCAATGGACAAAGGATATAAGCAGAAACATCAGAGCTGGGTGTGGTGGTGCACACCTTTAACCCCAGCTGGGACCTAGGAGACAGAGGCGGGTGGATCTCTGAGTTTGAGGTCAGCCTGGTGTGCATAGTTCTAGACCCGCCATGCTACACAGAGAGACCTTTTCTTCAAACAAAAAAGACTCTTTAGTTGGTAAATTGACATATGAACATAGGGCCTGAGTTCAGTCTCTAGAGCCCATTTAAAAAGTCTGACATGATGGCATGCACATAGAAGCCCAGCGGTGGGGATGGAGAGGCAGATCCTTGGGATCACTGGTCAACCTATCCTACTGGGTGAGCCCCAGGCCAGTCAGAGACACTGCCTCAAAAGATAAAGTGAGTGACACCTCAGGTTGACGGGTGACCTCCACATACATGCACAGATACCTGCACACATTTACACAGACACAGGACACATCACAGCACGCACGCATGCGTGTGCGCGCACACACACACACACACAATGTCCAGAAGCACAGCAACTACACACAGCCCCAGCCAGATTTTCTCACCATGCCAGGAAATGGTGCTCTCCACCAGAAGCCCTGGTGCCAGGCAGATCTGCCCATGAATTGGGCAGCAACCAGTAGGGACATGTTTGTCCCTTGGACTGCAGTCTCGGTCCACTTGTGTGTCCTGAGGTCTCACACTAGTTCTGAGTCAGTAGCTGGGACAAGAGCCAGGATTAAAGAGAACACAACCGAAGAATTCATCACAGGTTGGGGCTCTGAGGGGTTTCCTGTCTAAGACAGAAAGCAGACTTTCTGTCTAGGTCTGACATCTGATCTCTCTGGAGTAGTATCAAGCTGACAGAGCCCATAGCTTTCTAAGGAGGCACCAAGAAAGGGAGAAGAGCGGCAGGGGAGTGGACGTTGCAGTTCTGTGCAAAGCCAGACAATGGGCACGGCCATCATCCCAGTACTCAGGAGCACGAGGTCGGAGGATCTCAAAGCCAACATGGGCTACATGGTGAAACATTGTCTCAGGGTGAGATGGCTAAGTTGGTAAAAACTCTTGCCACCAAGCCTGACAACCTGAGTTCAACCCCGGGGATCCATATGGTGAAAGGAAAGGACAGATTCCCAAGTCTTGTCCTCTGACATGTGTGCTGTGACACACACATGCTCACAAGATTAATAAATGTAATTTAAACGTGTTCTGGCTAGCCCAGCAGTGGTGGTGCACACCTTTAACCCAGCACTCAGAAGGCAGAGGCAGGCAGATCTCTGAGTTTGAGATGAGCCTGATCTACAGAGTGAGCTCCAACACAGCCAGAGCTACACAGAGAAACAAACAAAAATGTTTTTGGGTGGGCATGGTAGTGTGCACTTTTTTAACCCAGCACTCAGGAGAAAAAAAAAAAGATCTCTGAATTCAAGGTTAACCTGGTCGGTCTACATATTGTGTTCCAGGATTAGCCAGTCAGACTAGACTCTGTCTCCAAAAGCAAAAAGAGAGAAAAAAAAAACAATTAAAAAGCAAACACGCCAGGCGGTGTGGAGCACGCCTTTAATCCCAGCACTTAGGAGGCACAGGCAGGTGGATTTCTGAGTTCAAGGCCAGTCTGGTCTACAGAGTGAGTTCCAGGACAGCCAGAGATATAAGATATACAGAGAAACTTGTCTCGACAAACCAAAAAAAAAAAAAAAAAAAAAAAAAAAAAAAAAGCAAACACACACACAAAGGGATTGTGACCAGACGTTGGGTGGTGTAGCCATCAGTTGGGTGGGCTAGATTGAAGGTGACCTCAGCTAAGCCAAGGGTCTGCCTTGCTTTTGAAGAGCTGAGATTCAGGAAGGATCCTCAGTAAGAGAAAGGAGTGATGACAAAGTAGATGTGCAAGATCTGAGTAAAAAGATGACCCCAGTGAACAGTGGACACTTGGGACAGCACCCTTTATGGCTTGGGCATGAAGCCAGCAGACAAACATGTCTCTAGGATTTGTGTCTGGGTTCTGGGTGGGGTGGGAGCCATTAACTTGAAGCTCTTGATGGCCTTAGGGAGCCAAGTTGTGGGTAGCTAAGAGCTCTGTGTCTTTGGAGTCTGTATGAGTAAGCCCACAGGTCCTACTTTTTACCACAAAGGTAGGTAGGGACCTTGGAAACTGGAGCAGCAGCCATGCCTGAGATCATGTTGGCATTGGGAATGACCAACCCCTGGTTACTTCTGTGCTTCAGCCTAGGGAACATGGGGTCGAGGGAGCATTCTGGATCTTTCAGAAGGAGGGTAGGTCTCATCTCACAGTTCACCATCCTCCAAGGCCTTTAATTTGTTACAAAGGACAATGGAAGCGTTGGTGCAAACAGTTGCACACAGTGCTGCACTTTGATTAAAGGTGTTTTAATCCCAGAACTGAGGAGGAAGATGAAGGAGGAGCTCTGTAGTTCCAGGCCAGCCATAGTAAAATAATTAAAAACAAACAAGCAAACCTCAGTGCAGAGGCAGGGTCTTCAACAAACTACAAGAGCAGGACCCCCTCAAAGGGATCTGCTTTCCAGGGCAAAACTAGACCGACCATCAGAAAGGGAAGAGGTGTGCCTGGCTCAGCCCAGACCTGGGTCCATGTGGGGTTGTGGGCCCCTCCTTCCCTGGCTGACTTCTGCTCCGTCTCTTCCCTTCCCCAACCCTAACATCCCGCAACAGTGGCAATAGCAAAGGAAAGGACATCAACACCATTAAGTCTCTCCGAGTCCTCCGGGTGCTACGACCTCTGAAGACCATCAAGCGGCTGCCAAAACTAAAGGTGAGACTGGGGTCTGGAGAGAGGGTCCTGGAGCTGGCCACATACAGACAAGAAGGTTGCACAGTGCTCCATACACAACTTGAGAAACATAGTGGTGTGCACCTGGGACCCCAGCACTCAGGGGCTGGGGAAAGACACCCCCAGGTCCAGTCAGCCTGGGTCCACAGGGGACCCCTGTCTCAATACTATGTACATTGAAGATGCTGGTTGCCTCTTATGTGTGGGTGTAGTTGCTATACTTGTCCAGAAGGTGGCAGCAGGGGGGTTGGCTGGCAGAACCTACCCCAGGTCAGGATTCCTTTTGATAGGTCAGGGCAGAGAAGAGCAGAGGCTAGTTCTAGGCCAACAGAACAAACAAACAAACAAACAAAAGCAGGGTGTGGGATGTATCTCATTTGGCAGAATTCTTGCCTGGTGTACCAGAAGCACTGGGTTCCATACCCAGTGACTCTAACTGTGGTGGAGGTAGGAGCATTCAAAAGTCAAGGCCTCTTCTTAAGGCCCACAGGAGACCCTGTCCAAAACTGGTCGTGAGGTGCCTGGCACAGCCCACCTACTGTGTGCACAGCCACCGCACTGCTGTTAGGGAATAGGGTGAGGAAATTCCTCATGGAATCTTTCTTCCTACAATGTTTTCAGCCCAGCTGTTAGAACCCACAGGTGCTCCCGCCTCACGCCTCTCCTTCTGCCGCAGGCCGTGTTTGACTGCGTGGTGAACTCGCTCAAGAACGTCTTCAACATCCTCATTGTCTACATGCTGTTCATGTTCATCTTCGCTGTGGTGGCCGTGCAGCTCTTCAAGGGCAAATTCTTCCACTGCACGGACGAGTCCAAAGAGTTTGAGAGAGACTGTCGGTGGGTGGGCCACAACCTCAGGGACACGGCGGCAGGGGAGGCGGGGTACAGGGCCCACAGTCCAGACACTGAGGCAGAGGGGTAACTCTGGGTCAGCTTGCGTTTGGAGTAGAGTTTTTAAGAGTCAGACCTCAACACTCAGAAGACTAAGGCAGAAGGATCACCCTGAGTCTTGCTGGGTTATGGAGTTAGCACTTGTCTCACAAAAAA
>NW_022196905.1:223005776-223046614 GCF_008632895.1 Mastomys coucha
AAAAAAAGCTGTGCTAGCGAGCGGGCATGCTCAGTGTACATGGTGGCAAGGCATGGGCCCACTCCCCTCCCTGGCATGGAAAGTAGTAACAAGGACAAAGTCTAAGACTGGGTGATGTGAGGCACAGGAGGCTGAGATGGCAAGACAGAGAGCTCCAGCCCAGCCTGCCTCACAGAGAAACCCTGTCTCAGAAAAAGAAGAGCAAATGAGGAAGTTTGAGAATCTGGGTATGCCCCTTCAGACCTGGTTAAGCTGTTCTAATCTCCCAGCAACTTTGTCAAGGGGGTTCTTACCACAGATCCATAGTCCCTCCCTGAGTTGTATCTGAGTAGCCCTGTTCAGACACTTCCCAGGCACAGTGGCACAGGCCTGTCACCCACTGCTTGGGACACTGAGGAAAGAAGAGCTAGAGTTTCTCCATCAGCCAGGGCTACTTCAGGAGACCCTGCTATACCAAAAGGATCTTAGAGTCTTGGGTGGTATTTGAACTCACTATACTTCCTGTTCTGAAAGGAGGTGAAGGACCCTGAAATAGGGTGTCCCCGTGTTTGCCTCTCCATCCTGTCTGTGTCCCCCACACCCACACTCAAGCCAGGGTCTCGGCTCCCACAGGGACAGCGCTGTGTGCCCGCCTTCGGGCAGCACACATGGCCTTAGGGAGGTGGTGGCACGCTGCTGACTAACCAGGTCTCTGTGACAGAGGCAAGTACCTCCTGTATGAGAAGAACGAAGTAAAAGCCCGGGACCGCGAATGGAAGAAGTATGAGTTCCACTATGACAATGTGCTCTGGGCTCTGCTCACGCTCTTCACGGTGTCCACGGGAGAGGGCTGGCCACAGTGAGTAGCGAGGGCAGGGGAACCCCAGGAGCAGGGGAACAGTGGGAATGAGCAAGAACAGGGGTGTCAAAGCCTGGCCTTGTGTCCAAGGTTGTTACCATGATGTGGTCTCACGGTTTAGGGGCGGCCCAGTGGGGCATAGGTGTCACTGTTGAGCTGAACTCCAGCCTAGCTGTTGAGAAGCCCAGGTCCCTCCCTCAGCAGTACAGATGTGAACACAGACTTAAAAGCAAGCAGCAGCCTTTCTGGACATGATGACCATGCCTTTAACCCCAGAATCCCCAGAGGCAGAGGCCACAGCAAGCTCCAGGTCATCCAGGGCTACAATAACACGGGGCTGAGGGGTGGCTCTGAACAGGACTATACTTACCCAGAAGACACCAGCTGGCTTCCCAACACTCAGGTCAGGCTTTGCAACCACCTGTCCATACCTCTAGGGATCCAATGCCTCTGAACTCTGAGGGCACTGCACGTGTGTGTATATACTCACACATACACATAATTTAAAATAAAAATATTTTTTTAAAAAATACAATTTAAGGGCTGGAGAGATGGTTCAGAGGTTAAGAGCATTGACTGTTCTTCCAGAGGTCCTGAATTCAATTCCTGGCAACCACATGGTGGTTCACAACCATCTGTAATGGGATTTGATGCCCTCTTCTGGTGTGTCTGAAGAAAGCTACAGTGCACTCACATACATAAAATAAATCTTTTAAAAAAAAATAAATAAGTAAAATTAAAAAGTAATCTCAGGGCTGGAGGGATGGGTCAGTTGATAACATACGTGAGTTTGAATTCCAGCACCCACGTAGCTGCCAGACCTGAGGCACACCCCTCTAACCCCAACACTACAGTGCAGAAACAGGTTGATTCCAGGAGCTCCAGGGCCATCCAGCTAAATCAGCAAGCTTCAGGTTCAGTGAGAGAGAGACCCCTGTTTTCAAAATTAAGGCAGAGTCAGTGAGATAGCTCAGCAGGCAAAAGGGCACACACAGAAAGACCCAACTCTCAAAAGTTGTCCTCTGACCTACACACACACACACACACACACACACACACACACACACACGGCAGGCATGCACATAGAAATAAACAAATGTAAATGGTATTGGGGCTCACTTACTTATGGGTCTAATAGAAGATGTGAACAGTTCCCAGCACCCAAATTGAGTGACTCACAGCCACCTATAACTCCAGCTTCAGGGGATTCAACATCCTTTACTGGCCTCTACGGGAACCTGCTCTCAGATGTGCCATAATTGAAAATAAAAAGAAACTCATAGCCACACAAATGATTTGTCCAAACAAGGTGCATGCTCATCATGGTGAACAAACACGTTTATCACATCTGCTATACCCAGGCACTGCTTGGACACCAAACGTTTTCTTTGATTATAGGCTATTTACAGAGTAAAAGACAGTCATAAACACTGCATTCACCAGGCACAAAACTTTATTTTGTAGCAGTGGGAATGGAACCCAGGGCCATGCATATTCAAGACACTGAGCCGCACCAAGAGAGTGTTTGAGCAGTGCACATCCTGAGTCTGTACAGGGCCGTTTGACCACACTTTCACGCATGTTGCTTCTGAGCCCCCTTCACACCCACTGCCACTTCTGCTTAAATACCCCACACAGGCTAATGCCTGCCTCCAAGAAGCCCTACCTCATCTGTCACCACAAACCTAGCTTTAGATAGCAACATGAACACTTCTTTCTGAGTCTCTCCAAACTGCTGAATGTCAGTTTCCTTGTCTGCAAAGTAGAGCCTCCCCAAGGGTTGCTGGGAAAAAATGTGAAAAGTTCAGCATTCTCCGGCACACAGTCATCCCCATGCTTGTCAGAGTCACTGACTGGGTTTATTTCTTCTCCGTTCTTGTTCCCTGGCTCCTGTGCCTCCACCCTCCCCATCTCCCCTATCGTTCCCTTCTCCTTCCCACACTTCACAGGGTCCTCAAGCACTCAGTGGATGCCACTTTTGAGAACCAGGGGCCCAGCCCCGGGTACCGCATGGAGATGTCCATCTTCTACGTGGTCTACTTTGTAGTGTTTCCCTTCTTCTTTGTCAATATCTTCGTGGCCTTGATCATCATCACCTTCCAGGAGCAGGGAGACAAGATGATGGAAGAGTACAGCCTGGAGAAAAATGAGGTACTGCTGTCTAGTTATGTTGCCTGTTTAAAAACTGGTACACAGTGTGCACACACACACAAACACAGACACGCAGCATGTATTCAAGCATGCACGCACTCGAGTGGGCACACAACAAGAATCTTGAATTAAGAAAGAATAAAAACGGAGATACATGACTGTTGCTAGGTATGAAGAAAGAGAAGGTTTACTGTAGATAAGAGGCAGAGCACAGGCCAGCGAGGGGACATCTGGGAGAGTTTAGAGTAAACATGACCCCAAGCCAAGTTAGGAGACAAGGGAGGAGGGAAAGGAGAAGAGCTGCCAAGCCTGGGCCAAGAAACTGGTCAAGATGGTAAAGGTAGACCAAAAGACAGGGTAGCCAAAATGGCTGGGTTATATAGGGAAAGGCAGCTGGGGGGAGGGCAGCCCAACCCTCGGGCTGAAGAAGTTTAGGGTGAGCCAAAGTTGGTGGTGAGCCAGCCATACCCTGTAATAGGTAGGGACTGAGGGGTGCTGGGAGAACCTCGAGGTCAGGTCTACTTTGGTATGTTAATAGACACCTCAGATAGCCGTTTGTCTCGGGTTTGAGGTCTAACAAAACCAACTTGTGGGAAAAAAATGAGAAGAGAACAACAGCGAATGTTCCCGAGCAGGGTACAATCTGCAAGATAGCTCTCCTTTGGATTTCCAAGGAGAAAAAATAAATGCACACATCAGATATCAGGAGGATGTGTCAGTCAGTCTGAATCATGTTGTGCTGCATAACAAGCAGCTCCTGTATCCACAAAGGGACTGATTTCTTGTTCATGCCAGATGTCCAGTTCAGTGGTCCTGTCTATGCTTTCTTTATTCTTCTTGGCCTAGCTAACACATAACCATCTTCCAAGATACTTCAGAGCAAAGGATAGTATGCCAGTGATTTAGCCCTTAGTTCCTCCCAGAGGGACTGTATGATTTTCTCTAAGGACGTATAAACAGATGTCTGTTTACCCAGTGCACCAAAGACAAAACAAGAGACAGTTCCACCCAGGTCTAGCTGTATAAACCAGTGAGTTTATTGCCATCATTTACAGAAATATGGGTGACAACTTATGATAGCTATATCCATTCTTGGAAATCCCTACACAATTTGCAGGCAGCTCCATGGAAAAGTCTCTTCTTGAGCAATTCTTTATTACATATATAACACTGTGGAGAGGCCCACTGAATAGAATTTTGTGAGCTTCCTTAGTCATGTGAGTTTCCTGAGCTCCCTGAGTCTTGTCAGTTTCCTCAACTTCCTGAGTCATGTGTGTTTCCTGAGTTTCCTTAGTCATATGAGTTTCCTGAGCCTTGTGAGCCTTCCTCTTTGCTTGAGAAGGGAGGGAGTTTCTATAGAAAAGAGCGACACGTAAGTACACACCTTCCTCTGGCTCTTACTTTTTTTCTGCCTCCTCTTCACTAGTGTTGTCTGAGCCTTGGATCTGGTGATATAAATTCCTACTTCCCTCCATTTATAGCTGAATATTGAAACACTTTGCCACAAACAGCCACTTATTCACTGAAATTTGACCAAGTTTGTATCTCTGCAATAACCACCACCACTCAGAACAAAAAAAAAGTGTCAGCCTGGCAGTGGTGGTGCATTCCTTTAAATCCATTACTCAGGAGGCAGAGCCAACCAGATCTCTGTGAGTTCAAGGCCAACCAGGTCTACAGAGCAAGTTCCAGAACAGCCAGGATTATACAGAGAAACCCTGTCTCAAAAAAACAAAAGAAGAGAAGGAGGAGGAGGAAGAAGAGGAGGAGCAGGAGCAGCAGGAGGAGGAGGAGGAGGAGCAGCAGCAGCAAGGGAGGAGGAGAAGGAGCCCCTTCACAACCCAAACAAACAACAGTTGTACTGAGGCTTGTAACCAGCTATATAGTTTTGTCCTGACTTGCAGTACCAGAGGGGGTTGGTTCTTTTCTGCAAAGCAGGCCTCAAGTCCAACCAGAGAGCAGTTGGTTGCACCAATAACAGTTGTGTCATTATTGTAGCCCTGGAGCACATCTTGCCTGATACACTATAGCGCCTGGGGTCCAGAGCTGAGCAGGACCATTAGTGATGAGCCTCCTTCAGCAGCCTGTATCACTCTTTCCAGTACTACAAAAAGTAGCCAGCAATAGTGAAGGAGCTTCCAGTCACTCCTCTCTTTGTGTCCCCAAGACCAGAGCATACAGTGTCTTCAGCAGTGGGGCCTTACTATTTCTAGCATGTAACCAAGAGCAGAAACAATGGTCTTTATGGTTTGTGGGGCCTTGGCAAACTCCTGGCCAGCAACTCACTGGAAGGAAGCCCAGCCCTGGTGCTGAGCTTTATACAGATTTATGGCCCCCGGGAATGCTTTTCCCACCCGAGCAGGAGGCTTCTGTTCAAACCCTTTACCTACTGGGTTTTTCTCCCTGCTCTTCCAGATGCTGTCACAGATGTGTGGGACACTCAAAGATTAGCATTATAGAATGAGACTTGGCTATTCAAGTGGCCAGGCCTCCAACCCTCCTCTGCCTTCTGCTCCAAGTGCCCACTAAAGGAGACATTAGTGAGGGCCACCACAGCATACGGAGGTCCTATCCCTAGTAACTAGTTCTGTGGGAAGAGCAACGTTAGGTAAAACATGGCAAGGAAAGGCTGCTCGACTCTGCCTTGTAATCTACGTCATTCTCTGTGAACTGCGCCTTCTCCTCATCGCGGGTCCTCCCTACCTGCCATGGGTTCAGTGAGGCAGGCTCTCCCTGGTTGACTTGGCCCAACCCTCTCACCTGCTGCTCTTGCTGCCAGACCAGCTTCCTGGCTCCAATATGGAGAGCCAAGGCTATCACCTCTCCTTCAGCCACACTGACTACTAAAGGGGCCCCAAGATGAATGAGCAATATCTATCCTCAAGTGCAGGGTATGAGAGACGTTTACACAGCTTTCTCTGAGGGGACAGCTGCCTACCCTGAGGACATGATTAGTCTTCTTCACCCAAGCTGCCTGTCACTCCTTCCCCCTGCCTTCAGTGAACTGTTGCTTGGGGTATAAACTTCTACAAGGTCTCCCAAGCACTGAAGTTGGCCTCCTTAGTTTTCCTTCAGAACTTACCTCAGTACTTCCCAAATTTGCCTTCAGGAGACCCAGCCAGGCCTTTTGCCTTCAGGTGACCCAGCTAGACCTTTTGCCTGCCTTGCCTTTCCCTCATCTCAACTGTTTGCACTTTGCAAACCTGATTTACATGCTAGTGTGAGTCATTGATATATACCAAAGCCTTAGTAAAACCTTGAAGCCCCATGATGGCCCAAGGGTCGGTGGATCACCTTTTTCTTAACTCTCCCTTGAACAACCCTATGTGGCCCACTGAACAAAGGATCAACCAGTGCGTGTCACATGCCCGATTCCCTCAGTAACACCTTTTCCTTCTGGATTGTTCTCCAGTCCTGATATCCATGGAGACCTCAACTGGTTATGACCAAACCCCTCATGGCTCTTTGTAAGCCAGTCCCTTACGACTTCAGGCCCCGCAGCCTTTGTAGGTCTGTAGCTCGGTTCTTCTGCCTCCACAGCACCCGGACTGACAGACGTCAG
This sequence comes from Mastomys coucha, assembly GCF_008632895.1. Classification (NCBI taxonomy): domain Eukaryota; kingdom Metazoa; phylum Chordata; class Mammalia; order Rodentia; family Muridae; genus Mastomys; species Mastomys coucha. The sequence goes on from NW_022196905.1 coordinate 223,012,328, forward strand.
CAGCTCCTGCATCCCAGAGCCTCCCTCACAGACTAGGAGAAGCAAGGAACTCAGAAAGAAAGACTAGTTTATCTGGTCACAGTGGCAGACCAGTCAGCCAAGTACTCAGAAGGTGGAGCAAGAGGAACACTGTTTCGAAGCCAGCGTGGGCTACAGAGTGAGAGCCTGTCTCAAAAGGAGAGACAGCTGCTAGGAATGTCACTCAGCAGTAGACTCCTTGCCTAGAGTCCTGAGAGCCCTGGGCTCCTGTCCCAAGCACTGTAGGATTTCATCATGATTACATAGGCAGCTTGGAACCAGGCTGGGCTACATAAAGTCCTGGGGAGTGGGGGTGATATGGGTTTATCGGGGGGAATGGAGAGAGAACATAAGAAGGAGGTGTGTGACAAGAAAAGCACGGCTGCATTGCACAGTCTGTGCTTTTCGCAGCTGTGCCTCAAGCCCAGCCTCTCTGAACTGGTTTTCCGCATCTGCAAGCTGGTACTGTAGATAATTGCTTTCCAGGGAGATTCCAGGCGAGGAGCAGGGCAGCGGGGTGGGACTTCCCGAGTTGGAATAGACAATAGAACTGTCAGGTTTTATGAGGGGCCCTCAGGGACTGCAAGGATCCCAACTGAACCCAGCACAACAAGGGATCTAGGCAGCTGCACCAGGAGGCTGTGAACAGCTGGCCTCCCTGCTGTGGGCCCCTCTTATGCGCTGGCATCTCCCACAGAGGGCCTGCATCGACTTTGCCATCAGTGCCAAGCCGCTGACCAGGCACATGCCCCAGAACAAGCAGAGCTTCCAGTATCGAATGTGGCAGTTCGTGGTGTCCCCACCTTTTGAGTACACCATCATGGCCATGATCGCTCTCAACACCATCGTGCTAATGATGAAGGTGAGCCCCCGCCACCCTCTTAATGGGAGACCCATTCACAGCATCCCAGCCAGACCACGCTCTGCCTCTGAGCCTTCACTGCTCCACCCTCTGCCTGGCCAGCTCCTTCCTTCCTCTCAGCTACACATGCGGGATGCTTCCTCCCAGAAACCTTAAACTAAACCTGGGGCTGGGCTCTGCAGTTCTCTGGTATCATCCCACATGCCTCCATCTCACGTGGTTACATATCCCATGGTCACATGAGTCTGCACTCTTCGGGAGTCAGATGCCTAGCTTTTTAGAGCTCAGCGGGGGCCTCATGGAGAGCAGACACCCTCCTTGAAGGTGTGCTGGGTGGAGCATGGGAGCAGGTCAGAGAGGGGCACTTCTAAAGCTTCAAGGGTCCTAGCCCCGCACTGGGGAGTCCTAGGCAGGGACACACACACACCCCAGCCCTCACTGAGGGATTCTCGGTCCTCACTATACCACTCCCAGGCCTTCCTCTCTCTTTTTAAAATGCCCGTGTGTTATTTGACTAGCAGAACCCTAGAGATTACAAAAAAAACAGTAATGGGGCCAATCGGAAGGCTCAGCCAGCATGGGAGCACACAGCTGTGATCCCAGCTACTTGGAGGGTCACAAACACACAATCAGATGGACAACGTAGTAAAACCCTGTCTCAAAAATAAAAACATATAAAAGCTGGCAAGATGGCTCAGTAATAAAGGTACTTGCACAAGCCTAGTGACCTGAGTTCAATTCCAGCTCCTGCAAGTTGTCCTCTGACCTCCACGTATATGCATGTGTTCATATACACATAATAGCTAAATAATATGCATTTAAAATTTTAAAAAGAAAGCCAGAAGAAGGATGTGGCTCGGTAGTAGAGCACTTATTTGGCATACATTAGGCCCTAAACTCCATTACAATAAATAAAAATGAGGAGGGTACAGGAGATGGCTCAATGGTTAAGAGACCTGTCTTCCAAGGGCCTGAGTTTAGTTCCCAGCACTATGTAGGGGAGCTTGTGACTGCCTGTATCTCTACTCTAGAGGACCTGTAAGTTTTCTGGCCTCCACGGGCATTCACACACATGATACAGATACACCCATAGTACACACACATAAACATATACGTTCGTAGACACACACATACGCAGAAGTAAATATACATACATAAACTTAATTGACAAGAAAGCTTGGCTGCATTAGTGTTAAGATGCTTTATGGTAAATTGCTTAACTGTTCAGCATATCCGGGGATAAAGATTGCTGCGAGTAAAGGCTGGAGTTGTGGCTCATGGTGTATTGTGCAATTGCATCACTTGGGAAGGCTGAGCTGGGAGGATTGCTGTCATTCTGAGGCCAACCAGTGCTAGCAGGAGACCCTGTCTCATGGGCCAGGCCTCTGCTGTGCTGTCGCCCTCTCTGGGCTCTGAGCTATCAGCCAGGCCACTGACTTCTCTGCCTGTCCTCATCCCTCTAGTTCTACGGAGCCTCGTTGGCCTATGAAAACGCCCTTCGAGTGTTCAACATTGTCTTCACCTCCCTCTTCTCTCTTGAATGTGTGCTCAAAGTCATGGCTTTTGGGATTCTGGTACGTGGGGCCTGAGGGTAGTGGGTGGTGGGAGCACACAGGGCTCAGGGTGCGGGAGGTGTGTGCTCTGGGCTCCAAGACCTGGTCCCCAGCAAAAGTCTATACCCAGCCTGCACAGCCTCGTGCTGACCTAGGAATACCAGGGAGGCCCGATCCAGAGTTACCGTGGGTGAATGGTGTGTGGATTCAGCTGCCCTCCAGACGACCTGGTCATGGGTACTGACATCAGAAAACCATGACCACAGAGAACACGCCCCTAGGATTGACAATGGCCAGGCCTGTCTCTGCACCGTCTGGGAGGCTGAGGCAGGAGACGCTAGAGTTCAAGAGCAGAGTAATACTTGTCAGGAGTAAATACAGAAAGGAAGGAAGGGAGGTAGGAAGAAGGAAGGAAAGAAAGAAAACAGTTGTAACCACAGCCCAGCAGATCTCAGGACACAGTGTCAGGACACCCTAGTGGAATCCCCAGGGTCCATTAGTCCGGCATTGCGGCACCTCTGCCACTGCACTCAAACCCCGTATTCTTCCTTTTCATCCTGGTTTTTAGTTAATTTTATTCATCTGTATGGGTGTTGTGCCTACATGTACGTCTGTGTTCCACATGTGTGCTTGGTGCCCTTGGAGGCCAGAAGAGGTCATCAAATCCCAAGCGTAGAATTATAAACAGTCCTGAGCTTCCATTCAGGAACTGAGAATTGAACCCGGGTCCTAAAAAAGCAGCCATTGCTAACTGCTGAGCCATCTCTGTCCCCTGCTTTTCATTTTGAGACAGGGCTTCACTAAGTTACCCAGGCAGAAAGCTGAGCGACAGCTCAGTCAGCAAAGTACTTACCTCTCCAGCACAAGGATTCAGTCCTCAGAACCTTTATAAAAATCTGGGGATCTCGGCATGCACTATGGTCCTAGCACTGGGGAAGCGAGGGAAGGAAGACCCTGTGGCTCCCTGGCCTGACAAGGAGAGTAACTGGTACACTCCATACTGGTGGGAGGGGCCTCATCTCAAAGGTGACACAGCATTCCTGAACATGACTCTTGAATTTGTCCTCTGGCCTGCACACACACACACACACACACAAGAATATATACATACCTATCCTCAGGAACATGCACACATATACACACATGGAAGAACAAAGAAGGAAGGCTGGACTCGCCTTGACTTTACTCTGCTTAGTGCTGGCTTTGAATTTGCAGTCTCTGTGGGCCAGCCTCCCAAGAGCTTGGACGACAGACAGGCTTATACTGTCAGGCACGCCTATGACATGTATTCTGAAATTGTCTCTTTTATCCAAATCCATTTCTTTTTCTTTGAAAAGTGTATCATGCTCTACTAGCTTAAATCTGTCTACACTGGTGATGTGGTCTTAATCTGAGGCACCCAGATACGGAAGGGAACCAGTGGGTAGGTTGAGGAGCTATGAAGTTGGAAGGGAAGTGTCACACCCATATTTCCCACCAGCTACTGACTGAACTGACTAGAAGCACGTCCCTTCATCTTGATGAGTTACTCAGGTTCCCATTGCTGTGACAAAAGGCCTGACTAATTATCCAACTTATTAAGCTGGGAAGGTTTACCTTCAGTTCAAAGTTTCAGAGGTTTCAGCCCCAGACCATGTCAGCCTTTGGGCCTGTAGGGAGGCCACTGGCCATGGGGGAACATGTAACAAAGCAGGACACCTACTTCATGGAACCTGGGAAGCCAAGAACAAGGGAAAAGAGCTGGCTTGCCCCAGCGGCCTGCCTCCCTCCCATGAGAACCTAGCTCCTCCCAATTACACATGCTACCTAGTCTCCATCCTGTAGGTCTCTGGCACAGCCTCTACCAAACTCATGCCATATTTCTGATCCCATCCATTTGACACAGAAATACTAGGTGTTTTCAAACCAGGCCTGGTAGCATGCACCCCTCAACACCCTGAACGCTGAAGCAGGAGGATTACAAGTTCAAGACCAACTTGGTTCATAGTGAGCTTTAGGCCTGCCATGGCTAGATAGATAGCAAAACAAAGCCTCAGGAAGAAAGGAAGGAAGAAGGGAAAGAGGGAAGAAAGGAAGGATCGGTAAGGAAGAAGGGAGGGAAGGAGGAAGAGAGAGAAGAAAAATGACCTATTTTTATATGATTTTAGAAGGCTCACAGGTACCTTGAAATTTAGCTTGTGTTGATGGCTGTTTCAGAATGCTGATGGTTGGCCAAGCTTTGAGATGTACACTGGAAATTCCAGTCTTGAGAGGCTGAGGCAGTAGAATCAGGAGTTCAAGGCCAGCCTGGGCTCTATGAGACCCTGTCTCATAGAAAAAAGAACTATTATGAAAAATAAGAAAAAGAAAAAAAAACTATTATGCAGAGCGGTGTGATGGCGTGGTGGTGCTCACCTTTAATCCCAGCACTCTGAATGCAGAGGAGGTGGATCTCTGTGAGTTCGAGACCAGCCTGGTCTACATATTAAGCTCCAGACAAGCCAAGCAGCCAAAGCTACATAGTGAGATGAGGGCTGAATGCAAAGAATCGACCTGGAAGGTGACTCCCAAAGGGACAGGAGGGGAGGCTCATCAAGGAAGGGACACCACTGCTGCCAGTGAGAATGCCTTAGCAAAGCTTTTAGCTCTGGAGCACCAGCGGCTGCTTTCTAAGGCCTCCGGGTGGCAGCAGAGAGCAGCCATCCCAGGGGAGGGAAGTGGAGTACTGAGCACGCAGCATCTGTCAATCAAGAACTGCTGCTAGTCCCTAAACCCAAGGAAAGTAGAGAGAGCCTGTGGTGAGGTAGGATGGGAAGGGTAGGTCTAAATACCGGAAGTGCCTGAACTCCCTCCAGGCAGGGGTGCACCAGCTGTGTGTACTTCACATAGTCATTCTCTGATGACCCAGGAACTCCCAGCTCTGGGGCCTTCCCTGTGAGGCAGAAGACACTTTGTGGAGAGGCCCTCTGGGGACCTGAGGCTATGACTGTTGACAAAGAAAAGGGGATAAGAGTGCAACCTAATAATACTCTCTTGAGCCAGTGCAGAGCTGAGATATGTCAGTCAGGAGAGAGTCTGTAACGAGCATCCCCTGAGCCTGTGGCTTCTATCAACAGAGGCTTTTGTCTCAATCCCCAGGGAGGTGTTTTGCCTCCTAGTTTCTTGGGGACCCAGCCACCACTTGGAATAGCCAGCTGCTATCAGGTCAGGGCCCGGGTGATGGCTCAGTTTAAAAAGTAGTTGCTATACACAAATGGAGACCTGAGCTTGATCTGATCCCCAGTACCCACATCAAGCCCCTCACAGCTGCTGTAACTCCAGCTGCAGAGGATCAGACACACACATACACACATGATTCAACTTTTAAAAATCACATGAAGTCCAAGAATGGTGGTCTGCATCTATAATTCCATCAGGGAGGTAGAGTCAAGAGGCCTAACTGAATCAGTAAGGGCCAGATGAGAGGGCGACCCTGTCTCAAAAAACAAGATGGATGTCTCCTGGGGAATGATGCCTGAAGTTGACCCCATGTGGACATGTGCAAAACAGAGAGACAAACAGATAGACACAGAAGCAGAGACAAAGTGAGAGAGAGCCTGTGTGTGTTTGTGTGTGTGTGTGTGTGTGTGTGTGTGTGTGTGTGTGTGTAGGGCCTCCCATTGGCCAGCAGCAATAGCTTTGCTCACAGCCCCTTCATCAGCCTTGAAGCCCCTGGTGCAATGTCCTTTCTTGCCCTTCTCATCAATATCAGGAGAGAAGCACAGAGAGGTTAAGTCCTTTACCCACAGCCACACAGCTCTGATAGTAGCCATGAGATCTGAACTCAGAGGCTGCCCACTTAGACAGTGGCCTTAAATATAGTGGGGCCTTGCACACAGACTCTGGGCTCCCCTGAGCCTGGTTTCAAATACTGACACTACCTGTACCTTGGCTGCTGGCCTGTTCACATTACAATGTCTTGAGCTGGAGAGAGAGTTCAGCCACTAAGAGCACTGGCTGTTCTTCCAGAGGGCCCAGGTTCAATTCCCAGCACCCACCTAGCAGTTCACAACTGTTTGTAACTCCAGCTCCAGGGGATCTGACACCCTCACATAGACAGACAGACAGACAAATCATTGCAAACAAACATTACAATGCCTCTCAGTCATCACCCCTAGCTTCTTTTGTGAGGAATTTAGTGGCTTGAGGAACTTTGAGGAATGCTCAAAAGATGGGCCCAGCAGAGCAGGGGCAGGTCCCCGAGTCTCCTCTGGAGCAAGCGATCAAAGATCGGGGTTTGAGAGGAAACCCTGATTCACACACTTGTCATGTTCTAATATGCCCCTTTCTGGCCTTTCGGGGTGAGGGCATAGTGCCCTCTGTTGGCATCTTTGTCTTGTGGGTCCCTATTCTAGAATTATTTCCGCGATGCCTGGAACATCTTCGACTTTGTGACTGTTCTGGGCAGCATCACAGATATCCTCGTCACCGAGTTTGGGGTAAGTCTCTTGCCAGCTTCTCTCTGGGTGACTCAGGGCTGGACTAGTGGGAGGCAGCAGTTGCTGGCAGCCACAGTGGCCAGCTAGTAGCTTAGAGGGAGGACGTCAAAGACACAGCCTGGGACAAAAGTGAGGGTGAGGTTTTTCTGGGTGTGATTTGGGGGTGCAAAAACAGTTCTTAAGGTTTCAATGAGGGGAGAGAGGTATGCCCAAAGCCAGGACATAGGGCCAAAGCTGAGCAGTGTGCCTCCCTGCCTGGTGGCTGGTGAATTATGAATAAAGAGTGTTATCCGTTCACTATATTGAGAACTCATACCTTTAAAGACAAATAGAGCTGAATTTGTGATCCAACTGGCCCACAGGTTGTGATCCACTGCCCCCTGCTGGCCATGATGGGGATAGCACTTTCAAGACCTTAGGATAGTCTCTGGAATGAGCAGCCCTCCACCAGCCCCAGGCAATGCAAATAGGGGAAGGGGTGGGTGGTACCTGAGATTTCAATTATCCCTTTTCAGGTAAATCTAGGGCCCTAGAGTCCCCTCCCAAACCTTGTCCTTGGCCATGAGCCAGTGAGCCCTGACTTGGGAACCCTCAAGAGACTAAGAAAACCATAGGAGATCCTCCCAGGGGACCAGAAGGCAAAAAGCTAATCATCAATGTCCAGGGTCAGTGGTGGTGTGGATGTCCCCATTCCCCCCAATGACAATGGAAATAATAATAACTGGACTGGGGATGTGGCCTAATGGCAGAGTCCTGGCTTGGCTTGTGTGAGGCCCTGGGTTGGTCACCTACTCCCAAAACAAAACAAAGACAAAAAAACAAAAACAACAACCAAAAAAATAAAAATAAAAAATAAAACCCCACAAAGAATGTGTGCCAAGCACCTCACATGAGCTGTCTCCCACTGAGGATCTTGATCAGTGCACAGGAGAATTGTCTCAGGGCTACACTGAATTGTCCAAGAGGCCGAGGGCTCAAGGATGTCTGGGGGGAAGGGCTGGACAGAGGTCAGAGTGGCAGCCAGCAGAGAGCCCTGGGGAGAGGCCCTGTCTACCCATCTTCTCCCACCAGAGCCCCTGACTGATGGAAAGAAATGAGAGAAGAAAGTAAGTCCTGCATGGGACTCACTCCACATAGCGGGGAAACTGACACCCAGCACCAGGAGCCAAGCACTCACAAGGCCTGAGTGACTTATGCAATCTCAGGAACCCCAGAACGGACTTGACCATTTTCCCACTCCTCCTGCAAGGCTGGCACTGCTGGGGCCTTCAGACAGGAGGGTCAACAGCCTTAAGACAATGTCTGTTTGGGTTCAGTTTGGGGGGAGCTGCCTGCTTCCCAGCAGGGCAGGTAAAGTTGTATAAAACTCCCAGTTGCCAGTAAGACATGTAGATCTAGATCCCATCGCTTATAGTGGGTAAGACAGTGGCACCTGGAGGCCAATTCAGAGACATCTAGACCATTACAGAAGCCAAGCACCCTCTCAGCCACCTAGTTGTTCTGGTCAGATCCCTTTTGCAGCAGGGATAATGCCTGCCACCGACCTCATCAAATCCATACCGAACTCACATTCATCCAGACTGACTGGGCACACACTGAGCACCTGCTATATACAGGGGAGTGATGGGTGTAGAAACAGAGCAAAAGAGCCAGACAAAACAGCCAGCACAAAGAGTACCTGACCCAGAGGTCTCTCGCTTTAGACAAGAGTAGAGAGTAACAGTTAGGGACCATCAAGATGCCTCTGTGGGCTAGGGCGCTGGCTCCCAAGCCTGACTGCCTGTCTATTATTATGAAAAGATACCATGACCAGGACTATTTACCAAAGAAAGCATCTAACTGAGGGCTTATGGTTCCAGAAGGGAATAGAGTCTGTGACCACCGCGGCAGGAAGGAGAGGAGAGAGCAGAAGGAGGAAGGGAGGGAGGAGCTACCTGGGAATGACATGGATTTTTGAAACCTCAAAGCTCTCCCAGTGACACACCTCCAACGAGGCCACTCCTCCCAATCCTTCCCAAGCAGTTCTACCCATTGGAGACCAAGTAGTCAAATATATGAGCCTATAGGGGCCATTCTCATCCAAATGACCACATTACCTGAGTCCCTGGGACCCACACAGGCACACTAAATATATAAATAAAATGTAATCTTAAAAAAATTAAAGGGAGCTAGCCGGGCGGTGGTGGCCCACACCTTTAATCCCAGCACTCGGGAGACAGAGGCAGGCAGATTTCTGAGTTCAAGGCCAGCCTGGTCTACAGAGTGAGTTCCAGGACAGCCAGGTCTATACAGAGAAACCCTGTCTCAAAAAAACAAAACAAAATTAAAGGGAATGGGCTGGGAGGGCAATTCAGTGGCAGAGCCCTGCCTACTACCCTACAATGAGGGCTTAGGGACATGGCTGTGTGGTGAAGCTCACACCTTAAACCCTACCCTACCCACTGGTAAGGATCTGGGGGTGTAGCTCAGTGGAAGAGCTCTGGTTTTGTTTGTGGGAGACTCTGCACCTAGCCATGGTAGCACACACACAAAAGTCATCCTCCTGAAGTGCTTGGCACAGAACCTACCACAAGTCAGTTCCCAGTGGTTATCATTATTCCTGTTGTTATTGTTCCCATGAGTGTACCTTGATGTGCAATCAAACTGCCCTAAGATTCCATCACTTTGAGGGAAGGAGTGGGGAAGGGCACCTATGACCCATCCTCACCCTGCACCAGGTGCTGGTAGCTCCTGTCTGGGACTCAGGTAAGGCCACTGTCCTTGAGGCTAGAGCCCAGCTGAGTGGGGAGAGCAGGAGGGCAGTTAGCTCCCTGGGGCTTGAGAAGCTGAGGTGCTAGCGCGACCCTGGGCTTTAAACGTGCCCAGAGGTGGCCGGGGGCGGGTTTGCCCATTCGCGATGGATAATGACTGTGTTTCTTGTCTTGTCTCTTTCCATGCCTGCTGTTTAAACTGTATATTGGCGCAACGCCGTCTGAAAAACTCATCCAATCAAAATGCACTATGAAATCCATTTGTTCACCCATGACGTGGTCTGTGTGTCCATACACCAATGACTTACCTCCCAACCCACCGCCACCGCCACCGCCACCCCACTCCCCGCCCGGGAACCGAAACCCATTGGTTTTTTGGCACTGGTTACAAATCCACCTAAAAAAAAATTAAATTAAAAAACGCTGAATCGCCTCCCCAACTGCCCCCGCCCGCCCGCTCCCCCTCCATCTTCAACATCCGCATCTAGAATCCGGTTGGTGTTACTTCTTTCTGAAGTGTAAATGCCTTACATTAACTGTGACTGCACTGCATGCCCCACCAGCTTTCCTGTGGATGCCTGCACACTGCGTTCCCCAGCCACCCCACCTCTGTCCGTCTCCCACCCTTTCTTCTTCCCTTTTCCTAGACCTCCCTCCAGTTGGTTTTATTAGATTCCAGATTGGGGCTTCTGCTCCAATGGGTCTGTGTCCTTTGCAAGAAAGGAATGCTCTCCCTCCGCTAAGACCCCAGAGTGGACCCAGTTCCCCATCTCACTCACATCCCGTATGCTCTGATCCATCCCAGAGCTGACATGGTGGTGTCATAGAGCTGTGATCTCATCGTTCAGGAGGTTAAGGCTAGCAGATTGCAGTTTGAGACCAGCAAGGTCTATGTAGTAAGTTCCAGTCCAGCCAGAGCTACAGTAACCCTGTCCCAAATAAAGAACGAACAAGGAAAGACACCCAATATTAATCTCAAGATCCACAGGCGCACGCGCGCGCGCGCGCGCGCGCGCGCGCACACACACACACACACACACACACGCACACGCACACACCTGAGCGCCCTTTTGTGTGCCACACCTACGCCCACCGAATTTCTTGCCCCCCTTCACAACCTTCAGTTGTTGTGAACCCCCCCCCCCCAACTCTGCCCTTCTGCCCACCTCCATGGAGATACTCTGAAGGCTCTCCAGTGCTATGCCCTCAGTAGACATGCATTCAGCCACCAGACACCAATGGGTCCCTGTTAGGTGCCACTGATAAAGGAGCAAATTGTAGCCCCCATCACTTCCCTGCTTGCCCACTGTTAGTAGGGGGAGGCAGACTTTGGATCCCAGTTCCACTTGAAACTGTAAGTGCACTGCTGGAAGAACAGCCAGTGTTAGCAAGACACTCCAGGCTCCCAGCCCTGTGGCCCGGAAGAGGATACAGAGGTCAAGGTCTTCAAGTGAGGGGACTTGGGTACAGCAGGTGTGGGAGGGGAAGGGGGACTGGGCATCTGGACTTCATCCTGAGCAGTAAGAAGATCTGGGAGGATTTGAATTAAGTGCACTTCTGGGACTGATTAGACAAGATCGCTAGAAGCAGGTGCAGGAAGGAAGCCCTTGTGGGAGGTGATGGGGGTGGGGGAGGTAGAGGATGGTAGAAGGGCCTTCCTTCTTCAGGGCCTGGGGAAGAGTAAGACTGGGTGTCTCTGGAAAGCTAGAGATGGAGGTTAGGAGTGGGAGGAGGCCAGGGATTATGGGGAGAACACCTCTAGCCAGTTTGAATCTGAGCCCCACTTTAGAAAGATGCTCCAGCAGAACCCCAGTTAGGGACTTGGGGCTTGACAGAAGGACTGGGAGGGAAACAGAGTGGCAAGTAGCAAAGACTTAAAATCTGGGGTGAGCGGTGCCCATGTCTTTCTACAAACTCAAAGGACACCTGTACTTGAGCATGTCACTGGATAAAGCGCAAAGACCAGGATCCCACACATCTGAGCCTGCATCTTCCTTCCACTGCTGCTCAGTGTAGCCCTGGAGCACAGGGTAGGGGTCTGAGTAGAAAGAGGATGCCTCTTGGGAGTTCTGTGTGCTAGCAGGACTCCGTGCAGACTCAGCTGGAAGAGTGGATAAGGCCTAAGACCCCTGATTTCTCTGGTCCCCACCCCTCCTCCCTCATGTGTGCGCATGCTCAGCAGCTGCTAGATCCCTGCTTTTGCATGTGTCAGTTTGCCCTCTGCCCCAAACTGCTCCCAGGAACCCCTGCCTCTGCATGTTTGGCCGAGCCCACATGTTATGATCCACCCCATGGAAGGGATGGCTTGTTCTCCGGGGGGTTGAGGGAGAGGGTCGGGAATACTTCTCGATCAGTGGTCCCATCCCCAGGAAAGCTTGGTGGCCAGGCAGGACCAGGCATCGGGTCAGCCGGGCATAGTGGGTGGATCTTAGCTAGCTTTGCAGGCTTACTGGAGACTCTTGGTACAGGCTCACAAGGGTCGGGCCTAAGAAGGGAGTGTCCTGATGTAGGAGCCCAAGGCTATTCCCCATCCCAGAAGCCCAAGGCTGTTCCCCATCCCAGAAGCCCAAGGGCCAAGTCTTTTGCCCGGGAGGCCTCTTACCAGCCTCAGACATTCTTGCAGCTCCAGTCACTGCCTCTCTGCTTCCAAGCCAGAGCTAGTACAAGGCAAAGGCCCAGTAAAAGGATGCCTCTGGGAAGGAGGCTAAATATAGCCAAAGACAAATCCTTTGTAACACCCTTTCATCCCAGCACTTGGAAGTCTGAGGCAGGAGGATCTCAAATTCAAGACCAGACTGGACGATAGCATGACCGTGTTGCAATAAATCAATAATTCATTATGCAGATAGGGACACTTGAAAGTCCAGAAGGATGCTCTTGTCAGGGCCACTTATCCATGCACCTCTGATCATTAGGCCTCACTCGGTCTTGCCATGTGATGTGTCTCCAGGACTCCTACAGATCTTTAGACTGGGGCACCAGAAAGCTCCCTTCTAGCCAGAGACTCCATTCCCTCCTGCCTCATGCCTACTGGTCGTAACCATGTGGTCCCCAGGCAGAAAACTCAAAATGTTCTGTGGGCCATTCACCAGAGAGCATGGGAAACTGGAGAGCATATAGCCAGACTCCAGGGGACAGCTATGAGAGGCCTGGGGGAGCCAAAAAAACCAGATTGGTGGGCAACATCTAATTTTAAAATTAGCAACTTTGTATTTAAAAACAAAATAACGCTTAGGCCCAACAAATTACTTTCATTGGCTATATTGGATCACTTTCCACCTGTCACCAACCTCCGCTGATGCCCCCTGGAGAGTCCCGGGCCTTGCCCACAGTTTCCAGCCACTGTCTCTTTACAAACAAACAGCCTGGGTGGGAGGCCAGAGGCAGTGACTAGACCTGGGTTTGCTGGACAGGTAGGGCCCACCTAGGGAAGTCCAGGGGCCAAGACTAGCCTCATCTCCCCACCCACAGCACTGGCCCCATGGTAGGCCCTGGGCTGATCAGAGCTCACTCGCCCTGGGAGCTGAGACCTTCCTGCCTCCCGCAGGCCTGGTCCCGAGACACCACCCAGCCCCAGAAGCTGAGAAGCCATCCCTGAGAGGGGGGAAAAGGGCCCCTAATGCATCTTCTCCGACTCAGCGGGCAGCGAGGACTCACCCTGCAGCCGAACAGCCCCAGCTCCCTCCCGTCCTCCCCATTCCCGCTCGCCAAGGGGGTAAGAAAAGATGCCCTTCCGCTTCTCCCCATTGGCTCCAGCCGCTGCTCCTCTGGGCCGTGGGGTGAGGTCAGGGCGGGCAGGAGCGGGTGGGCAGCTCGGCAGGGCAGGGCAGGGCAGGGTGCCCGGTGAGTCCCAGGACAGATGCATTTCTGGCCCCGAGCGTAACATGCCCTCGGAACTGCACTTGCCCCTTAGGCCTGCGTGTGCTGGCGCCCTTCCCCCACCCCGCCCGTGTCTGTGCTTTGTACTCTTGTGCTGGGTTCTGCAACTTGACCCGCTTGTGTCCTATCGTCTCAGTGCATTTGGTTGTTGGGAGAAATAAAAACCATCTCGATTTTTTTCCTGATTGGATGATTCGGATGTATTATTTTCTTTTCCGTGCTCTTTTGTTATTTCCTCCTCGACCCTGTTCCTTTCTTCTCCTCCCCCTCCCCTCACCTTTTCCCCACTTGTGAGTGGGCCTGGCTGGGTGAGCTTAAGCTTTTGAGTTGATATCTCCTCCTTTACCTTAGCCCACCTCCCTTCCCCCACTCCTTTTTTTTTTCCCTTTAAATTCCCCTCTGCTCCTTTGCATTAACGGTGCTTTCTCTCCTTTCCCTCCTTATTTGGGGTGTGGCTTGCTTTTTCCTATTGGTTGGCTTCATGTAGGGGCCTCTGTGAGTGTTGACTACTCTAGGCTCCTCAGGGTGGGTGGAAGGTCACCTTTCTTCCCCATCTCCTCAGAATAACTTCATCAACCTGAGCTTTCTCCGCCTCTTCCGTGCTGCCCGACTCATCAAACTCCTCCGCCAGGGTTACACCATCCGCATTCTCCTCTGGACTTTCGTGCAGTCCTTCAAGGTGAGACATAACTGCCACTACTGCTGCTGGCCCGGGGCCAGAACAGACCCCTTAGTTCCGGGTGAAATGGGGAAACTACACTGAAAGTGCTTCTATGATAGATGGGTCGCCATGAGCACGACTCTTGTCTGATGTCCACACCCAGCGTCTACAGAGCTCTGAAGGCCCTGTCTCGCAGCACAGTAGCCTGGGGCACGTGATCACCTGACCCAGTTCAGACCGCTCTGGGCAAGGGGCATGGCGCCCTTCCTCACTGCCTTCCTTCCCTCCAGGCCCTACCTTATGTCTGTCTGCTGATCGCAATGCTCTTCTTCATCTACGCCATCATCGGGATGCAGGTGATCCCGCACCCGTGGGGTACCAGGGCTGCGGGAGGGAGCGTACATCAAAGGGAGCCAAGGTGGCTGTGGCTGCCCCCATGGTCACCCTCCAACTCCCCAGGTGTTTGGCAACATCGGCATTGACGGGGAAGACGAGGACAGCGATGAGGATGAGTTCCAAATCACGGAGCACAATAACTTCCGGACCTTCTTCCAAGCGCTCATGCTTCTCTTCCGGTGAGGGGCCTGAGGGAATTGTTCCCCAGGTTGGGTTCAGACCTGTCTTCATCCTGTGTGTTCATTACTCTTTTGGCTGAGGATGTGGTCCCTCTGACTCTCCAGTTGGGGTGAAGTTAAGTACGCCCAAATCTCTGCCCCTTCTTCCTAGCAGTGCTTTCAGACAGGATCTGGGACGGGGTAGAAGCTTAGAGGGAACGTTATTGATGTTACCTAGTTGAGTTATCCTGACCAGCTTTGTGTTTCATCCCATTAGTGGCAGCCACTTCACAAGCCAATGGGATTAGCCAGTCGGTGCAAGGGGACAAGGAAAAATCAGAAAACATGAGCTCTTGCTGGGCTAACTACTTTTAATAGAAGAAAAAAAAGTGTTCCTTATTGTCTCCCCCTCTATTATACTCCCTCCCCAACTTAGCCAACATATATCAACCATTTGATGTTTCTAGCATTGTTACTAATAAGTTACGGATTAATCGTGGTCCAAGATAAGCTCACCTTCCTAGAGAAAGTCTCTTAACCATTTGATTGACCTGGCCCGACTACAATGTGAAGTTTTCACCCTAGACAGAAAGAAGAAGGTCTATTCTCTTGGCCAGGAGTTTTGTCTCGACAGGCATTTACTGCTTAACTTAGTTTGGGTCTCCATTGCTGTGAAGAAACACTAATGACCAAAAGCAAGAAGGGGGAAGAAAGGGATTCTTCCACGTCAACATCAGAATCCATCATTGAAGGAGATCAGGACAGGAACCCAAACAGGACAGGAACCCAAAGGCAGGAGCTGCTGCCAAGGTGTCTTAGTCAGGGTCACTGTTGCTGTGATGAACACATTGGCAAAGCAGCTTGTGGAGGACAGGGTTCATTTGGCTCACACTTCCACAGCACTGTTCATCACTGGAAGCACTCAGGAAGGGATGCAAACAAGGGAGGAACCTGGAGGCAGGAGCTCATGCAGAGGAAAAGGGTCCCAAAAGCAAGCAAAAGAGTCAGAGACAGCCCCTGCTCCCACTGTTAAGAGTCCCATAGGAAGACCAAGCTACACAACTGTAACATATGTGCAAAGGGCCTAGGTCAGTCTTATGCAAGCTCCCTGGTTGCCAGTTGAGTCTCTGTAAACCTAGGCTGGTGGATTCTGTGGGTCTTCTTGTGGTGTCCTTGACCCGCTCTGGCTCCTGCAATCTTCCCCCTCTTTTGCAGGATTCCCTCAGCTCTGACTGAGGGTTTCTGTTTCCATCCAGTTGCTGAGTGAAGCCTCTCTGATAACAAGTGGGCTAGGCACTAGTCTATGAGTACAGCAGAATGTCATTAGGAATCATTTTCTATCCGAGGTCTCTGGCTATCAGCCTTTGGTTCCTGGCTCTGCAGGCAGTGTCAGGGGTGGGTTCCCTCTTCTGGCGTTGGTCTCATCTGGACCAGTCATTGGCTGGCTGCTCCTATAACTTCTGACTTCTTCACTTCAGCACACCTTGTAGGCAGGACAAATTGTAGGTCATGGGTTTTGTGGCTAGGTTGGTGTTATAGTCTTTCCACTGGAAGTCTTGCCTAGTTACAGGAGATGGCCAGTTCAGGCTCTGTATCCCCCATTGCTAGGAGTCTTGGGTAGGGGTCACCCTCATCAATTCCTGAGAGTTCCCTTTCACTAGATTTCTAGCTCATCCCAGAGATGCCCCCCAATTCCAGTTGCCTCTCCCAGTATTTTCTCCTCTATCCTTCCCACATCTGATCCCTCCTGCTCCGTTACCTACCTCCACCCCCATCCACCTGTGATGTCTATCTCCCCTTCACAAGGAGGGAGATTCATGTGTCCCCCTTGCACCCTCTTTGTTACTTAGCTTCTACTTGACAGCTAATATCCACTTACAAGTGAGTTCATACCATGTTTGTCTTTCTGGGCCTGTATAATAGAGGTATTTTCTTAGTTGATGTTCCTTCCTCTCAGGTGACATTAGCTTGTGTCAAGTTAACATGAAACTGTCCAGAAGCATGCTACTTTATTATTCTCTCTGATAAATTGGTAATGCTAGGATCACTTAGGAAACTGATCCAAGATCAGGGCCCTAAAAACACTTTGGCATATGTCTTAGTTAGGGTTTCCATTGCTCGAACAAACACCATGACCAAAAAAGCAAGTTGGGGAGGAAAGAGTTTATTTGGTTTACACTTCCAGATCGTAGTCCATCATGGAAACAAGTCAGAACAGGAACGCAAGCAGGGCAGAAACCTGGAGGCAGGAGCTGATGCAGAGGCCATGGAGGGGTGCTGCTGACTGGTTCACTTCCCCTGGCTTGCTCAGTCTGTTTCCTTTTTCTTTCTTTCTTTCTTGGTTTTTGTTTGTTTGTTTGTTTGCTTTTTGGTTTTGTTTTGTTTTGTTTTGTTTTCGAGACAGGGTTTCTCTGTGTAGCCCTGGCTGTCCTGGAACTCACTCTGTAGACCAGGCTGGCCTCGAACTCAAAAATCTGCCTGCCTCTGCCTCCCAAGTACTGGGATTATAGGCGTGCGCCACCACTGCCCGGCCTCTATCTGTTTTCTTATTGAAGCCAGGACCACCAGCCCAGGCATGGCACTACCCACAACGGACTGGGCCCTTCTTCATTGACACTAACCAAAAAAAATGCCCCTGTCTCGAAAAAAAAAAAAAAGAAAAAAGAAAAAGAAAATGCCTTATAGCTGGATATCATGGAGGCATTTTCTCAATAGAGGTTCAGGTCCTTTCAGATAACTCTAATATCAAGTTGACATCAGACTAGCCAGCACAGCATATCTAGTCTCTAATTAAGGATGGGGCTGCTAAGAAGCACAAGGATAGCTTTGGCTTTTAGCCAACAACAACAAAAGAAAATGTGTTTACTTTGGGGTTTTTTCCCTAAACTGCCTACCTCCTGTTCTTACCAGCCCCTGAAGAGGTAACCCTTAATGCTATTGTAAATTTGTAGCAGCAATCAATCTGGCTCCTGCCAGCTGAGTTGGCAGTGTCAAGTGTGGTAGTTTGGGGCTACCCATCCAGAGAGCGCATCAGACCTCTACTGTCAGATGTAGTAAGGGAAGGGACCTTTGGCGTGAGGAAAGAGATGTGAGGGAGAAGTAAAAGCAGGGGAGATTAGCCTAGGTAGGGAACCAGAAGCCAGAAGCCAGGGCAAGATCCAAGTCCCTTAGAACCTATAGATAGGCTCACAAGAGAGCTATCTCTGCTGGGCTCCTCCTGGGCTCACAAGAGAGCCATCTGCTGGGCTCCTCCTCACTTTTCTTTTGGCCTTCATGGCCTGGTTCAACAGTGATGAACCCCAGGTCTGTTTTCAGGCAGCATGATAGCTGTAGGGTTGGCTAGAATCACAGTGTGAGATCCCTCCCAGATGGCTCTAGAAAAAGGAAAGGTAGTGGTGGTGGCACACACCTTTAATGCTAGCACTCAGGAGGCAGAAGCAGAGGCAGGTGGATCTCTGAGTTCAAGGCCAGTCTGGCCTACAAATTGAGTTCCCAGTCTCAAATAGAGAGAGAAAGAAAGAGGGGGGGAGAGAGAAAGAGAGAGAAAGAGAGAGAGAAAGAGAGAGAGAGAGAGAGAAGAAAGGTACTAACGAGATGGCTCAGCAGTTAAGAGCACTTGCTGCTCTCCTAGAGAGCCTAGGTTCAATTCCCAGACTCTCACTGGCAGCTCACACCTGTCTGTAACTCTCCATCCAGGGAATCTGACACCATCACACAGACACACATGCAAGCAGAACACCAACGCACACAAAATAAAAATAAATAAATCATTCTAAACAAACAAGAAGGTCTGAGCCGCACTTTGTTTGTTTGTTTGTTTGTTTGAAACGGGGTCTCACTGAATAGCTCTGGCTACATAGACAAGGCTGGCTTTGAACTCAGAAAGATCAGCCTGCCTCTGCCTTCTGAGTGCTGAGACTAAAGGTGTGCACCACTGCACCAGCACAAAGTCTGTGAGTGCAACCCCTTGCTCTTCTGTTATATTTTCTTGTTGGGCAGCTAAGACCATGCAAATGACCAAAATTGATCACTTTCTTTGTTTCTTTTGTTTTAATTCTGTCAAGCCCACTAAAGGTCCACTCGAGTTTTAGAAGGACCTCTGGCTCCTTTAACCATTGCTTCACCTATGTGAGGACAAGTCAGAGGCCTTGCTTGAACAAGGCTTCACTGGAAGCATGGAGACTCTATGTATTGAGTCCTCTTTGTAGGCAGGACACTGGTTAGAATCACTGGGTGGGTCTCCATGGCCTCCCCGAACAAGACAGCAGGTGACTCCCCAATAGTTCCAGGATACTTTTAGAGATACCCCATAGTGCCCTGGAATCTAGTTGACCTTGGAAGGAAAGGTGGGGGTGAATATTGTCTTTTGATCCCTCTGCCCACACCCGCATAGGCCTCCGAGTAAGGCTGTTGCATGCCAAGAAGGGCAGATACACCAGTCAGGCATTTAGCTACTGTGTTTGCCTGGACAAAACAAGCCACTCTTACAAGAAACATGGATTAGGCCTACATGTTTGTTTTGTTTTGTTTTTTAAGCCAGTCCTTATGATCATCAAGAATGGACCAATAGCACCATTGATTTAAACAGACATTTGACATCAATGCATTGAACTTTGACCTTAGAAATGTTAATGTCACACTAAATCTCTAAGTCTCATCTTTTATAAACCTTAAGTAACTAACAGGCTTGAACAGGGCACTCTGAGCATTTAGGGAAAGGGGATAGTCCCCTGGGCCTTGAGCCTCAGTCCCTGCCCTTCTAGGGAGGCAGTAGTGAGTAGTGTCCATTTGGGACTGGAGCCCAGGTCACTGACGCTGCATATCCTCAGGAGCGCCACAGGGGAAGCTTGGCACAACATCATGCTCTCCTGCCTCAGCGGGAAGCCGTGTGATAAGAACTCTGGGATCCACACAGCAGACTGTGGCAACGAGTTTGCCTACTTCTACTTTGTCTCGTTCATCTTCCTGTGCTCATTTCTGGTGAGTCTGCTCACGCGGAGGGCCCGTGTCTTCAACGCCCCCCCACCCCCACCCCACCCCCCGCCCCCCACACTGACTCGGGCCAGTGAATCCCTCTAAACTGGGACTGGAGTAAAACACTTGCTTGCTCCTTGCCATGTGGTGACATCTGGATGGGTGACTGCGGGTCTGCCCCCTCCCCCACGCAGAGAATCTGAATTTGGCCATGGTGGAAGGATATGGACCACAACAGGCCCTGGCTTTGGCCCCAGCTCACATAGCCCCTACCTCCGACTGTGCCATCTCTCTCAGGCTTTGCCTCTGTGTGTGTCCATCCATCTCTCTCTCTCCCTTTGTCACTGGCTTCCACTCTCATTGGCCTTGTGAATGGGAATCTTTTATGTCTGTTTCCTTTCATCTGGTCTCTTCCTCGTTCCCTTGGGTCTCTGTGTCCTTGCCCCCACCCCTACGGTCTCCTCTCTACTCCCATTGGCCCCCAGATGCTGAATCTCTTTGTTGCTGTCATCATGGACAACTTCGAGTACCTCACCCGTGATTCCTCCATCCTGGGCCCCCACCACCTGGATGAATACGTGCGTGTCTGGGCAGAGTATGACCCTGCTGCCTGGTAAGGAGGCATCTCAGATCTCCTGGCTGTATTGTCCACCTCCTCCTGAAACTGGGACAAGAATGAAATCAGGTCTCAGGTGTGGGACGCTGAGTCCTAGGATCTCAGCAGGGACCTCATGAGTGAGTCCAGGGTAGGAATCATGACTTTCTTGTTACCCAAGGTCAGGCACATTCCACCCCTTGCCCAAGCCCAATTCCAAGCCCAAGCCCAAACCTTCTAGATGGAGGTAGTCAACTATGGAGATTTTCAAGGATCCTTGACCCCCTCAAAACCTCTGGTCTCTCTCTTATGGTTAGGTCTCTGGGTGGTAGCCTACACTAAGGACCTCTGGACTTCATTCACCAGGGAGTGTAGGGGCAGCACTGGCCCACCTTGGCCCTCTGGCCAGAGTGGCAGAATCCAGTTCAAAACTTAGAGCAGGCTTGGACATTATGGCACATGTGGGCAGTCCTAACACTCAAAAGGCTGAGGCAAAAGAATCAGGAGTGAAGGGCCAGCCTGGGCAACAAATGACTTTGTTTTAAAAACAATCAAAACAAACCAGGCATGGTGGCACACAGCTTTCATCCCAGAAAACAGGAGGTAGAGGCAGATGGATCTTTGAATTTGAGGCCAACATGATCTACACAGTGCTTTCTAGGCCAGCCAAAACTACATAATATATGAAACTATTTCAAAAAAAAGCTGGGCATGTGGCACAGAGAGAGTTTCAGGATAGTCAAGGCTACACATAGAAACTCTGCTTCAAAACCCAATGCTGCTGATGATAATGAGGAGGAGGAGGAGAAGGAGGGGGAAGAGGATGGGAGAAGGAGGAAGAGGAGGAGGAGGAGGAGGCAGAGGTAGTAACTTACAAACTATAAACCCAGCTTTTAGAAAACAGAGGCAGAGAATCAGGAGTATGAGGACCATTACCCCCCACTTCCAAAATAAAATTTTTGGGCAAGCAAGATGGCTCAGTGTGTGACGGCACTTTGTAGCCTGCCTGCCTGAGTCACCAGCACCCACTCACATGATGAGAAGCAACTCCCACAAATTGTTTTCTCTCTCTCTCTCTCTCTCTCTCTCTCTCTCTCTCTCTCTCTCTCTCTCTCACACACACACACACACACACACACACACACACACACACACACAGAGTGTAATTTCTTAATTTAAACAGAGGTCTTAATTTAATTTAAATTAATTCAAATTAATTTAACTTAATTTAAACAGTGATGGTACACACCTTTAATCCCAGCACTTGGGAGGCAGAGGCAGGCGGATTTCTGAGTTCGATGCCAGCCTGGTCTACAGAGTGAGTTCCAGGACAGCCAGGGCTACACAGAGAAACCCTGTCTCCAAAACAAAACAAAGGGGGGAAAAACAGGTCTGGAGATATGGCTCAGTGGTGAAAAACACTTGCTGCCCTTGCAGAGAATCTGGGTTCAGTGTCTTAGACTCCAGCTCCAGGCATCTTAGGACCTCTTCTGGCCTCTGTAGGGACCCACACAAATGTACACAAGTAAATAGTATATCTCTTATTAAAATAAAAATGTCAAGGTTTAAAAATGTGGCTGGGTAGCAGACTCTTGCCTAGCCTATTTGAGGCCCTTAGTTCCATCTCACATACATTGAAAAATAAAATAAAAGCCTTTGGGCAGATCACACAGAAATGGGGGAGAGGAGCCTGCATCCTACTGATGAAGGCAAGGTTGAGTTTCCCTGTCTCACAAAGACCCCCAGCACACCCTCCACTAACAAACAGAAGGTCACACAGCATCTTAGACTCCATGGAGTTTACTGAGGCAGTACCTCTGAAGTGGCAGAACAAGAATTCTAGCTCATCCTGGGCACGGGGTTGAAGGAGTGTTAGTGGGGGAGGGGCCCCCTAGTGGTCTGTGCTCTGCTTCCTTTGGCCTCCGTCCTGCAGGAGAGGCGCACAAGAAAATGCAGAGAGCTGTCTGTCTGCCTCTCCCATGGCTGCAGCCCCAGACAAGCCCTCCTCGAGTTGGAGAGGCTTGGGCCAGGCATGTTGCTAGGGCTGGTTTGGGGGCCTTTTTAACTCTTCCTTTTTGATTTTAGGTCACTACAGTGGGATGCTGTCCCCTCCTCTAGGCCACATACCCACCCACACCAGTGTAGCCTATGTAAATGCCAAAGGAAATAGATGCACAAAGGAGCCCTGAGTAGAGAGGCCACGGCATGGCCTAGAACCTCCAGCACCCACACCCCATCAAAACCTCTGTCCCTAAGGGCGGGTGCGTAAATGTCTGTGAACGCAGCAAAGCCTTTACCTGTCCCAGGTTCCCACTCCTTCAGATGAGGAGATCTCAGCCTCATCTCCCTGGTCTCACTGTGTGCTTGGGGAGCCCTTTTCATGGGGACCAACCCAGGATCTCCACTAACCCCTCTCTTCTCCTTTCAGCGGCCGCATTCACTATAAGGACATGTACAGTTTATTGCGAGTAATATCGCCCCCTCTCGGCTTAGGCAAGAAATGTCCTCATAGGGTTGCTTGCAAGGTTTGACTTCCACTAAAACCTGCTAGCATCAATTGAATGAGTGTGGCTTGGGGTCTTCCATATATATATTTCATATATATATATTTCTCAAAAACAGAGCCATCTCTCTCTCTTGCATTAAACTAGCAAACTCTTAGCCTCCAGAATGCGGCCATGCAGACTCCACGAAGCATGGGACACACCTCTCTGTTCCCTCTGAACATCTGTGCTTGCTCTTAGCTGAAGCTGCCCATCCCGTGGTCTCAATGACACCCCCAAATCAGATGCATCCCTTGGGGGAGTTGTAACTTTGCATTTCCCTATCCCGACTCCCTCCTCCCCACCCTCTACCTCCTGAAGCCTCCTTGCCACTGGCCATGCCCTGCCCTAGCCCTCACCCAGGCCCCCTCAGAGACCAGCCTCAGCCAACCAGACACGCAGCCCCTGAACAGTACGACCCGCAGCTCTGCACCTACCTCAGCCACAGCTTGGAGCCCAAGTGGAATCTGACTGTTTCTCTTTTCTCTCTCTCTCTCTGCCTGCTTGTAAGCAGTGAAATAATCATTTTTAATTACCTTTTCTTCCATTTTTTCTCCTCTTTTCCATTTATTTAATATATCCATTTTATTGTCCTCTGCCTCTTTCTCTATTTTTTCGGCTCGTGTGGTTTTTTTTTTCTTTTTTCTTTTTTCTTTTTCTGTTTCTTCTCTGCCTCTCCCCTCACCCTTTTGGTTCTCTGCCCCACCCACCCGTCCTGTTTTTTGTTTTTGGTGCTGCCAGGGGTCGCATGCCTTACCCGGACATGTATCAGATGCTGAGACACATGTCCCCACCCCTGGGTCTGGGGAAGAAGTGCCCGGCCAGAGTGGCTTACAAGGTAGTCTATCTTTGCCAACACCGATGTCCCAGAGCTGGGGATTTTTCGGTGGTGACTACAACACCCAACGAGTCTTCTGCCAACATTCCTCTTCTTTTTTTTTTTTCTTTTTTTCTTTTCTCGAGTAATTGAGTCATGAGCGTCCCTCGACTCTCAGCAGTGCGCTGTGTCCTTTCTGATGAGTGTCTGCGTGTTTTGAGACTCCATTATGGCCGACAAGCCAGGGGGAGGGGGAGGGAGCACTCTAATCCCCTAGCACCCATAGGACCACCCTTGGGAAACCAAATTGTATGTCTCTGCCCATCCAAAAACACGCCCTGCCCGCCAGGCCCAGGCCAGACTGTGTTCTGTGCCTTGAGCCCTAGGCCCTGGCCTCCCCACCCACATCTGAAGCTGACCTCTGACTTAGGGCCCGGGAGATCCGACACCTCTCACAGCTGAGTTCCCCTCCCCCTCCCTCTGCCCTGGAGTTGTCTCCCAGCACCTGAACCATGCCACCCATCTACCCAAGATGCCCCAACATGCCTCTCCACTCCATTGTTTCAAAGCAAGCAGGAGGGCTGCAGCCGCTCCAACCCCGAACTGGTGCACCTATCAGGCCTTGCACGCTGCCTTGGAGGGATCTGGGGGTGGGAGGGGCGTATGCCAGCTGAGGGAGCGAGGAGATTGCTGCTCCTCTAGACTTCTGTCCTGGAATCTCCCCCGGCCCTGGAGGACATCTGCTCCCTCAGTTCATCCTCGAGATGGCCAGGGATGACCTTCAAACCCCATGCCCCAGAAGTGACTCTGTATCCGAGCCTTCCCCTCCATCTTTGTCACCTTCTCTCTTCAGTACTACCCCAAGCCCGATGTGGGGGTTTCCCTCTCAGATTTCAGCCTCTCCCCACAAGTGTCCTTCGTGTCCCCTCCTATCCTGATCTCTGTGTGAAGCCACCGTGCTCCCTGAGGCACCTTTGTGTACATTTAAAGTAGTGTATCTTCCACAGAACACTGCTGGGAAAGTGTGCTACAGAGAATACACTTTCCTGCTCCACAGTCTGTGAGTTCTCTGCTCAAACAGAGCCTTTTGTGCAGTGCCTCATTTACGTTTACTGCCCCTTCCCCTGCCCCACTCCACATCCCACTTCCTACCCTACCCTTGGTTTACTGGCTCCCACTCTGTGAATCCCCTGGTGAGCCCCAGACTTTCCCTTAACATCCCCCCAAGCCGATGGCACATCAAAGCCCAACATTTCTCCCTTCCCACCAAGCAGGACAGAAACCCCTGCCTGGGACACAGAATTCCTTCCCTGGGCCTCAGGAATGCCCCTCGCCCCTTTCCCCTGCTACTGCACAGACAGCCATGATCCGGCGAGCCCCGACAGTCACTTCCCACGGAGCTATGAATGAGTCTCGAGATTCCGTCTGCATGTGCCCGTTTGTAACGCTCTGTGTAGGCCTCGCTGCATGTCCACCAGGGGCCTGCGTGGGGAGGTGCCTGTCTGAGGATGGAATGCTGCGGCTGGGTGACTATCATCTGCCCGTTCTGGGCCGAGCAGGGGGTGGGGGCGGGGAGCGGCGGCTGTGGCCGTGGACCCCACCTCAAGGCTGCTGCACGCACTTGCTGCTGACATCTGCCTTCTGCTCTTTTCTCTTTGGGTGGAGGTGAGAGGGAGCCTCTGAGAAGAACTCTGAGGCAGGGCAAGAACCTGGGGCAAGAACTCCGGACCCCTGAACCTCAGGTCCCACAGCGGTATTCAAAACAGAAACAATCAGTTTGGTTAAAAATGGTGGCAGGTCCTGGCATCCCAGCTACTCAGGAAGCCAAGGCAGGAGGAAAACTTTGTGTTCAAAAAAAAAAAAAAAAGAAAGACTGACAAGGTAGGGACAACAGTGTGGAAAGCCCTGGGTTCCTTTGCTGTTCCACGCAGGGGAAATGAGAAATTCTGCACTGGCATAGGCGACCATAGAGGAAGTTGCCCCGACTTCAGAGTTCTTCCTGGGGCTTCCTGGGTCAGGTGAATTTGGCTTGCAAGGTGCTGGTAGGGCCTAAGAATGACTGTCCTCACCTGGGGTTTTCTGTAGAGACTCCTGCGGATGGACCTGCCTGTAGCTGATGACAACACAGTTCACTTCAACTCCACCCTAATGGCTCTGATCCGAACCGCCCTGGATATCAAAATTGCCAAGGGTAAGGCGAGCCACCGACCTGGAGTAGGGGTTGGGGGGACATAGATGATGACTTGGAGGGGAAGAAGAAGAAGGCCAGGATCCTTCCGAATGAGTTGTCAGGGGGACCACTCTTCTTATCTAGCTAGTTCTTCATTCTTGCATCTGTGAAAACATTTAGTGCACAGCTCATGTGTGCCAGACACGCCTCCAACCAAAGGGATGCAGCAGTTTACACATACAAAAAAGACCCCCCAGTCCCTGACGTAGGTGGTACTGTGAGTTGTGTGGACATATAAGGGAAAGGACCCCCAGGCTGAGAGCAGCCTGTGTGCAAAAGCCCTGAGAGGTGGGAATGAAAAAAGCAGGAGAAGGAACCGCATGGGGCCCTGCTGACTTGCCCTTTGCGTAAAGGAGACACACACACACACACACAAACACACACACACACACCGCCCAGGATCCAGAGGAAAAAGGTGAGATCTGACCCAGGTCACATCAGAATGATGCCTCCTAGTTTATGGAGACAACCCAGTGAGAAGAGGGAGGTTAGGGCCTGTGTTAGCCTAACTTTTGATACTGTCATGAACTAGCTGGGACCCGGTGCTTTATGAAGAAGAAACAGGATAGCAAGATGGTCCAGTGAGTAAAAGCGTTTACACCCAAGTCTGGTTAGCCTATGACCTGAGATATGACCTGAGATCAGTTGCTAAGAGTGGTTTTCACACTTCCATGTGTGAACTGTGGCATACACAGCCTGCCCCCAACACACACACACACACACACTGGAATAAATGTAATTTTTAAAAAAATCTCCAAGAGTAGTTCTGGTTGCTCTCAGGAGACCCCATAATCAAATTTTTCAGCCAGACAACTCAGATAAGGTCAGAGCGTCCTCCTTTCTAGGATCTGTAACTTTTCTTTGAGACAGAATTTTGTTTATTTGGAGATTAAGAGAGTAAAAGGAGAGAACAGGAGGGGGCAGGAGGAGAGAGACTCATGTGGGCAGCCTAGGAGAGCTTGACTCCTCAGGCTCCGTCTTCAGGGCATGAACACCCTCTATCCCCTTCTTATTGTCAGATTTTCTGACATTCCCTCTCTCTCTTATTTTTTTTTAAAGATTTATTGATTATTATATGTAAATATGTGTAAGTAGCTGTCTTCAGACATACCAGAAGAGGGCGTCAGATCTCTTTACGGATGGTTGTGAGCCACCATGTGGTTGCTGGGATTTGAACTCAGGACCTTCAGAGGAGCAGTCAGTGCTCTTAACAGCTGAGCCATCTCACCAGCCCCTCTCTCTTATTTTTTAAATAATTAATTAATTTACTTACTTTGATTTTGGGGGACAGGCTTTCTCTGTGTAGCCCTGGCTGTCTTGGCACTCGCTCTGTAGACAAGGCTGGCCTCGAACTCCGAGACCCAGCTGCCCCTGCCTCCAGAGTGCTGGGAGTGGCACCTGCTCCCTCTGTTTTTAAATGTTGATATGATCTCTAAGATCCTTTAGTTTCTTCTAAATGAGCTACTTCATCATTTCTTCTACTGATGCTCTTAGCCTCCAGCTAGGCGGGCTGTGCTGTTCTTGTTTTTGGTTCTGTTGCTGGTACTTTTATTTCAGTGCTGACAGAAGACATTTAGGGATAAGAGCAGTACAGTGGTGGCGCACGCCTTTAGTCCCAGCACTTGGGAGGCAGAGGCAGGCAGATCTCTGTGAGTTTAAGAACAGCCTGGTCTACAGAGTGAGTTCCAAGACAGCCGGGGTCACTCAGAGAAACCCCACCCCCCAAAAAAAGAAGAAGAAGAAATGCCAGTTGAATTAGCAAAATACTAAACAAAACCAGCTAGGATACCAAGTGACCATTTATTTCCAAATAGTTTCTTCTCCTTTGAATTTGTGTTTTAGTATCTTTTAGCATGTTTTTGTTTTGTGTCTTTTTTTTTTTTCAAGACTGGGTTTCTCTGTGTAGTTCTGGCTGTCCTGGAACTCACTCTGTAGACCAGGCTGGACTCGAACTCAGAAATCCGCCTGCCTCTGTCTCTGCCTCCCAGGTGTTGGGATTAAAAGGCATGTGCCACCACTGCCTGGCTGTTTTGTGTCTTCTTAGTATCATTTGTTTGTTTTTCAGACAGGTATTCACATAGTCCAAGCTGAGCTTGAATTTGCTATGTAGTTATGGATGACTTTGAACTCCCGATCTGATCCTCTTGCCTCCACTACCCAAGTGTTGGGATCACAAGTGTGCATAGCCACACCTGGTTTATGAAGTCCTAGAGAGGAATGGACCAGGATTTGGTGTGTACCAGGCAGGCACTCTACCAACTGAACATCCCCTTTCCTCTCTTTTTTTATTGATTTATTTTTTAAACACTTTTTAAAAGATCCACTTATTGTTATTTTATGTGTATGAATTGGTGCTTGAATGTAGGTCTGTACACCATATGTGTGCCTGGTGTCTGAGGAGGCCAAAAGAGGAAGTCAGGTGCCTGGGGAATTGAAGTTACAGGCAGTTGTGCGTTGCCCAGTATAGGTGCTGGGAACCAAAATTGGGTCCTTTGCATAACCACTGAGCAGTCTATCCACAGCTTCCTCCCCCTTTTGTTTCTTCCTGAAAGTTTCTATGTTAACTGGTAGAATCTCCCTCTCTCTTTCTTTCTGTCTGTCTGTCTGTCTGTCTCTCTCTCTCTCTCTCTCTCTCTCTCTCTCTCTCTCTCTCTCTGTCTCTCTGTCTCTCTGTCTCTGTCTCTGTCTCCCTCCCCGCCCCTTCTCTCTCTGACAGGCTCTGACTCCTCAGCCCTAGATGGCTTGGAGCTCAATCTTGTACTCCAGGCCTAACTCACAGAGATCCACCAGTCAGTGGTGGTATATGGCTTTACTCTCAGTATTACAGAGGAATAAGCAAGCAGATTTCTGTGAGTTTGAGGCCAGCCTGGTCTACAGAATAAGTTCCAGGGCTACACAAAGAAACCCTATCTCGAAAAACAAAACAACAAACCCCTCAAAGAGATATGACTGTCAAGGCTTCCCGAGTGCTGGCGTTAAAGACATGGCCACCACTGCCCGCCCCAGCTGGACTTTGAGTCAGGTTGTCCTTGTTGCCATTGCTTGTTTGTTTGACTCTGTCTTTATGCAGCTCTGGCTATCTTAGAACTCACAGCTGGACTCAGCTGGCAGAGGTCCACCTGCCTATGCCTCCTGGGATTAAAGGCATGGCCACCATGCTCTGATGGCCACTCAAGGTCCCTGTGTGAGGTCACCTCTCATGGTCTTAGGTTTTGTCTTTCACACTGGCAGAAATATGAAGGGGCAAGGTGCTGGGTGATCACCTCTGTGGTGTATTCAGAACCAACCCTGTAAGATCCCTTCCAAGACAGGAATTCACATGTTGTCTTGGGCTTTTCTGTGAGGCCAATACCTGCTGTGGGGAATTCTCCAACACCTTCACCCTGTAGATTCAGAGAACTCATGGCTCTTCTATGTGGCATTGGCATAACGAGGCTCTCAAATGCAGTGTAAACTGAAAAGATCAGCAAGAAAGGGGGCAGAATAGACCAAGTGCTGGTGAAGGGTCTGACATGTGACCCACACGCCCAGGAACCACTCGGACACAATGGGAAGCAGCCTTGTAGCTCTCTCTGCCACCATAGTAAATGACTCCGAGACAAGAACTTGGAGGAGAAGGGGTTAACTTTGTTTCACAATTTCTGATGGATACAGCTCCCAGCATGACAGAGAGACATGACCATGGGAGCAGGAGACTGGCCAATCACATCCCTAGCCAGGAAGCTGGGAGAGTATACACCCCCAGCATCCTACCTTCCCAAAGAGCTCCACCAGCTGGTGACCAGGTGTGCAAACACCTGGGAGTCACAGCAGAGAGCACCAACAACCATGGCATAATAAACCGACGGACGGACGGTGGCTGGAGAGGGTGCCGGCCTCTATGGCACTGGCTGCTCTTCCAGAGACTGGGTTTCAACTCCCAGCAACCATCTAGTGACTCACAACTGTCTGTAGCCCCAGTCCCAGAGGATCTAATGCCTTCTTCTGGCCTCTGTGTGGACTGTGCACACGTACTACACAGACATACATGCAAAACACCCATACACATAAAATAAAATTTAAAACAAGCAAAAAAGAATAAATGCCAAGGCTTTACCTGGTAATCAAAATGACAAATACAGAGGTGAGTGATGTGGCCACAGATGGGACTGAACACAGCGCAGGATAATTTTGGCTGTTGGTCGGCAGCAGCATTTCAACTCTCCCCAGTCTTGTTAGTCTGCAATTCTTCAGCACAAGTATGGCATTTTTAGGAAACTTCTTCCGTTTACAGGGTTCACACTCCAACCTATTCTACAGATAGGCAGGCCACATAACCCAAGTGAAGACAGGCTGGCAGCTTAGACTGAGGGGCATGGAGTGTTCAGACTCTGACAGGATCCCTCCCATGTGGAAGTAGACTGAAGGAGAGAGGACCCAGGGATACTCGCAGACTTGAAGTGTGAGCTACAAAAGGATGGGACAGCTCTGTTCTGAAGAAGCAGGAAAGGCAGGCAGGAGGCCAAAGGCGGAGGCAGTCGAGGGCACAGAAAGGAAGCAGGTGCTGGAGAGAATCCTGCAGACTTTCTGAGACAAGGAACAAGAGCTGAGAGACCATCCTAATGCTGTTATCCCAGCCCTTTGGCAAGCTGAGGCAGGAAGATCACAAGTTCAAGACTAGCCTAGGCTAGAGAGTAGCCTTGTCCAGCTTGGTCAGTTTAATGAGACTCTCTCTTAAAATAAGACAATTGGGGCGGGGGAGTTGGGTGGCTGGAGAGATGGCTCAGCAGTTAAGAGCACTGACTGCTCTTCCAGAGGTCCTGAGTTCAATTCCCAGCAACCACATGATGGCTCACAACCATCTGTAAAGCTACAGTGTACATGTATACATAAAATAAATAAATAAATCTTAAGAAACAAAACAAAACACAAGCATTGTAGCAGGGGAGATGGCCCATTGAGTAAAAAGGCCCATTTGAGTAAAAAGCATTTGCCGTGGCCAGGCAGTGGTGGCGCACGCCTTTAATCCCAGCAGTTGGGAGGCAGAGGCAGGCAGATTTCTGAGTTTGAGGCCAGCCTAGTCTACAGAGTGAGTATCAGGACAGCCGGGGCTACACAGAGAAACCCTGTCTCGAAAAACCAAAAAAAAAAAGCATTTGCCGTGCCGTAGGACCTGAAAATCACCAGCACACATGCGTGTGCACACGCATGCACCCACGCACACATACAAATAAATATAATCAATTTTATTTAGGTTCTGCCGATATTAAATAAAACATGTTAAAAAATTTAGGCTGAGCATTGATAGCACACGACTTTAATTCTAGCACTTGGGAGTCAGAGGCAGGCAGATCTCTATGAGTTCAAGGTCAGCCTGGTCTGTAGAGTAAGATCCAGCCAAAGCTACACAGAGAAACTCTGTCTTGCAAGAGATGTTTTTTCAGCACAGGCAGTTACATGTATCTATGTTTAGTATCCCACAAGGCCAAAGTCCAGGCCAGCCATGCAGCCTTCCATGGAGAGCCCAGGGAAGAATCTCTTCCCAGCTCTATCTACACATGCACACTGCTTGGTCCTGCCACAGTGGAACTGAGAGATGAGAAGGACAGTCTGCAGGGATGTGGGTCTACATCTGTGAGTTCCATGCCATCCGTGGCTCCATGGTAACCCTGTCAAAACACAAAAACAAAACATGGCTCGGCAGTTAAGAGCACTTGCTGCTCTTGCAAAAGACTCAGATTTGGTTCAAACCTGTAACTCCAGTTCCAGAGGATCCGACGCCCTTTTCTGGCCTACATGAGCACCAGAAATTTACACGGTGCACATGCATGCATGCAAACAGACAAATAATCCACCTAAAAGAGGCAGAGGCAGGTGGATCTTATAAGTTTGAGATCATCCTGGTCTATATAGCAAGTTCTAGGCCAGCCAGGGCTACATAGCAAGAACCTCTTTAAAAAATAAAAATAATCCAGATGATGGTGGTGATCGCCTTTAATCCCAGCAGTTCAGAGGCAGAGAAAGGATCTCTGTGAGTTTGAGGCCAGCCTGGTCCACAGAGTGAGTTCCAGCTCAGCCAGGACCATACAGAGAAACCCTGTCTTGCAAAAACCAAAAAATAAAATAAAAAGTAAAGAGATGATAGGTCCCTTAGTATGCCTCTTTAATAAAGCATTTGAGCACAGACTTGAAAGAGGCAGCCACACATCTTTATAGGAAGAACAGTCATTGCAGAGAGAACAACTTGATCAAAAGGCCTGAGGTAGGGTCATAAAGTGTATCTAAGGAACTACACAGATGTCAGCATGACTGACCAGTCCTAAGGGGGAGGAAGAGAGAAGGCACCAGAAGCTGGGGAACAGTTTAGTCAGTAAAGTGACTGTGGAGTTTGAATCCTCAGCACCCGTATATAAATGCTGGTTTGGTGGTGCAGATCTGTAAACACAGCTCTGGAAAAGAGACAGTGGATCCCTAGGACTCACATTACAGCCAGTCTAGACAAATCAATGAGCTCTGGGTTCATTGGGAGACCCTGTCTCAGGAAGTGAGGTGGATCCCACCAGAGATGGCTCAGTGGGCAAAGGGGCTTGTCATCAGGTCCGATGATCAGAGTCCAGCCTCCCAAAGCCATATAGTGAAAAAGAGCGAACCAACTCTGGTCATCAGGCATGTGCCACCTGCCACTCCTGGTAGAGCAGGCTGGCCTCAGACTCAGGTTCACCTGCCTCTGCCCCGCAAACACGAGAGGTGTGTACCACCGTTCCTGACTATTTATATTTATTTATTTTATATATATGGGTATTTTGTCTGGGTGTGTGTCTATGCATCATATGTGTGTTTGATGCCTATGGATGCTGGAAGAGGGGGTCAGGCCCCTTGTGCTCTTCGAGCTTGAGTTGCAGGTAGTCGTAGTCCTGAGAACAGAACTTGGGTCTTTGGCAAAAGTAGCATGTCTTCGTAACCACTGAGCCATTCCTCCAGACCTTAACTGAAGCAGTCGGGGGTGGGGGGTAGCCAACCCTAGGAACACAGTTGGAAATCGAAGCCAGAATAGCGATCCTGGCCCTTGTGGCATCTCTAACCAGGCCTGTGGGGCCTGGAAGTAGCCCCACAGTGGCCCTCACGGCCACCTCTGTGAGGTGCTCACCCCATCTCTCTCCATGTTGCAGGTGGAGCTGACAAGCAGCAAATGGATGCAGAGCTACGCAAGGAGATGATGGCCATTTGGCCCAACCTGTCTCAGAAGACCCTGGATCTGCTGGTCACACCTCACAAGTGTAAGAACAAACCCAGGGATGGGCGGTGGAGCCTCGGAGACGGGGCTGAGCTAGGTGAGAGCTGCCCTGTCCTCCACAGCCACGGACCTGACAGTGGGTAAGATCTACGCAGCCATGATGATCATGGAGTATTACCGACAGAGCAAGGCCAAGAAGCTGCAGGCCATGCGAGAGGAGCAGGTACTCCCATTGCTGGGGGTGCCTGGAATGGGGTGGCGGGTCTGTCTGTCTTTGTGGGAACCAGTTGGAACAAGAAGTGTGGTAAGGCTGGGCCATTGCAGGAACACATACCTGCTAACTTTCAGTCACCAGCAGGTGCTAGGCATCTGCCTATGGCAGCCACGGTTTCAGACCCTGGCCTGGCTGCCTGCCTCCTGGTGGCTTACCTTCCAGCTGGGGGGATGCTAACAGCCTCAAATGACTAAGACAGTTTCATAGTGGCAAATTATGCCACTATAGGGAAAGTTGAGCCAACTCTATAGAGCACTAGAGCCAGGATGTATGGTGTGAAGTGGATGGTCAAGGACACCCTCACTGAGGAGGTGAGAGCTGAACAAAGAGCTGAGGTAAAAGGGGAAGGGACTGGAGACATGGTTCAGCAGTTAGGAGCTAAGAGCAAGTGCCTAGGTTCAGTTCCCAGCACCCACGTGGTGCCTCACAACTGCCTGTAACTCCAATTCCAGGGGATCTGAAGCCCCTTATAGCCTCTGTGGTCACCTGATCATGTGTGGTACATACACACACACACACACACACACACACACCATAGGCTTACACACATACATATAAAATAGTAAGATAAATACTTTTGTAAAGTGAGCTGGAGACCAGGTATCATGGTATACACCTTTAACTTAGAAGGCAGAAAAAGACAGATCTCTATGAGTATAATGCCAGCCTGGTCTACAGACCACATAGGGAGCTCTAGTCCAAACCAAGATAACATAGTATAGTAAAAATCTGGAGAGAGGCCGGGCAATGGTGGCGCACACCTTTAATCCCAGCACTTGGGAGGCAGAGGCAGGTGGATTTCTGAGTTCAAGGCCAGCCTTGTGTACAGAGTGAGTTCCAGGACAGCCAAGGCTACACAGAGAAACCCTGTCTGGAAAAAAAAAAGAATCTGGAGAGAAAGAGAGAG
>NW_022196905.1:223046890-223056774 GCF_008632895.1 Mastomys coucha
GGAGGAGGAGGAGGGAGGGAGAGAGAAATGGAGAAAAAGAAGAAGGAGGAGGGGAAGGAGGAGGATGAAGAAGAGGAAGAGGAAGAAAGGAGGAGGAGAGGACTGAAGAGCTAGCTCAGCAATTAAGAGCACCAGATAGATGCTCTTAATGTTCACCAGATAGATGGTCCATGTTCAGTTCCCAGCACCCACCTACAACCATCTGTGACCCCAGTTCCTGGGGTCTTCAGGCATCAGGCACACACACACATACACCTGGTGTATATACATATATGCAGGCAAAAGACTCATACACATAGTGAAACAAACAAACAAACAAACAAAAAAGTAGGGATCAAGCATGGTGGCAATTGCCTTTAATCCCAACACTATGTAGGGAAGCCAGAGGCAAACAGATCTCTTGTGAGTTCAAACTCAACCAAATAGAAAGAAATGGAGGAGTTGATATCCAGGGGAAAACAATTATTGTGTGACAAAACTTATCCTGGAAAGACATGATACTCATCCCTGATAGGTTTTCCAACTCAGACCAAAGTACAGATACCACCATGAGTTTTATTAGGATTGCTTAAGAAGCATATATGACTCCGAGACTAGTGCATCACCAAAACCCACCCCGGCATGGGCAAGAGCTCACAAAAGCTGGGAACCCAGAGCCTCCTGCACAGCCTGTAAGCAGCTCAGCAGGCTGGAGAGGGTCCGTCCTGAACGACTCAGTTGGTATAAACTGAGGCAGTTCTGCCAGACTCTGTTTTTTCTAGCAGCTGTTCTTAACACAAGGTCTCTGAAGCCGGGCGGTGGTGGTGCATGCCTTTAATCCCAGCATTTGGGAGGCAGAGACAGGAGAATTTCTGAATTCGAGCCTAGCCTGGTCTACAGAGTGAGTTCCAGTACAGCCAGGGCTGCACAGAGAAACCCTGTCTCGAAAAACCAAAAAAAAAAAAAAAAAAAAAAAAATACAAGGTCTCTGGAGTAGCTTGACCCCTCTGAGCATGACTCTCAGCAGTCTTTACTGCTTACTCAGGCAAGGAGGTGCTAGGTGAATCTGCTTAGTTTCAGGGACTTCCTTCGGCTATTTAGAGTTGTTTGCCTTGTGCCTTAAAGAACTTCCATGCAGGAAGGATTATTTCAATCTGAGAAGAATCTGTTACACAATATCCTTCCAGGCAGAGAGAATAGCCTTACAAAGGCCCTGAGGCTGGACCTCGTGTGATGAGTTTAGGAAATACTGAAGAGATCAAGGTAACAGAACACAGCAAAGAGAAAAGTGGGAGGAGACAAGAGTAGGGAGGGTATGGGACTAAACCCTGGAGACTGCAATGGGGGACTCAGACTTTATTCCAAATGATCTGGGAGCAGAAGAAGGGTCTTATGTACAGGACGGACAGCCCACTGGACACCCTCTGGTGGCTCTGCACGGGAGAAAGGCACAGAAAAGTTTCTGCACTGGTTAGAGGTGTGGGATGTGGAAACTGAACATGGTAAAGGATATACATATATATATATACAGTCAAACAAATTTATTCAGAACTAAAGTGCTGATGTATATGTATATATATACATATATATGTATATCTATACACACACATATATATACATACACATATATATACATATACATATATATATGAGACTACATACACTATCTTGATTGCCTGGGTCTCCAGCATGAACTTTGTAGATGACAACATTATGTCACAATGTCAAAAACTGGACAGGGTCTCAAGAAATAGTTCAGTGGCTAAAGATTCTTGTATTTGAATGGAACATGAGTTCCATTCGCCATGGCATGTGTACACAAAACGTGTGGCACAGAAAATAAATAAATTTTAGTAAAAACTTAATTTTTTTTTTTTTTAGTTTGGGCATTCAGGAAACAGAGGCAGACAGATCTCTGTAAGTTCCAGGACAGCCTAGTCTACACAGGGAGTTCCAGGACAGCCTGTTCTACACAGGGAGTTCCAGAACAGCCTGTTATACACAGGGAGTTCCAGGATAGCCTGTTCTACACAGGGAGTTCCAGGATAGCCTGTTCTACACAGGGAGTTCCAGGATAGCCTGTTCTACTCAGGGAATTCCAGGATAGCCTAGTCTACACAGAGAGTTCCAGGACAGCCAGGACTACATAGAGAGTCCTCAAAAACAAAAACAAACCTGGGTAGATTAGCAGACAGATCAGACCTGCCTGTGTGTGAGTGGGGGTCAAGGACTTGTGGGGTTGGGGGAGTGGTAACGTCCTTTCCTAAGACAAGGCCCTGGACTCAGCTGTAGTTCCCAGTGGGTGCTCACTTTGTCCAGCCCTCCCTGCACACACTGCTATCTTGTCTTCCCAGAACCGGACACCACTCATGTTCCAGCGCATGGAGCCTCCATCGCCAACACAGGAAGGAGGACTCAGCCAGAACGCCCTTCCCTCCACTCAGCTGGACCCAGGAGGAGGCCTGTGAGTATCCAACGGGACAATGTGGATGGGTGTCAGGCCCCGGGTTCCAAAGCCCAGAGGATGTACACCCTCTCTGGCCTCCGGCCCCTGTACAGGATGGCTCAAGAAAGCGGCATGAAGGAGAGCCCATCCTGGGTGACCCAGCGGGCCCAAGAGATGTTCCAAAAGACTGGCACCTGGAGCCCAGAGCGAGGGCCACCCATCGACATGCCTAACAGCCAGCCCAACTCTCAGGTGCTGCTTTCCC
This sequence comes from Mastomys coucha, assembly GCF_008632895.1. Classification (NCBI taxonomy): domain Eukaryota; kingdom Metazoa; phylum Chordata; class Mammalia; order Rodentia; family Muridae; genus Mastomys; species Mastomys coucha. Next base: position 223,049,581 of record NW_022196905.1, read on the forward strand.
CTACCCCAGGCTGGGTGGTTTAGGCAGAAAGGGTTCTCTCATACACATAGGCCCCAGACTCACCCTACTTTACCTTCTGCCTGACAGTCTGTGGAGATGCGAGAAATGGGTACTGACGGCTACTCAGACAGCGAACACTACCTCCCCATGGAAGGCCAGGCCAGGGCCGCCTCCATGCCCCGCCTCCCAGCGGAGAACCAGGTGAGAGCTTGCAGGATTCTGGGCCATCCCCACACAAGTTCCTGAGGATCTTGTCCCTCTTGGGGACCCCAGCCTTGGTGGAGCCATCTGCAGCTTCGTGGGTAGGGTAGGAGGGAGACTTTCCTGACTCCTTCAGAGCCTGGTCCTCCTGACCTCTCCCTGACAGAAGCCAGAGAGAAATGGAGTACCCTTGCCTAACATAGTAGTCAGTGCCAAGTGGCTTCTGTCTGCCCTGTTTGACAGCACAAAGGGGAGGGGTAGGTTTGTGAAGGGGTGGATCCAGCTCTAGGGAGAGATGCCTTTGGGAATGCCTGCTTCAGCAGCATGAGGCATCTCTCACACTCAGGAGGCTAAGGAAAGAGGAGTTCCAGGCCAGCTTAGCTATAGACCTGGACTATATCTCAAACAAACAACATGACTTACATCTATAATCCTGTCACTTGGAAAGTGGAAACAGGGAGATCGGGAGTTCACAGTCAGACACTGCTATATAGCTAGTTTGAGGCCAGCCTGAACTGTGTGAGAACCTGACTCAAAACAAAACTTAAAAGCCAGGCGGTGGTGGCGCATGCCTTTAATCCCAGCACTTGGGAGGCAGAGGCAGGCGGATTTCTGAGTTCAAGGCCAGCCTGGTCTACAGAGTGAGTTCCAGGACAGCCAGGGCTACACAGAGAAACCCTGTCTCAAAAAAACAAAAAAAAAAACAAAAAAAAAGAATCCTGACTACTAGCTACTAGCTGGAGAAGTGGCTCACTGGATACGAGCATACACTGCTCTTGGAGAAGACCTGACTGAGTTCCAGCACCTGCACTACATGACAGTTCAGAGCCTCCTAGAACTGGAACTCCAGGGACCCAGTGCCCTCCCCTTCTCAGGCACCCACACACAGCTGCACAAACTCACACACACACATACACAAATAATAAACTAATTTTAAAAAAGAAAACTAGAATCCTGACTCCAAAGCTGGAGGATGGAGCTCATGGTATCCCCATGCTTAGCATGGGCAGACCTGGGTCCCGCCACAGCAAAAAACATGTCCCTGCTGCCCATGCACTTCACACACATACCACTTACATGCAATGCGTACATGCACCTGTGTGCTATCAGTGTTTACTGGCATGTTCATGTGCATGCACATGGCCTGCTGCCTTCAGGAACAGGTCTGAAGAATCTGAAGGCAGAGTCTGGATGGGGCTGGGATGGGCCTGGGATGGCTGTCATATGTCTGGGAGGTTGGGGTGGTTGGGCGTGTACCTGGTATGTGTGTCTCAGTGTGGCTGCTTCTCTTAGCTACTCAGGCCCCTAATAGGGAAGGCAAGATCCCCATGGGGATAGAGAAACAAGCATGCCTGGCTACTGCGCTGTAGGGAATGGGGATAAAGCCCAGGCTGCTACTGAGGACAAGAAGAAAGGGCAGGAGGAGGGGGGCAGGAGGAGGGGGCAGGCATGTCTGGCTGGGGCAGCTTGCCCTGCATTATGTAGCATTTTCGCTGCGTCTGGCTGGGTCATCATGGCCCAAGGGCCTGGCCTCTGGCTGCTGTGACCTTGGGGTGCATGTAGCTGCCCCATGCCTTCTGTCAGGCCTGGCCTGCTGGTCCCAAAACAGAGATGAGCCAAGCTGGGCTGATGGCCACCTGGAAGCTTTGAGCTGAAGCTGGGGCGAGGCGGGGGAGGGGCGCCGGGTCGGGCCGCAGCGCATCGCATGAAATGGGCCAGGAGCCTGTGGCCTTGCAGTCCCATCTGTCAGTCTTGTGTCTCTGCCATCTGTCTGTCTCCCGTTTCTTCTGTGCCCGGTTGTGGGGGACAGCCAGCCGGGTCCTGGGGCACCCCCTCACTCGACACCACCGGTGTTTTAACCTCTCTACCCTCCACCTCCTCCCCGTACTGCCCACTCACCATCCTTTTTGCCTTTTATATTTATTTCCTTCTTTCTGTTTTTTTCTGTGTGCGCCATCCTGTGGGGCTGGGACAGAGGAGAAGGGGCCGGCCACGTGGAAATAACCTCAGTGTATGTACCGCGCCCGGCCAGCTCGGCTCCAGCCCCTCTCCCTCCCTGCCCTGTTTGTGACAGCTCCCACCATCTCCCCCTACTCTCCACCCTACCCCGGCCCTCCCCCATGGAGCCTCTTCCTCGTGTGTTGTGTCCTGTGTGTGCAAGGGGCCACACTGCACCCCACTTCGTCTTCAGAGCCTCCAAGAGGCCGACCTGCCCACCCTGCCCATTTCTTGGGGGTCTGTTCCTCCAGTTCAACCAGTGACCACTGGCCTACTGCCTCAGGTCCCTTAGCTCCTGCCTTGGGCTGGGTCCTGCACATCAGAGTTGGAGCGGGCCTGGTCCAGTTGGCCCTGTCTTCCTTCTTCTGCCTGCTACAGAGAGAACTGAAGACTGTCCATGGTAGAGCGACAGCAAGGATTCTGGGAAATGCAGATTCAGAATGACCTCCAGCACCTCCACTGCTAGGGCAGCCCAGGCTGGGCCTGGAAGATAGGGACCAGAGGTGGGGATGGGCGCAAGGGGCAAGAGAGTCGACAAGGAGAAGGAGGGCTCCCAAGTTTGCACTCTGCCAGCAGTGTGCGCTTCCTGTCCGTTAGCCAGCCTGAACACCAGGGGCTCCTGGAGAGCAGAGCAAGGAGTTAGCCAGGGCCTTCTGGTCAGAGTCCAGCAGATGCCCTAAGAAGCTGCAGCCGTCCTGTCACTGGACTTAAGTGTCCATAAGGGCTCCACCCCCGCAGCCAGCAAGCCAGACACTCAAACCCCCCACTGCACCCGTGGACATAATCCCTGGATGCTCACATACTCTGATCCTGTCACCAATCAGCCAGGTATAACTGCAGGGCTGGAAGGAGCAGGCCATGAAAATGCTGGCGAATAACTCTGCCCACACCTGTGCCCCTCCCCCAGACCATCTCTGATACCAGCCCCATGAAGCGCTCAGCCTCCGTGCTGGGACCCAAAGCCCGACGACTGGATGACTACTCACTAGAGCGGGTACCGCCTGAGGAGAACCAACGGTACCACCAACGCCGCAGGGACCGTGGCCACCGCACCTCTGAGCGCTCTCTGGGCCGATACACTGATGTGGACACAGGTAGGCTACCACAGGACCCAGAACAGAGGATGGATTCATAAAGAAACAGAAGGCCAGGGAGGGGGAAGCTGATGCCAACAAGGGAGAAGCTGGGAGAAAGAGGGGTAGGATCTCAAGTCAGAGGCCAGCCAGGATACATAGTAAGACCCATACTCAAAAAGAAAGGAGCCCGGGCATGGTGGTGCACTCAAGAGACAGAGATAGGGGGATCTCTGAGTTCAAGGCCAGCCCAGTCTATAGAGTATGTTCTAGAAAAAAGCTGGAGCTACACAGAGAAAGTCTGTCTTTTAAAAAAGAAGAAGAAGAAGAAGGGGCTGGAGAAATGGCTCATCAAGTTAAGAGCACTGGATGCTCTCCTAGAGGTCCTGAGTTCAATTCCCAGCAACCACATGGTAGCTCACAACCATCTGTAGTGGGATCTGATGTTCTCTCTGACATGCACTATATATACACACAGACCACTCATAAATAAGTAAAATTTAAAAGGAACACCAGGAAGAGAGGAAGGGAAGGAGGGAAGCAAGCAAACAGGCTGGGTGCAGGTGGGTGATGTCTCTGGGACCTGACTTAGGATCACCAGCACCGTGTACAAAGCCCGCTATGGTAGTACATATGTGAAGCCCTGGTACTGAGAAGGCAGAAACAGGTAGATCCCTGACGCTCACAGGCTAACTCAGTGACTTCCAGGCTAGTGTGAGAAGCTGTCTTTGAACAAAATAAGGTGGAGCTGGGAGAGGCTCAAAAGCTAAGGCAAGTACCATGCAAGCAGAGGACCTGAGTTTGTAAAGAGCCACTTAAAGACAGATGAGGTGATGCACAAGTGAGATGGGAGATGAAGACAGGAGAGTCCCCAGACCAGCTAGTCCTCTTGGACCAGCTAGCGTGGTATATACAGCAGGTAACAAGAGACCCCATCTCAAACAAGATAAGGGCCAACACACAATATTGTCCCAAGCCCCATATGCACCTTGTGACATTTGCACCCACACTCATGTGCCCACATCATACACACCAAAATAAATAAACAAAAGGTTTATTTTAGCCTGGCGGTGGTAGCACTTGGGAGGCAGAGGCAGGAGGATTTCTGAGTTCGAGGCCAGCCTGGTCTACACAGTGAGCTCCAGGACAGCCAGGGCTATACAGAGATATACAGAGAAACCCTGTCTCAAAAAAACAAAAACAAAAACAAACAAACAAAAAAGATTTATTTTGAGACAAGATCTCACTATGTGGTCCTTGTCCTGGAACTCATAGAGGTTCTCCTACCTTTAGCTCTGGAATGTTAGAATTAAAGGCATGCCTTGGCTGTTGATTTGGTTAGAATTTTTGTTTTGTTTTGGTTTGGTTTGGTTTTTTGTTTGTTGGTTGGTTTTTCGAGACGAGGTTTCTCTGTGTAGCCCTGGCTGTCCTGGAACTCACTCTGTATGTAGACCAGGCTGGCCTCAAACTCGGAGGATTCGCCTGCCTCTGCAGGGGGACCCCCCCCCAGCTGAAAATAAATGTAAAAATAAAAAGTGGAGGTGTGACTAGGAAGGAAACCAGGGGCTGCTGCCTGGGGACACTCCAGGCCCTACCTCTCCAGATTTCTCCCTTCCCTCTGTGGCCCCTTCTTCCTCCCTCACCAACGTCTCCCAATCCCCACGCAGGCCTGGGAACAGATCTCAGCATGACCACCCAATCGGGTGACCTGCCCTCCAAAGATCGGGACCAGGACCGGGGCCGGCCCAAGGACCGGAAGCATCGGCAACATCACCACCACCACCATCACCACCATCATCCCCCGGCCCCCGACCGGGATCGCTACGCACAGGAGCGGCCGGACACCGGCAGGGCGCGAGCCCGGGAGCAGCGCTGGTCCCGCTCGCCTAGCGAGGGTCGGGAGCACACGACACACAGACAGGTGCGTGTGGCGGGCCCAGACGGACCAGAAGCGGGTGGGCAGGAGTGGGGCGGCGGTGGGTGGGCCGTGTGGGGGCGGGCCCGGGAGGCGCCCGGGGCGGGGCGGGGCGCGGGGAGCCCGCCACTCTTGCTTTTCCCCTTGGCCCGGCTTCCCTGCGACTCGTGTCCTGCGGACGCCCGTGAGTGACTTCGGAAACTTACGAAGCTCGTTTCTCGTTTCTCTCCTCACTGTTGTGTTGGTCTGCCCGCCCCCCTCCCCCGCCTCTCCGTCCCGCCGCCCGCCCGCCCGCCCTCCCGTCTGTGTGTCCCCGTGTGCTCCCGGTCGGTCCGTGGTATCTTTGCTTTTGATTTCCTTTGTTTCGATTTTCGTGTAGGGCAGTAGTTCCGTCAGTGGAAGCCCAGCCCCCTCTACGTCCGGCACCAGCACGCCGCGGCGCGGCCGCCGCCAGCTCCCCCAGACCCCCTGCACCCCGCGGCCGCTGGTGTCCTACTCGCCCGCTCCGCGCAGGCCTGCGGCGCGCAGGATGGCGGGCCCCGCCGCGCCCCCTGGCGGCTCGCCGCGGGGTTGCCGCCGTGCGCCGCGCTGGCCTGCGCATGCGCCCGAGGGCCCGCGGCCGCGCGGCGCCGACTACGCCGAGCCCGACAGCCCGCGCGAGCCTCCGGGGGGCGCGCACGACCCCGCGCCGCGGTCGCCCAGGACTCCGCGCGCCGCGGGCTGCGCGTCCCCGCGCCACGGCCGCAGGCTGCCTAATGGTTACTACGCGGGGCACGGCGCGCCGCGGCCGCGCACGGCCCGCAGGGGCGCGCACGATGCGTACAGCGAGAGCGAGGACGACTGGTGCTAAGCCGCCCCGCCCCCCGCAGCGCCCGTCGAGTGCGGGCGCGCCGCAAGCGATAAACAATAACGTTTTTAAAAAAGAAAACCGGGGAGAAAAAAAAACAAACAAAAAAAAAACACAAAAAAATAGCTTCTATTGATGAGTTTTATCATCTCGATTGAGTCTTTCGTTTTCCCGGTGAACGAAACCGAGGTGGCTGCGAGCCGGAGGGACGGCTGCAAGCCCCACACACTTCTCAGACCCACGGGAGTGCTTGCGGGCCACGCCAAACTTATTACTGCCTGCAGAGATCAACTACAAGAAAATAACACTAACAGTTTTTAAAAGGACAAAAAAAAAAAAAGATTGAGAAAACGGTTTTTTTTCTGGCATTTGGTCCTGCTTGAAATAACAAAAGAAAAAAGAAAAAATTACCACCACCACCGATTCCCTTGCTTCTATTTTTCCTTTATCTTTTTAAATTTTTTTTCCTTTTTTTCCTATCTTGTTTGAAAAACGTGGGCTTGGGACTGTGAAATATTGCATGACATTAAAAAGAACAAAAAAAAATAATAAAAACGAAAAAACTTGAATCCAAGGGCTTCTGAACTAGAGTGGTCTTTGTCCCTTGACCAAGATGCCTTCCTTGCAAGTTACTTTTGGGAAATAGATGAAAGAGGGAAGGCAGTTTGTTAGCTCCCAGGGGAACAGCGGGTCCTGGGGCATCGCTCTGAAGCAGAGCCCAAGACCCAGGGTTCACTCCCGGTGCAGGGCACCTGTGGCTCCTTGAATGGATTCTTCCACAGGACAGAGGTGCTCCTGGCTGTGCCCAGCCTCTGGCTCATTGAACCCATTTTGTGAGCAGTTCAACCCACCTCAGCCCTGGAGAAATTCGGAGGGTGGGGGTCAAAGATCTGAAAAGTCTGTAAAAGGATTGCGGAGTCTCGTCAAAGCAATGAGTGCCATCAGGATAATTTTTTACAGATTTATTGTTTATGTCTATGTGGCTTTGGGCATACGCGAAAGTGCCTTCTGAGACCAGAAAAGGGTGTTAAATGCCCGGAGTCTAAGCCCTCTAACCTGGCTGCTGGAAACTGAACTCAGGTCCTTCGAAAGAGCAGGATATATGCTCTTAACTTCTGAGCCACTTCTCCAGCCTCCACCCCTCCCTACTCCTTCCTACC
>NW_022196905.1:223056784-223062093 GCF_008632895.1 Mastomys coucha
CGTCCTCTGTCTTCACCAGGATTCTTACACAGGGATGGCACCCTCACCCTACTTCGTCCAGCTTAGTCGTCTACGTACCCACTGCAGCCGACAGTTAGCCACACCCACACCTGGTGCAGGTTCTAAGGGCCCCTTGTCCAGCACCCAATCTCCCAGATCTTCACCTCCCTCTTTGCCTGTGTGGAAAATATTCTGTGGTTATGGTCTGTATCTATAAAACTAAAGCTAGACCAGGTGAGGGGAAAGACCAGGTACCTCTTTCAAGTTAAAACAAAGATCAGTTCCCTGGCCTGATAGGGCAGCTTCTGGTTGTGTGTGTCTGGAGTGTGTATGGTGTATGTGCATATGTCTAGGGGTGCATGCACATGAATTGTGTGAAGGCCACACAGGTTGATAACTACCTGTCTTCTTTTATTGTTAGCCACCTCTTGTGGTTTGTGAAAAAGAACCTATGTAGCCTTGGTTGTACTGGAACTCCTATGTAGACCAGGCTGACCTCCAATTCAGAGATCAGCCTTACCAGTGCTGGGGTTCGAAGTGTGTGCCACCACTGGCCAGCACGCACTTCAACTTTTAAAACACTCACTAGACTGTGGGGTTGTCATTACCACCCAGCCATGACATATTTTCCAAACGTCACTGGCTTTGTAACCTTTAGCTTGTGATTTAACCTCTCTGTGCCCCTGTTTCTTTTCAGTAAAATGGAAATAACAGAATTAGACACACTGTGTGTTTTTTCTTTTTTATGATGTACAAAGTGTGGGAGTTCTATGTTCTGATAAAGCATTTTTTTTTTTAAGGAAAGCAGCTAGCCAATGTGGGAGGGCTGTTGGGGAGGCTCAACAGACAGAGAGAGCTCTGACTGCTCTTCCAGAGGACATGGGTTCCATTCTCAGCACCCACATGACAGTTCACAGCCTTCTCTAAGTCCAGTCCCCTGGGATGGGATGCCCTCTTCTGACCTCTGCAAGCACTATGTACTTGTGGTACACAGAAATGGAGGCACGCACACACACGCATAAAATACATTTTTTTAAAAAATAAGTAAGTAGGGCTGGAGAGATGGCTCAGTGGTTTTAAGAAGACTGACTGCTCTTCCAGAGGTCCTGAGTTCAATTCCTACCAACCACATGGCGTCTCACAACCATCTGTAATGGGATCTGATGCCCTCTTCTGGTGTGTCTGAAGACAGCTACAGTGTACTCAAATACATTAAATAGATAATACTTAAAAAAAAAAAAAAAAAAGTAAGGGGCTGGAAAGATGGCTCAGAGGTTAAGAGGATTGGCTGATTTCCTGAGTTCAATTCCCAGTAGCCACATGTCGGTTCACAAAAAATGGGATCAGATGCCCTCTTCTGGCCTGCAGGTAGAACACTGTATACATAATAAATAAATCTTAAAAAAAAAAAAAAAAAAAAGTAAGTAAATGTAGGTCGGGAACCTGGGCTGATGCAACATGTTCATGATCTTAGCTACTCAAAGGCTGAAGTATAAAGATCCTTTACATTTAGAAGTTCAAGAAGAGATTGGGCAACACAGCAATACCCCATTTCAAATGGCTCTGGGGTAACAGTGCCTCCCTCCAACCCCGATGGCCCAAGGCTTATCCCTGGAATCCACATGGTAGAAGGAGAGAACTGAGTCCCACAAGGAGAAGTTCTCTGACCTCCATACTTACCAAGTAGCATGCTCCACACACATACTAATAAACAAATGCATTTTGTTATTGTTTTTGAGCCAGGACCCTACTATGTAGCTGTGGCTGACTTGGAACTGCATGTCCAGGCTGGTCTCGAACTCACAGAGGTCCACCTGCTTCTACCTCCCAAGTACTGGGATTAAAGGTATACACCACCACTTCCCAGCTCAGATATCATCTTAAAAGTCAAAATATGCTGGGAATTGGTGGCACATAACTTTAATCCCAGAACTCGGGAGGCAGAGCCAGACAGATCTCTGAGTTCAAAGACAGCCTGGTCTAGAGAGTGAGTTCCAGGACAGCCAGAGCTACGTTTTTCTTGTCTTGAAAAATCTACAATCAGAGTGTGTATAAATGTGGTCCTTAGCTTCAGAGCTGCACTGAAAACTCCTCTCCCTCAGAAGCAAAGAAAGAAGCCAGCGACCACTTTGACCCTGCGTATCTTTAGCTTCCTGGGAGACAAGCAGCTGCTCAGCTCTGTAAAGGAGAATTCTGAAAGGAACCTCTGAAAGAGTGTGGCCATACTCCTCTTGCTGAGCAACACCTCACTTTCTTGGAACCATAGCTTGAGCATGCTTGCAGTTGTTATAGATGCCTTGGACCTCCCAGGCAGACAGAGGATCAACCCTTAAACAGCAAGACGAAGCCGACAGACAGAACTGCCTTGTCACACTGGGCTCTCTCCACAGTGCATGTCTGCAGCTGAGCTGCCACCTCTCTTTAAGGACACCAGACCAGCATCACCATGTTTTGGCTGCCAGCTTCAAGCAGGACGCCAGCTACAGTTTGGCTTCCCCAGGGTCTGAATGTCTACAGAATGGAGGTGTGTATGACACTGGGTCACCCTGGCTCCTGCTCTTATCCACCTGTACCAGATCACACAGCTGTACTTTGGCCCAGAAATCCACCTGCCTACGCCAAAGTCCCTGCATCCAAGATTCTCCCTCCTCCATCCTAGACTGCTCAGTCCTGGTGCATCCCCTAACTGGAAGCCTGAGATATCCCCACACCCAGAGCCAGAGTCTATTCCTGCCTCCCAGGTGACTGATCACTTCCTTTGCCCACTTGTCTGAGATTTTCTGCTATCCCCTCTGTTCCAGCCCAATGCCAGGAGGCTCCATGGAAGGCCCAGGACAGCCAGCATGCTTAGATATCCACTTCTGAGAACTCACTGATCTAAACACACAGACCGTAGGACACCTGGGGTTCCTGGAGGCATGAAGAGAACAAACAGGAAAATTGACATTTAGTGAGGACAGGACACCTGTTGCACAAGAATGTGCTTAATGTCATTGAACCGTCCTAGCAATGATTAAAATGCTCACATGCTTTTCACATGTATTTATTTACAGACGTGTGTGTTGATGTACCCATGCTACACCAGGTATGTGAAAGTCAAAGGGCACTACATGGGACCAAGTAGGTCCAAGAGATCAACTCAGGTGTCAGTCCTGGCGGCCAGCACCTTCACCCACTGAACCATCTTGTCCACTCAATTTGTCCACTCATCTTGTCCATAGCCAATTTTATGTGATGAAGTTTTATTGTTTAGAATTGGATTTAGCATTGAGGATTGACGCAAGAACCTCCTGCATGTTAAACAGGTGTTCCCCGTGGCCTACACCCATAGGTTGCGCAGACAGGGCCTTCAGCTGTCAATCTCCTTGCCACCTCCTAAGCAGCTAAGGTTACAGACACCACCAGACAGCTGTGACATGTGACTTAAACCATAACAGAAAGCTCATTAGAGTTAGATGTAGTGGCACATTCTTGTAATCCCAATACTTGAGAAGGAAGACGAATAAAGAATTCAAGGTCATTCTTGACTACACAGCAAGTTTGAGGCCAGCCTAGACTACATGAGAACCTGTCTCAAAAAAAAAAAAAAAAAAAGCCGGGCAGTGGCGGCACACACCTTTAATCCCAGCACTTGGGAGGCAGAGGCAGGCAGATTTCTGAGTTTGAGGCCAGCTTGGTCTACATAGTGAGTTCTAGGACAGCCAGGGCTATACAGAGAAACCTTCTCTCAAAAAATAAAAAAATAAAATAAAAAAGAAAGAAAGGAAGGAAGGAAGGTAGAAAAGAAAAGAACAGCAAAGAAAAGAAAAGGAAAAAAGAAATGGGGTGGGTGAGATGCAGAGACAAAATTTGCCACCAAGCCTGCTGACCTGAGTTCAAACCCCATGACCTTAAGGATAAATGGTGAAACTGACTCCTGTCCTCTGACCTCCAGATGTGCCCGTATACATATACACAATAAACGGGTTTTAAAAAAATGATTACAAGGGGGCTGGAGAGATAGCTCAATGGTTAAAGACAGTGACTGCTCTTCCAGAGGTCCTAAGTTCAATTCCCAGCAACCATATGGTGGCTCACAACCATCTGTAATGGGATCTGATGCCCTCTTCTGGTGTGTCTGAAGACAGAGACAGTGTACTCATATACATGAAATAAATAAATCTTTTTTTAAAAAATGATTACAAGGGCTAGAGAGATGTCTCAGCAGTTAAGAGCACCGACTGAGAGGTCCCGAGTTCAATTCCCAGCAAGCACATAGTAGCTCACAACCATCTGTAATGGGATCCGATGTCCTCTTCTGGTGTGTCTGAAGAAAGCAATGGTGTACTCATATACAATAAATAAATAAATAAATCTTTGGGGCTGGAGAGATGGCTCAGCAGTTCAGAGCACTGACTGCTCTTTCAGAGGTCCTGAGTTCAATTCCCAGCAACCACTCGGTGGCTCACAACCATCTATAAAGGAATCCAATGCACTCTTCTCATGTGTGTCTGAAGACAGCTGCAGTGTACTAATATAAATAAAAAATAAATAAATCTTTTTTTAAAAAAAATGATTATGAAGAAGATACATGGGGGCTGGGTAGATGGCTCAGTAGTGAAGAGTGAAGAGCACAGACTGCTCATGCAGAGGACCTGGGTTCAGTTCCTAGCACTCACATAGGTATCACATAAGTTCATCAGTATCTGTAAAATCCAGTTCTAGGGAGGTCTGACGCCCTCTGCTGGACTTCTAGGGCATCACACTCCCACAGGTGCAGAGACATACGTGCAGACATACACTCATACATAGTAAATAATTAATATAATTAATGTTTTAAAAAAGGTGGGGAGGTGTGCTGACATAGTCTGTAATCTCAGCACCAGAAAGGCAGAGACGATTTTTTTTTATGTTATGTTCAACAAATGAACATGGTTATATTCCTTTTTTTTTTTTTTTTTGGTTTTTTTAAGACAGGGTTTCTCTGTATAGGCCTGGCTGTCCTGGAACTCACTCTGTAGACCAGGCTGGCCTTGAACTCAGAAATCTGCCTGCCTCTGCCTCCCAAGTGGAGGCAACCTTTTTTTAAAGGCTGGTGAGATGGCTCAGCGGGTAAGAGCACTGACTGCTCTTCCAAAGGTCCTGAGTTCAAATCCCAGCAACCACATGGTGGCTCACAAACAACTGTAATGAGATCTGTCACCCTCTTCTGGTGCTATGTGACAGCTACAGTGTACTTATGTATAATAATAAGTAAATCTTACTTGGGAGGTAGAGGCAGGAGGATTTCTGAGTTCGAGGCCAGCCTGGTCTACAGAGTGAGTTCCAGG
>NW_022196905.1:223062169-223066819 GCF_008632895.1 Mastomys coucha
AATCTTAAAAAAAAAAAAAAAGAAAAGAAAAGAAAAGAAAAGAAAGGCAGAGACGGGCCTCCTTTACAATAATAAATAAAAAATTATGGATTTTGTGTAGTCCTCATGAGACAAGAGTGTGTGAATAAAATAATGCATTCCAGCCTGTTAGTGGTGGCGCCTTTAATCCCAGCACTTGGGAGGCAGAGACATGCAGATCCTCTGAGTTCGAGGCCAGCCTGGTCCACAGAGTGAGTTCCAGGACAGCCAGGGCTATATAGAAAAACCCTGTCTCAAAAAAACAAACAAACGGGGCTGGAGAGATGGCTCAGCGGTTAAGAGCACTGACTGTTCTTCCAGAGGTCCTGAGTTCAATTCCCAGCAACCACATGGTGGCTTACAACCATCTGTAGTGAGATCAGATGCCCTCTTCTGGTGTGTTTGAAGATAGCTACAGTGTACTCACATAAATAAAAATAAAAATAAAAAAAAGAACTTAGAAAAAAAAAAACAAACAAACACGGGGCTGGTGAGATGGCTCAGTGGGTAAGAGCACTGACTACTCTTCCGAAGGTCCTGAGTTCAAATCCCAGCAACCACATGGTGGCTCACAACCATCTGTAATGAGATCCGATGCCCTCTTCTGGGGTGTCTGAAGACAGCTACAGTGTACTTACATATAATAAATAAAGAACAAACAAACAAACAAAAAATTCCAAAGCCTAGCTAACTTCAGGTGGAGCTCAGCCCATGGTTGAAGCCCTGGGTGCTGTGGGACTCGAGCAATAGGAACGGATATTGGGCACACGGGTACCCTGTGGTCATAACTACTGTGCAGCTGCAGAGGGTGGCCAGCCAGTGTGAGGCTTGCAGGCTAGCATAAGGACCCCATTAAAAGACTGGTGCCCACCCAGACAGCCCAGCTACAGCAGAGGGTGAGCAGGAGGGTCCCTAGGTCATAGCTGGCCTGGATTGAGTACCCAGACAATTGGCTGAAGAAGAGAAAAGCGCTGGGCATGGGGCGCTTGGAAAGGAAAGAGAACAGGCTTGGGAAGGAGCTGGCTCAGAGTGTGAGAAGGTAAGAGCAGAAAAACAAATCAGGCTGAGAATGCTGCTCCCGCAGTGGTGCCGTGGCCTGCTTTTCCAAAGCCTGGGGTTCAGTTCTCAGTATCTAAAGAACAAGATGCAGGCAGGTACCCTGGTGATACCAGCGCTTGGATCCTGAAGGCAGGACAATTAGAAACTCAGAGTCATCTTGATTTTCTAGCAAGTCTGAGGCCAACTTAGGCCTGACCTAGATAGATGAGACCTTGTCTCAATAATAATAATAATAATAATAATAATAATAATAATAATAATAATAATAATAATGTGCCAGGCACCAAAGAAACAGGGTCCAAGTTCAGGGTCAAGCTCACTCAGTGCCTGTGGCTTCTCCCTGCACTTCTCAGCCCACCTCATACCCTAAACCTCTCCAGCCCAGGATCTGGACTGGGCTTCCCTTCCTCCAGCTCTTTTTTCTTTCTTTTTTCTTTCTTTTTTTTTGGGGGGGGGGGGTTCAAGACAGAGTTTCTCTGTGTAGCCTTGGCTGTCCTGGAACTCACTCTGTAGACCAGGCTGGCATTGAACTCAGAAATCTGCCTGCCTTTGCCTTCCAAGTGCTGGGATTAAAGGCGTGCGCCACCACCGCCCGGCCTTTTTTCTTATATAAACCAGTCATTTCAGCCATATGCTTTCTTGGCCTCTTGGTCCTTGGCTCCTCTTTCCTCTCTGTTTCTTTCTCTTCTTCTTCTTCTTTTTTTTTTTAACTTTTTAAAAATTTATTTATTTATTATATGTAAGTACACTGTAGCTGTTTTCAGACACCCCAGAAGAGGGCACCAGATCTCATTACGGATGGTTGTAAGCCACCATGTGGTTGCTGGGTTTTGAACTCATGACCTTTGGAAGAGCAGTCGGCGCTCTGAACTGCTGATTAATCTCTCCAGCCCCCTTTCTCTTCTTCTTTAGGTCTCCTCCCCCTTACACATGCTCCCTCCTCCCCTGGCCCAGGCTGGACCCTTCTAGATGCCTCCGGGCTGTTCTCTCCCTCATATCTACAGTAACACCCATATCCATCTTACCTAGGAGCAGCCAGGCCCCCATTTTCATTCAATAAATAAATCTGTCTTGGCAATCTCTTCCCATGACGCTTGGAAAACTCAATATGGCTTTGTGATTGTTGCATGGTGGGTGGGACAAACACTGCACACCACTCCACCCCAACCTCTGGAGACATTTTTTGGTTGTCATAGTAAGGGTTGGAGTTGCAATTGGTATCTAGTTGATTAAAGCCAGAGATGATGCCCACTGTTCCAAAATGGGACAAGGGGCTGACTCAGCCACACAGGCGCTGCCTAAAACCCCCAGTGAGAGGCTGGGGGATAGCTTAGTGATAGACTACTGCCTAGCACGTGTGAAGTCCTGGGTCCATCCTCGAGCATGCACAACACACAACACACACACACACAGACACTGCGAGGGTATGTATGTCCTAAAATCCATCGAACACTGAAAGAAATAAAGAAAGTATTCAAAGGTTATAAGCACTTGCTCTTCCAGAAGTATGATGCCCTGCACCCACATCAGAAAGCTTTCCACCACTTGCAACTCCATTCCCAGTGGATCCAATGTCCTCTTCTAGCCTCCAAGGGCAACCCATACATACGATGCATAGGTTCACATAAATAATACACAAATAAAATTAATCTTTTATTAAAAGCACCAGCTTTTAATCTCAGCACTTGGGATACAGAGGCCAGAGGATCTCTGTGAGTTCTGGTACAACCAGGAATACATAATGAGACCTTGACTCAAAAGTATGTAATAGGACTGGAGAAATGGCTCAGCAGTTAAGAGCACTGACTGCTCTTCCAGAGGTCCTGAGTTCAATTCCCAGCAACCACATGGTGGCTCACAACTATCTATAATGGGATCCAATGACCTCTTCTAGTGTACTCATACATAAATAAATCTTTTTTTTTTTTTCAAGTACAAACGGGTTGGCGAGATGGCTTAGCAGGTAAGAGCACTGACTGCTTTTCTGAAGGTCCTGAGTTTGGATCCCAGCAACCACATGGTGGCTCACAACCATCTGTGATGAGATCTGATGCCCTCTTCTTGGGTATCTGAAGACAGCTATAGTGTACTTACATATATAAATAAATAAATCTTTAAAAAAATAAAATAAAAGTACAAAACAAACTGGGTGGTAATTGTCTTTAATCCCAGCACTTGGGAGGTAGAGGCAGGAGGATCTCTGAGTTTGAAGCCAGCGTGGTCTACAGAATGAATTCCAGGAGAGCCTGGGGCAACACAGAAACCCTGTCAAAAAAGAGGAGGAGGAGGAAGAGGAGGGAGCAGAAGAGGGGGAGGATGACGACTATCATCACCACCATGACAAAGAAAGGGAAGGAAAGGAAAGAAGAAAGAAAGGGCTGGGTGTGGGCACACATCTTTAAGCCCGGCACCTGAGAGGCCAAGCCAAGTAGATTTCTGTGAGTTTGAGGCCATCCTGGTCTACAGAGTGTGAGTATCAGGCCAGCCAGGGCTACACAGAAAGACCCTGTCTGAAGAAGAAGAGGAAGAGGAGGAGGAAGAAGAGGAGGAGGAAAATTCCAAGAAGAAAGAAAGAGGAGAAGCAGAAGCCAAGCAATCTGGCTTGTATCCTGGGGTTCCCTCTCATCCTGGCACTTGGAAGGTTGTGATAGGGTGATCCCAAATTGGAGGTCATCCTGTCTCAAAAAAGAAAAAACGGAGCAGTGAATTGTATGCCAAATAACCTAGGATGGTGAGAGGAACCTGTGACCTCTGGGCAGGCTGAGATGGGGATCCATTTTTCCTAGGCTTGGAGTCTTGAGGTGTGTTGGGGCTATGGGAGCTCAATCCTGCCTGGCCTGATGAGAAACTCAAGTCTGAGTTTGGGATATAAGGCTACAAGGGTGGCTGGGCTCAGGCCTCTCCAGCCTCAGCTGCAGGGCTGGCTTAGCTAAAACAGAACCATAGGAGTAGGGCAGTGTGTGTCCCCACCACCATTCAGGGAGGTCCATAGGGTGGCAAGAAAGAGGAAGGAAGAAGGCCCACTCAGAGAAATGAAGATGTGAGACTTTGCTCCTACAAGAGGAAAAGTTAACACCTTCCTTTCCTTCCTCCTCCTCTTCCTCCTTCTGTAATCTCTTCCACTAGCCAAGCCTCACAGCCAGGCTCCGCCTGTAAGTGACTCTACCACCGGAGGAGCCAAACAAAGGCTCTCAGTAGACTGTCACCTCTCTTTGAAACAGCAGCTTAGAAGTCACCCCACATCGAGCTCCGAAAACGCCTACAGCCTGAAGGCTTTTGAGTTACCGAGACACTGGCGCCAGAGACTTACTACAATGTTGACACTCTCGCATTTCGAACCCTATCTTTTACGGGTTCCTGGCTTCCTCCTGGGAAAATCCAGTTCCTGAGAAGCCGTGGGCGGCTTCATCCTTCTTTTTTTGTTTTTCCAGGCAGGGTTTCTCTGTGTATCCCTGGTTGTTCTGGAACTCTCTCTGTAGACCATGCTGGCTTCAAACTCAAGAGGTCTGCCACGCACACTCGTCTACTCCAGTCACATCCATAATATCGGGGATAAAATCCTGATAAAGGATA